>NC_136509.1:74920433-74992933 GCF_053919585.1 Euprymna scolopes
ATAAAGTCTTAATTTGTTTGAAATTAATTTATAGACGAATGAATAAAATTATGAAAGACATATCGGCCTTTTCTTCAATTTCTTTATTTATATCAACTAGCAGAGATACGAGACGTTGCCCGAGATGAAATGATGATGAAATAATTTTTCACACTCCTATATATTTTATATTGTTATCGAAATCGGTGAAATCAATTTTAGATCAAATCGATAGAGAGCTTACACTATTTGTTGACCCATCGCAATACCTCGGGAGGAAGCTTCACCTAATTTTCCATAGTTACTTAGTGGCCACTACATGATAGGCTGCATTGCACAGAAGTGAAACTACTGTTGATTTTATGTAATTATCTTTATCCTAGCAAAGATACTCGCGCTTCGCCGGAACTTTGCTGTAAGCCCGGGTCACTATTCTACAGGTACCCGAGCGTACAGAAGTCCCGACGTTAAGCTTTGATCTTGACCTTGAAAAATGGTTTGCACTATATCTAGGTCGGAGACCATCATCATATCAGGCTTAGTCATGATCAGTCCAGTGAGCTCTAGAGTATTTATACTTCCCTTATGACATTGATCTTTTACTTTACCTTGAAAAATGGTGTGCATAATCTCTACGTGGGGGATCATTATTATGCAAGGTTTGGCCATGATGTTACGTTGTAGGAGGTTGTAACAATGTATATTCAATTTTCATGCATTCCTGAGGATATAATCATGTGTGTATATTGCTTGCTGCTTATCTCTGTTGTCTAGTTGTTCCTAATTGGTCTTGGATGTGTGTGTGTGTGTGTGTGTTTGTAACATACAATACAGTTCAAAGTATAACATTTAATACACAAAACGGCTTTAAATCACTGTGCATTATGATGGTTACATAGAGAAGAAGACCATGGATACTTGGGGTGTTCACGTTTATAATGGAAGAGATAGAAGGAGCAATTCTTAGGACAGTGGAGCTGAGACAGAGATGTTAAGAGAGGTGTAATGACAAACAGGAGGGAGATGCATTATCGAAGACGGGATACAGTCGACCTTTAGAAGAGGGCTTTTAGTACAATTTCATTATACAAGACAATGAAGATAAAACACCTTATCTTGTGGTCGAAATCTCCCAAGAAAATAATAAACTTCCAAACCAATTTTCAAACAATATCTAGTCTTTCTATTATCTAGCTACCTATTTATCTATCTATCTCACTCTGTCGATATATATATATATATATATATAAATGCCTCTTTAAGAAACATGTTTCTTAACTGCTGAGCACTCTCTGTGAATGAAAAGTCGGTCAGTTAGCCTATGTGCGAGATCTTGACCTTCATTTGTTCGATCACTGTGCGATATTTAATAAGGTTAATGTCTTTATAAATATTTAAATTCAATTAAATATCGTTTCGGTTGATAGTGGCCTTGTGGTTATGTTCTTTGCAAATGGAGACAGAGATGATGTCGGAAGAATAAAATACTAGCCTCTGTAGGTTTTAAAAATGATTACTTATATATATATATATATATATATATATATATATATATATATATATATATATATATATATATACTCTCTCCTAACACACACATGTGTGTGTGTGGTGGGCAGAAAGAGAGAGAGAAGTATAAATATCTATCTAAACCACTATGAAAGGACTCATGAGAATAAGTTAAGCATAAAGAATTATTTTTGGAACGGTAACTATTATTTAACCAACATTTTACAAAAGAGTTGGCGGTCTTGGATATGACATTTAACTATATCCGATGGTGAGGCCCCAGCTTGCAGGCCTTACGGAGTGTGGAGCCACCCTTTAATTGCCATTGCTCCCAGGTCCACTCTGACCGGAGTGGTAGTACCTGTTAGGGTCCCAACTATGGGTTAAATAGAATACGACTTAAAAAAACAAATATACTATATTAAAAAATCGTTTTTCAAAATCACCAGATGCGGCATTAAATGACCTGAAAAGGGTTGATATGCCGTAAAATATAACAACAAACAAAAGAGTGGTCATAAGTTTCCTTATTGTACAGGTTTCGACAGAAATTCCTCTTACATTTTAAATTATATGTTGCTAATGAAAGTATGCAAGTGACAATGATGTTTTGATTTAGATAAGAACTTGTCATTGTTTTTTACAGATACTCTCATCAAGCAATATGGTTTTTACAGATACTCTCATCAAGCAATATGGTTTTCACTAGTTTACATCGTGTTTTGAACGTAGAAATATTTTTGGAGAAGGATGTGCGTGTAACTGCAACATAGAGAGCGTCCAGAGTTCATTACAAGTTGGGGCGTCATGATGCTGTTCCACAGAGAAAATCACTTGATCTATGGGTTGCAAGTTTCAGAGCTACATCTGGAATGCCTCGAAATGCTCGAACGCTTGACAGTATTCGAGCTGTAAGACTTTCTGTTGCTCACTCCTCTACCCGTTCAGCTCGCAAACATGATTTGATCTTGGGAGTATCTGATCGAACAGTCAGGAGAATTCTACACACTTATATGATTTATAATGAAGTCGCTATCGTTGAAAGATTGAAAACAATTTGCGTGTGTAAAAATCTTATCTCAATTAATAAAATGCTAGGTTCTGAGTACATAAGCAGTCAATAGTGAGATTAGGCGTAGCACCATGAGACAGTGACTATCGTTTCCCAGCAACACGTCACAAGTCAAATACTACTAGACGTTTTATAGAACATATGGGTGAATTCGATGTTACTCTGTCCCCTACACGTTCAGCTCACAAACATGCTTTGGCCTCGAGCTTGCCTGATCGAACAGTCAGAAGAATTATACACACTCATATGCAGTTCCATCCATGCAAATAAACGATTGCTCAGAAACTGCACGAGCACAAGCGGGGGGATCACATGTTAAAATGTGAGAGACATTACTGTTGCGCCCTGTATTAGTCCTTAAGTAAAAGCTATAGAACTGATCTATTTTAACGCTCTGCCATCGTCCGGTATACATTTCGCCCCACGTGTTGTCATGCCACGTGACACACCACTTGCAGACTGATATCCACGGATCAACTTCACAGCTTCACTTGAGATCCCATCAGTTCCGTTTCATTAGTAAGTCGATTCTGTAACCAGATGTTCTGTGAATATGATCACTATTATCATTCGCATCGACTAGAAATGGATTTAGCAGATAAAAACGGCGAGTCAAGATGAAAATCGGGTTGGGGCGGGGCTTGTTATCGGATATTTGCATAATAATGACTAAAGCACAAAAATGCTTGGAGTAATTTATTTATGAGAAATCAGACACCCTTTTGAAGCTGCCGACAACAAGCTTGTCATCATTGTGCCAGTCTACAACAATCTAGCTATTATTATTATTATTATTATTATTATTATTATTATTATTATTATTATAAATATTATTATTATTATTATTATAAATATTATTATTATTATTATTATTATTATTATTAATATTATTATTATTATCATTATTATTAATATTATTATTATTATCATTATCATTATTATTATTATTATTATTATTATTATTATTAATGTTATTATTATTATTATCATCATCATCATCATCATCATCATCATCATCATCATCATCATCATCATCATTATTATTATTATTATTATTATTTTTATTATTATTATTATTATTATTATTATTATTATTATTAAGAAGCTGAGTTAATCAACGTTTGTTTCTATAAGTCATCTCCCTGTATATTTTAACTAGCAGGGCTACCCGGTGTTGCCCGGAGCAAACGTAAACAATTTGTATTATATCTTCCATAAATCATAAATTTCATTATCCATATCATTATCGTTCTCTCTTTCCCATTCTCCGTTTTTGTATCCCTCTAACAACTCACTACTTTCTCTCCGCTCCACACACGGTACGCACCCCCCCACACACACACACGCACGCACACACACACACGTACACACGCACGCGCGTAAACAACTTCTTTTTTTATTCTATTGTATTTATTATACATTCCTCACCGAATAATTTGACATTTTTCTCCCAAGTTTGTTCATAATAAAAACTGTTAAAAGCTGGCCCAGTTGACCCACAGAGAAAAAATACGCGTAAACAACTTCTTTTTTTATTCTATTGTATTTATTATACATTCCTCACCGAATAATTTGACATTTTTCTCCCAAGTTTGTTCATAATAAAAACTGTTAAAAGCTGGCCCAGTTGACCCACAGAGAAAAAATACTGTTGTTTTTTTCTAAATTTTAAATATTGTTTATCCAGCATACCGATGGTCAACAATAAACCAACTATGTGAATGTTTGTTTAGTAGTTTTCGACTTTCAGCTGGACAGGCACACATACACAAACATACAACTGTCCTTTTATGCGATAGATAACACATTTTTTGAAAACCCATTATTTTAATTGATGGATTGGCTATAATTTGCAATAAACTTATCAAATTCTATGGGGCATAGTGATGAGTGTATATCAAATACTGCTTTTCTCTATATATTGCTAATCTCTAACCCTTCTTTCATATATTGTCCCTAACTTTCGATTTCGTCTCCCTTTTATCCCCTTTCCTTGTTTAACTAAAATCAAATGTAATATGAGAGGAAAAGAATTACCAGATAGTTAATTATAGACAAGAGGAAATATCATTAGTGGTAGCAATATTATTTAACATGTATGTGTAAAGAAAGGAAAATAGACAGAGGCTGAGACAAGAAAAGGGAAACAGGTTACGGGCAGAAAGAGGCAAATTCTATATTTAATATTTATATTATTCTACAGTTAATTGGATTTTCAAACTCAATTAACCCTGATTCAAATAATGTAATCAGTTTTCAGTGGATGACACAATGGCTCACATATTTTCTCGTAAATTCTCAAAATAACAGAAGATTACTTGAAAAATCAATATATTTTGCCACTTTAAGATGTCTTTTGGAAAAGCCCGCGCAAGAGTGATGCGAAACGTTGACTTTCACATCCTTTGCTTTTCCATTTTAACTCATACCATCAGGTTTGTTTTATCGTACTAATGAATATCTATATATTAATACGATAACGTGTGTGTTATTTTCTGTGTCACGCTTACATCTTTTTTCTTCCGAGTGACTGTCGTTTAATTGTTACTAGCCTGGGTGCCCGGCGTTGCACGGATGTTTGGAGGTGTGTGTTGAGTTAAAAAAAATGTGGTAGTAAGCAGGCAGGTTTGAACCTGTACCGCGGAGGTGGAAACGAAAAGGAAAAAAAAGGTGACGTCTTTGCTGTTGCGCCCATCGCCAAACCGGAAGGGGAGAAGGTTTAAATTAAGGCTAGTCAATCGAAAAGAGGGAATGACTTTCGAAAATATCGACGGAAAAAGCGATCCCTCCTTGTAGAAAAGTATCCAGTTGAGAGTAAAGGAATTAATGTGTTTATCCATTTTTTTTAATATTTGTGGTCTGAAGGGTCGAGCTAAAAAACGATACCGATCTTGTGAAAATCCGTCACCTCTGTTGAAAGTTTGAGGCAGATATTCATATATACACGCATGCATACATACAAACATACATACATACATACATACATACATTTAAACAGACAGGTGAGATTTATATTATAAATCACCTTCCATTTCTTTTCCATTAGTTTTCCCAATAATTCTTCACAAGTTTTGATTTCGGTTTCGATTATAGCTGATGACACTCAAATTATATATACATATTTTTTCGATAGTTTTAGTTTCGATTTCAATTCACGCTGATGCACACAAGTCGTATGGATATATATATTTTTTTATTTTTGAAATCACAACTTTATAATATATAAGCATCAATGGAAAATTGTCTCGACAATAATATATACAAAATCATATATCATATTTAAGCGTATTTTAAAACTGAGCTATGCCCGACGTTCCTGCTGGCTAAGATAAATACCTTTGTAGTTTAAACAACAGAGCTACAATAATATCAGGGCGTCTCCGATTATGCTGAATATCTACAGAATGCCAACATCATTATATTACATATGAAAGAATCGGCTGCGGAATTTGCACAGGTAACGCTAGTAAATATATTATTAAACAAAAAATTAAACATAATAAAAATATAACAACATGTTACTATGTACGCTTCTCCAATCTAGTCCACTTTTACGATTTTAAACAAAAACTAACCAACAATAATTATACTATCACCGATTAATTCATTTCTTGCCACGTCGTTTTTATCTTCGTTTATTCGTCTGCTAACTTCCTCGTACTATTTTTCTTGTTTTTCACCAAACGCAACCATGGATGCCTGCTAGCGTCACTTGTTAAAATTTATGCATTATATTCTAGGCTTATAACTCTCTCTCTCTCTCACTCTCTCTCTCTCTCCTCTCTCTCTCTATATATATATATCTATTCTGTTTATTTATTGTTAATTTAGATTAAAAGAAGAAAAAAAGAAACATATCACATGCGGGTGTACTTACATCGTAGCATTCAATGATGACGCTAGCAGGTAATGTATAAAACGGATTATATTCTTTCAGTATGTGTGTAAGTAACTTTGAATGAATAGAACAAACTACTTTTTCAATTGTTTCAAAAGTTGTTCCGACATAACATTTTATTTAGGTCAAATATACAGGGCACAATGGTATAAGTAAAATAAAAAAAAATAAATAGAGTTAGAGTTACACACACCGAGATTATAACATACAAATAGATTAATATATATGGAGATACATAGACAGATAGATAGATAGATAGATAGATAAATAGATAGATAGATAGATAGATATAGAAATAGACAGTAAGATTAATATATATATATATATCTGTGTATCTATATAATATATGCCACTCTATCTTTCTATTTGTATCTTTCTCTTTCTCACCCAGCTGCCGACTGAGAGCGCATCACCCCGCACCCTACCTCCCCCCCCTCTCACATCCCATTCCTACTCGATCCTTCAATAGCTGACCGGACACAGTCCACTAGAGACTTACGTGACCCATATAAACCTAGACACCACGCACATCAGCAGAAAAAAATAATAGTAATAAGGATAAAGACAACAAAATAAATTTAAAAAAGCTCACGCTAAAGCAACAAGTTATAAACCAAAACAAAAGACAAATAAATAGAAATAAATAAAAATAATAAACATGTTAATTATCTAATAATACCATACATAAATCTCCTACTCACATTTGCTCAAAGGCCCCACATAGCTCCCAACTTCCGCTCCATAATCTAGCATGCTTTGAATCGATCTGTTATGCCTACCATTTGAAAAGGGATTTTTTCCGAAATTAATAATGGAATTTGTCGCAGATATAACAAGTAAAACATTTTACCAATACAACTGAATAAATATATGTATATATAAAATATATGTATGTGCTTATTGATGTGTTCTCGTCTTCTCTTACCAACAACGACTATATTTCATTCCTCGCATTGTGACAGCCTTCTAAATCTCTACGACATACCTATCCCACACAATGCTTCAAGCAAACTACATATCAATATATATATATATATATATATATATATATATATATGATGAAAATAATGGAAATAGTATTCCGACAAAATAGAGAAAATAAAAAGGAACAAACCGTATTATGTGTTCATCAACGTTTCGTCTTTATTTCGAGACTTCCTCTGGATGAATGAGATTAAGAAACCAAAAAATATACCAGTACAAAATATTTGAAAATGTTTCACGTGCACAGTGTGACGCAGTTCTATTTCAAAGAAACGGAAAATTGATGTTGGAAATTCAAAAAGGAGGAAGGGGGCTGGCGCTGTTAAAGAGAAGGAAATTTTAGTGACGTCATATAGTCGTTAATTTAATGTAAAACTATGAACGCAAGTTTATATTCTATTGGGAAAAAGATATATCTGTTGAAATTCAAATATAAGTTTGTAACAGAAATGCAATGAGTGTTTTTTATGTAATTTATTGATTGAGATTATGTGTTAATTATTACAGGGGGTGTTTGAATTGTGTGAGAAAGTTAACCTGTATCCACAGTTAAATAATGTTCTTTTAATAACAGTTTACTTGAATCTGCGCTTATCGCAATTTCAAGCACTATTAAACAACGTGGAGGTTTCTATAACATAGCGCCATTAATAAACGTTGTAACAAAACTTCTTCTACCAACAACATTGCTCAGGTTTATTTCGGCAAAATTTATTCCAGTATGTTGTTTCAACTTTGGAAGACGTGGCAAGACGTCAACAACTATGGAAGGCAGTAATTACTAGATATACAGTTAAGAAACTCAGCATTCCTATCCTGTCGCGCGTAACCACCTGGCGAAGGCCAGAGGACTAGTTGGCCGATACGTCGTGAAACAAAAAGTATACATATGAGGTTAATAGTCCAAAAATAAATAAACAAACATTTTATTGCTCTAAATAATTCCGGCTTAATTAGTTCTAGCGTAAATTCCAGCCTTATTTCAAAATATTCTTTCGTTATTAAAGCCTTCTGTTATTTTCATAAAATCGTCACGAATTTAAATGTCGGTCACTCACTTATCAGGAACTTCCGAGGCTTCCAAGCCATAACATAATAATTAACTCTCATCCTCGAGGGGGTTTAGGCCTTGATAAGCGGTGACATTTTTCTTTAAAAAAATATTTTTTTTATAATTTACTGGGATAAAACGTCCGCCAAGGATTCTACCACAGTCGATTATGAAAGTGTTTTCTCACCGACCTCCTCACACTCACTGATCATTATCCTCGAGTGACTTTCAGGTCTAGATAAGCGGTTACTCCCTTGTAAATAAAAAGGTTGTGAACAATGAAGCATATTAGAAGCTAGTGATCCGTTCGATTTCATAATCCCTTGCGCCTCTTTTATCATACATTTTCTGATCGTTTATTCTCGTTATGACCCATACGCGTCAGGAAAAAAAAGTAACATGGCTGACTTCGTTTTGTGTTAAGAGGAATAGTAAGTGTTGAAAACTCGAGAGCGAGGAGGGTGGAGGGGAGATAAGATCTTAGCATTTGTTTTTTAATCTTAATTGGATCTGGACTGTGTTTCCTCTTATTGATCTCAATATATGCCTAGCCTCATTACCCCCGTGACCAAGAGTGGCCGTCTCGACATTTGGTCGAGACAGATTCATTCAACATTACCACACTGTTTTATAAGTCCGCCATATGCCCGACGGGTATTAGAGTTGTCAGTTTGACGACGACAGAAAAGGCTAGACGATTTTGACGCCATGTTGTTTTTTTTTCTTTCTCTTTCAACTTAAACTAAAAACGAATTAATGTAAAGATTTGGAACGTAAAAAAAATGTCTAAGAATTAAAAAAGATAAAAATAATTAGGAAATTAAGTTATAAACACTGCTTGGTGGTATGTGGCGAAAATGTCTTCCGGTTGTTTTCTGATATATATATATATATATATATATATATATATATATATATATATATATATATATATATATATTGTGTATGTATACATACATACATATGCATATATACATATATATGTGTACACACACACACACACACACACACACACACACACACACACACACATATATATATATATATATATATATATATCCATCAAAACTTCTGGATTTAAACATTTGGGAGACTAAACCTTGCTGTTATGCTTTAAAATGATTTGAAATAACAGCCAGCGGAGACTTTATTCAAAATATTTCTCATATGTTATATCTCCCTTTTTTGTAAATAGGTTACGATTATGAATACATCCAATATCAAATAATCCTTATACGATGTAAAATTTACTTTATGTATGAAACCCAAAGAACGGAAGTATATAACACATGAAAAATATTTGGAATCAAGTCTCCCCTTACTGTTATTTTCGATCATTTGAAACCATTACATCAAGTTTTAGGCTGCCCCTTACCATCCAACCCAGAGATTTTAGGCCAATATCAGATATTTTGTAATTTATATGGAAAATTAGGAAAACAAATAACTATGATGGAAATATTTTATGGGGTAAAAAGTGCCAAAACTAGGCCCTGGATGAAGGATGATCCCCTTTATGTGCGATCTTAAGGGCAAATGCCACATAACCCACTACACAATTCAGCCCCATAAATTTGCAACGAGCTTTCATTTGTTAAATTCTGATTAATAGTCGCTGAGATTTGGAACTGTAAATATTGCCCCAAAAGTGGTATAGCTATATATCAGTGGCCTGCCTAAGACACACCCGAGACAAGCAAGCAAGCAAGCAAGCAAAAAAAAAAAAAAAAAAACTAAGCAAAATTCATTTCAAAGCAACAAAACCATAGCTGACTTGACTTGCCAGGACACTATAAAAACAATTATACGCAATTTTGGGCATCATTTATAGGTTTTATGGATATATGTATACTCGTAACTAAATTGAATGTTGAAATGCTCATATCTTTGGTTCTATGGGACGAAACTACATGAAAATTTACAAACTTTTGGAAGATAATAGTATTATTTTATGGCTGAAATTTTAAGTGTCTTAATCGTCAGATTTCTGCCAAAAAACCGATCACATCGATTTTCCCAAATCTCAGAACCCTATATATCAAATTTCGAGTCAGTAGACTAAATATTGACAGAGTTATTGCGTAGGGAAATGTACACAGACACAAATACACACACGCACGCACACACAGACAGACACTTTCACTTTTATAGATATACTAGCATGGGGGCCCGGCGTTGCTCGGGTATGAAGTGTATGCTGAGCAAAAAAAAAAAACAACAAAAAACGGTCAATTTTTTTTTAACTTTTTCTTTAACCTATTATGAACCCTTAACATTTATTTAGGGCTTTAATCAAGTTAGATCCATGTCCAATGAACCTATATCTAAAATGTCAAGTGTTTAGACCCAAATTTGTCGAAGGAGTTTCCTAAAAGTCTCAAAGGTCAAATCGTTGAAATTTGGTCCCTTAGCAGCAAAATTTCTGGCGGAAAATCGATCACAAAGCTTTTCCCAAATGTCGAGTCTGTAGACTAAAAATTGACAGAGTTATTGCGTAGGTAAATGTACACAGACAGATACACAGACAGACACACATACAGATATACAGACGCGTTCACTTTTATAGATATATAGATACATAGAAAGATTTGTTAAACAAAAATATATACGTATGCATAAATATATATGGAAACAATTTTGTGTTTACTATAAACTTTTTTTCGCAAATATTATGCAAGTATAAATTATGTAGAATATCTGCATGAATATAATTATATTCATGTAATCTATAAAAGTGAACGTGTCTATGTGTCTGTGTGTCTATTTGTGTGTCTGTGTACATTTCCCTACGCAATAACTCTGTCAATTTTTAGTCTACAACCTCGAAATTTGAAAGACAGATAATGAGATTTGGGAAATCTTTGTGGTTTTCGGCCAGAAATTTGACTGTTAAGGGGTCAAAATTCAACGATTTGACCTTTGAGAATTCCACCAATTTGGGGTTTAAACACTTGAAATTTTAGATATAGGTTTCTTGGACATGGATCTAATTTAATAACTCGATTTTAGCATAAAACAATAAATTTTAAGGCGTCATAATAGGAGTCAAAGTTAAAACTATTGACCTTTTTTTTTTTTTTGCTCAGCATACACCTCCAAACACCCGGGCCATGCTGGCCACTCATGCTAGTAGTAAACTAAAGATGATTATCCCATTAAAAAACCGAAGCAACTTATAGGGAATTAATTAATATGAATGTTTAAAAGAAGCTGCAAATTAGCTAGATCGTTTGCTAGTGGATGTAATTCCACAACCAAGATATAACAAAATTGTATTTTCTTTTTAAATAAATAGAAAAGAGAGTTTTTAATATGAATATCAATACACATAAAAGAAAACCGAATTTATAGGAGTATATATATATATATATATATATATGTGTGTGTGTGGGTGTGTGTGTGTGTGTATGTATATATTACAGATTTTCAATACGTAGTACAATTACCTGTTGATGTTATTTTTTTTTATGTTTAATGTTTTCTTTAGTCCTGTCTGTTGTATTTGTTGCTACTAATTGCGATTGTTTAAAAAGCAGAGGGTTCCAAGTGTTAATTTATAAGTGTGTCATCTCATTATGCTTTCTTGATTGCTACTTCTTTATTAACGTACTAGCTTTACATACCCGGCCTTGCTCGAGAAAATTTTACTTTCAATATGTTTTTTTCCAAATAGGCCGTTTTTTTTATCCAAAATATCTTTTGTTCCAATTAAACAAACGAATACAGAGTGCAATTAGATGTAATTCTTTTCGAAATATATTTTTGTTTGGGTCGAAATTCTTTACATAGAATTGCAACCTTATAAAAAGGGACCTATCTCTGTAATGATACAGGCAGAGCTACGTCCCTCCATTTGCCACTTGCTCCCAAGATCGCAAAAGATGCACCTGAAACAAAAGAAGGCATGATTATAGAAAAGATCTCGGAAACATTTTAGTCATACAAGAATGTCGGTTGTGACATCATCGGAAACGAGCGGTACTCACAAGTCTATATGATTATAAATTAAATAAAGATTTCCAATCCTATGTTTTACCAGTTGTATCTTTTAAGATATTTTTAGTAATTGTTTCACATATTCGTTTTCTTTTCATTGTCTTGTCATTTCTACGTTTTCTTCTCTTTAATACGTCCGAGAAATTTTGAAATTTTTCTTGTAATCCTATTTCCGTTTCCACACTTGATTCTTAGTCAGTAATATCTTGAACTCATCAACATTTGTTCATCATTGATTTATACGTACACTGAATTGATCTTGTAATATATAAACTAACCAATTAACTCATCTGAACATATAGTAATAGAAACTATTCCTGGTAATCCACGTTTGAACTAAATCAAATAAAAATCTTCCTACCGGTAAAACTCAAAACTTCCAAGAGTTTTTGTCAAGGTGAAATGTGCAAGTGTTTTCTGTTCTGTTGTTTCATTCGAATATACAAACATGCTCTGGTGGTCCTGGATATAACCTTAAACCATATCCGATGGTGAGGTCCCAGCTTACGGGCTTTGGGGAGTATCAAGCTACCCTTTAATTACCATTGCTCCCAAGTCGAATAGAAACCGAATTTTATCCATCATTAATAGTCATATATATATATATATATATATATATATATATATATATATATATATATATATATATATATATATATATGTATATATATATATATATATATATATATATATATATATATATATATATATATATATAAAGAGTGCGTACATTTGCTGGTTGTAATCACTCCATTTCTTGTGACGATTATGGTCGGCGTTGTCAAAACAAAACCCACAAAACCAGTTTAGTATTAAATAATAATGTTGTTTTTTAAAGATATATGTGGCACTCGCTTCCCCAAGTTTGAATCGCAAACTTGCAGACTGAAATGCCTTGATCAACCAGACCGAAACATACACGTTCAATAAACAGTCCCCTCGCCAAGAGCCCTTAAGTAACAGTACCCACTCGACGAGGCACTCGGGCCAAAGTGTACGCAACTCTCAGGAAAACCTCTGCCCGGTAGTTCTCACGAAAGCTAAATGCTTGATTCAAACCTTCAATTCCAACTCTCTCTCTCTCTCTCTCTCTCTCTCTCTCTCTCTCTCTCTCTCTGTGCCTCTCTCTTCTTCCTTTTCTTCCGGGTGCGTTCTATGACCGACTCTATTTCTCATATCCTGGGCTTTAATCGCTCTTGGCTGAATCTGATCCTATGTTTGCGCCCATATGTTACCTGCTTGACAGTAATTGAAGATAACATCTAGCCGGGCTCCATTCCTGGACTTTCCCGTATATGACCCTGGAAATTGTTTTCCCCACAAACTGATTCCAGCAGGGCTTTTCCTTATTCAATAACATATTTTTTATTCAAAGAGAATATCTTTTTGATGATCTGAATCTGGTCAAATATATTTTCAGCGCTCTGAATCCGCCCTCTATTTCTTTGGCTAAGAATCTAACAACGACACGTCCGTCATTTATATGCACCAGATAAAACATGCTCTGCAGCATATGTTTACATTGTGTATGCGTTAGTTATTACGTCGTTAACGTATATAGTTTTATTTGGACACATGTGCGATTATAGCAATCTCGGAATTAATTACTCACAGCTGATGATTATTTTCGATCTATAGCAAAATAGTAACACGCCAGAGAATACCAATTTAATCATACTAATACAAATTTTGCTCGCCAGTTGATTACTCACAGGACAGATCCAGACTTCCATAATTGATTTTTTATTCGTGGTTTGTCATACTGAAAATAGAAGGACCAATCTTTGTGCTATCGTATATAAATCTTTGATTAACATAACATAATAACACAAACTTGTAACATGAAATATTAACATAAAATGAAAACATAAACTTATTAAAATACCACAAAAAATAACATAAAACATAACATATAATAATAATATAAATTAATAGCGTGAAATAACATCAAATCATTACATAAAATAATTCCCATAAGAAGTGGAATGGGGACAAAAATGGATGGTCACATACAATGCTGCCAAGACTAAGCTTGTTTCCTTCAATAACGACAAAAACAATCTTCTATACCCCCAATAGCAATGGCCAAGAACACATTACATGAAAATACTTCTTTTAAACTCCTCGGCCTAACGTTTACAGGGAACATGAACTGGAATTGAGAACATTGGCAAAGCTGCTCCAAAGTAGGTGGGCTCTCTCTACCGGGCTGGAAAATTACTTACGCCTGAAAGTATCCTGTACCTCTATAAGGCAACCATTCGCCCATGTATGGAGTACTGTTGTCATATTTAGGCTGGTGTATCTGCTGCGTGTCTCTCACTCTTGGACAGGGTTCAAAAGAGAGTCGCCAACCTGATAGGTCCTGAAATGCCATCTAGGCTTCAGTCTCTGTCCTATCGACAGAATGTTGCATCCCTCTTCCTGTTCTGCAAATACTTTAATGGCAAATGGTTTGACGAAATACACGCACTTGTACCTCCTTGACATGACTACCCCCGACAAACCCGATAAGCAACTATGTCCCCCCCTTTTACAGTAGAGATCCCTAGGTGTACGAAAGCCTTTTACTCTAATAGTTTCTGCCCCAGAACTGCAAATCTTTGGAACTCCCTTCTGGGATTCTGCTTTCCCAACTGTATTCATAGACAGAAGTTCAAATTTAATGTGAACAAACATCTTGGTACTCAACTCCCTTCATAATGTCCGTGCAAATTATGTCCCGATAGTAGCCCTTAACTGAAAAGTCGCACTGTGCCTTGTTTGGATTGAAAATGGATTTAAATAAAAGAAAAGAATAATATCTAAAATATTACAGAAATGTTCTATTGAAACCAGACTGACATCGTTTGATAAACCGCGAAAGACTATATATAAGTATGTGCTGTATTATATCAAAGCCTCTAATTTTTTCTTCGGAAAACAATTTCTAAAGGTTTTGCCTAGAAAATAATACGGGGAATATATCGTAGTTTCTTACTCTCTGACGCAAATACAAAGTAATGTATTTTTCCCAGCAAATTTCACAAATATTATTCTCCGTACTAGGTATAGTGTAGAACATGAAAATAAATGGCACAAAAGCGACGTGTCCACTTTCATTCCATTAAGTTGAGTTTCCGCACCCGACACATCTTTGCGTGCAACGCGTAAAGATGGAGACGAGCTCTTGGATTTTCAACTTATAATTTTCGCTTTCTTCGTATTTTGCCCGTTAATCCTCATATTTGATGATTGTTTTTCTTAAAAAGCGGGGGAAATTGCTGTTTTCTTAGTCGGCTCTTATATATATATATATATATATATATATATATATATATGGAATGTACATAGGTTCAACTGCTTGTTCTCTAAAAATAGAGATTATGAATGTATTCTTATAGGTATAAATAGTGTGTTTGACCGTCTGCAGACTAGCTGTTTTGGAATATTTTTTAAATAACATATTTAAAATTTTCTAAACGATTATGAAACAATTGTAACGCATGAGAAAATACACAATGATGTTCGAATTTTATATTTTGTTGTCTTGATTTTTGCGAAAATATTTATTAAATGCAGGTAACATGAAGCTTAAATATTAATATATATATATATATTTATATATATATATATATATATATATGTATGTATGTGTGTGTGTATGTATATAATTATTTCCACAGCAACACAACGTCGCAGGTCATACGAGCCATAATATCCAATACACTGGAAGTCATGTCATGTCTGTCATGGTTCTTGCGAGCTGCGACATTGTTTGGTTTTAAAAATCATTATATAATCTCTCCCGTTGTATAAATATTAATAAATAGGACCGAGCGTAATAATAAAATGAAACCGATAAAAAACATCAAAAAATAAAAATAAAAAATAAATTTATGAAAGTTAATTATTCAATGAAATATGAACATTATTAAAGTATTATATAGTCGCTCGCATACTCATCACAGCGTATCTTGAAGTTCGTTTTAATTATTTTTAAATAGAAAAAGTAGGTTTTTATTATCAAATCTGTGCGGCATATATATATATATATATATATATATATATGTATATATATATATATATATATATATATATATATATATATATATATATATATATATAACAATAATTACAGTTAAGTTACCAAAATTATCCACGATGGCAAAACTAAAATTAAGTTTAGTTAGAAAGACAAGTCAATTTCTTGGATTCTACATCGTTGGATTTTACCGTCATTGGATATTTTAATCTTCACCAGACTATGGGTTCACGTGAAATCCCTTTTTTATTCACCCTATTCCCTCTGTTTCACTTTTTGTTATCAAGTAAGATCTATGACTTGTAGTTTCATTTAATACTTTTGCATGCAAAATCCGATCCCGCAATTTGTTAAATCCTACCCTCTGATGAGAAGAAAAGTATTTATTCGAAACTCAGCGGATTAAGGACTATCCCATTATTAAGTGTTTCCTTTTTAAAATTATATATCTTTTTAACTCTTTTTCAAAGTGTTTTTAAACATGTTTTATTAACTACTTGGTCTTATATATATATATATATATATATATATATATATAGTCTTTGAGGTTTTTAACCTTTAAAACTATACAATAAAAAATTATTATCATTCGTTTGAAAACCATCTAGTCAGTAAGTCATTTAATCACCTGCAATCACTGCATCAACTCGCTCTCGAATTTACTATAATACCAATAATTTATTTTTCAAGGGATCATCAGTTGTTTACCATGAAACACTGTTTCGGGGATTTATATATATATATATATATATATATATATATATATATATATATATATATATATATAGTCTTGGAAGTTGCCTTAAAAAATGTTGTCTTTCGTTTGGACATAATTTTGTCAGTAAGCCAATTATTTTTCCGTTTCGCTGAATAGTTTCACTTACATGTAAGTGAAACTATTCAGCGAAATTAGTCCCGATGTTCTTAAAGGGATCATCAGTGGTTTACCGTGAAGCAATGTTTCGGGGATTTAAAACCAATGTACTAAATCATGGCTCCTCAGCAGTGTTGCTCAAACACCACTCTTTAACACACGTGGACAAAATTATTTTTAATACTGGATATAGTTTTTTTTCTCCAGATAAATTTAAGCAAACCAGTTTATATAATTAAAAAAATATATATTTTAACTGTGTCTTCTGTCTTTTGTTCCACAAATTAATGTGCATATTTATAAACCATTTTTTTATATATTGTTTGGTTGAATCCATTCTACTACTTATCACCCCCCATTCATTGTTTTTAGTATTATTTTTGTATATTTATATTATTATGTACTCGTACCATATCTATAATTATTAGCTCATATATACTAGCATTTCAGCCTGGCGTTGCGCGGGTGTTTGGAGGTGTGTGTTGAGCAAAACAAAAAGTGGTAGGTGAAAGGCGGGCTCGATCCCGTACCGTGAATAGGAAAAGAACGGAGAAAACGTGACATCTTTGCTATTACGACCACCGCCAAACTGGAAGTGACATAGGTTTAAATTAAGGCTAGACAATCGAAAAGAGGGGGATGACTTTCGAAAATATAAGCAACAAAAGCGACCCCTCCCTGTTGACAAGTGCCCAGTTGAGGGTGAAGAAAGTCATGTTTTTAGCCAATTCTTCGGTATTTGTCGTCTGAAGGGTCGAGCTTCAAAACGATACTTATCTTGTGAAAATCCGTCGCCACTGTCGAAAGCTTGACGCAGATATACAAAACACATATATATATTTATATATTGGTTGCTTAAATTTTCGACCCAAACCGATGAATACACTTCATGTAAATTTTCAAATATTCAGACCAAAAATTGTCTGAGTAATTTGGCAGAGACCGCAGAGGTCCAATTTTTTTTTTAATTTGACCCCTATTATGACCTCTTATCATTTATTGTATTGGGCTCAAATCAAGTTATTAAGTTGGATCCATGTCCACAGGAACTATATCTAAAATTTCAATTGTTTATACCTTAAATTGGCGGGGGTTGGTAGGGTTCTCAAAGATCAAATCGTTGAACTTTTACCCCTTAACATCAAAATTTCTGGCCGAGAGCGGATTACAAAGATTTCGCCCAAACACAGTAACCTGTATATAAAATCTCGAGTCTGTAGACTGAAAATTGACAGAGTTATTGTGTAGGGAAATTACACAGACAGAGATACAGTGATATAGACAGACGGACAGACACTTTCACTTATATATATATATATATTAATGTATATATATATATATATATTATTGTATATATATATATATATGTATATATATATTAATGTGTGTATATATATATATATATATATATATATATATATATATATATATATATATTAATACATAATCCTGTATTGTTTCGATATATACATTTTTAGATAAATTATCCATTACTCATTTGGTTCTGGATATTTTCTATTAATATACTTCATTTAATTTGACATTATTTACAAGAGTCATGATACCGAGTAAATGCTTTATTTAAATGTTTAAATATTTTACCTCTTTTTGCCACATAATTATTCATTTTAATTACTAAACGAGATATTGGGGATATAAATTTCTTATATTTAGAGAACGCCGAGTTATTCGTACAAACTCGGACATAATGTTACTGCAAAACACACATATGAGGAATCTAATATTTTTTTTTTCCGTGGCACACTAACTATTTTAAATGGAGCGGATTTTCTTTTATCGAACATTTTATAAATAAACATTAAATCCTCAATATAAATTCAAGAATTAAGCGTTTGTTCCTACATGTTTACAGTCTTATTATAATTCTTTAGTAAAAATCACATGTTTATTTTTTTTAACTTCCTCATTATCATTTATACATATAAGAGCGTCTATAAATCTCTAGCAACCATGATAATTATATGTTTTAGATGCAACATTTTTTAGCAATGATCACACACACACACACACAACACACACCAACCTACACACACACACACACACACATATATATATAGAGAGTTATAAAATATATATGCCGATTAAGCTACACTGAATATTCCGCGTTTCATCCACTCTAGGATTCTTCAGGCTTATGCGCCTAGCCTGAATAATCCTAGAGTGGATGAAACACGGAATATTCAGTGTAGCTTAATCGCCATATATATTTTATAACTAACTAACTAGCTCTACATACGTATTGAGCACTTGTTAAGTAAATGCTTAAAGTTTACGCATAAATTTATACTTTCGTATATTAATTTTATGTGAGTAAATGACGTAGTTATATATATATATATATATATATATATATATATATATATATATATATATTCTATGTAAATACATATTTGCCCCGAAAATCACAGGATCTAAAACCAGAGGAATGCCTATATTTTAATTAAATATTTTATGTTTTATTTGAAAGTAACGTCTTTCAATAAGATGCTTCTAAGTATTTTAGACTACCTTAGAAATCACTAGTCTTACAATTTTTTGTTTTACACAAGAAAGCTTTGGATCTTGAAAAGTGTACTCCCCGTAAAAGCTAGATCTACATCATTATTTAATTATTTAATAATTACCTGTGTGGTATTTTTGTATATGCTGTACAAAAATCATACGTCGCTATGGATTCACATCTTTTTCGAGAATTTATACTATCTAATTTTTCTTGTGCTGGAGACAGATTACTTACCACTCCAAATATATTTTTATTACTATATTACTGTTGGAAATTATTTATTTGATTAATAATTAGTTTAAACACTTTAAATATAGCTTTACTAAATGGCTTCGTGATGCACATCTTTGAAGCAAAAATAAAAAAAGACCGCTAATTTTTTTTTCGTTTGCATTTTTGGTAGCTAATACATCCATGGAAGTTTTTTTTACATTTTTATTCTCTATTGTTTTCCTAATTTTTCTTTCTCATGACGATGCTGCTATTTAGACCAATACTATCGATTTCATTATAATCTCATTTATAATTATCTGAAACGTTACCAATAATTCTTACTTCTAATAATAATCCTTGTATATAATACCTTTTCCATATAAAGGTTATATTATTTGTTCATTTATTAATGGGAATTATTACAAACTTATTTCGTATTAGTTAAAGTTTTATAAGTATTTGTGAATTTCTAAGAAGAAAGTTTGTTTTTTAGGATGTTTATTTTTTTTAAACTTTCTATCTACGAAATTTAATATATTATATTTCAATGCATCGATATATATATATATATATATATATATATATATATATATATGTATATATAAATATATATATACATATATATATGTATATATAAATATATACATATATACATACACACACACACACACACACACACATATATATATATATATATATATATATATATATATATACTAGCAAAAGTACCCGTCGTTGACTGGGTTCAAAAACAGCCTACAGAAAATGGACTCTGATTTATGAAAGTATGATAGGTTATGAAAAGAAAGGGTTGTAAAGAGATAAAGATAGCTTCGAATTTGGGGGTATCAACACCAAAGCAAAATATGATGAAAGTAAAAAATATAATAGATAAAACCCATAATTGATTATACCATACCTGTTCACGCTGAAACACTTATCAC
Source organism: Euprymna scolopes (assembly GCF_053919585.1). NCBI lineage: Eukaryota > Metazoa > Mollusca > Cephalopoda > Sepiida > Sepiolidae > Euprymna > Euprymna scolopes. Next base: position 74,941,502 of record NC_136509.1, read on the forward strand.
AATATTCTGTGGATCTATATTAAAAAACCTTGTTAAACTTTGTGACATATTTACATTCTATGGAGGTCAGGCGCGAACGAACACCCCATAATTTTATTATACAATATTTCTTCAAACTGAAATATAATTATCAAAGTATACTTACACAGATAGATATGAAAAATCTTTATTAAAGTTTGTGCCTATTTCCATTCTATGGAGGCAAGGCGCGATTGCAGACCCCACAATTTTATTATACCATCCCCATTTAAGTTAAAACATACTTATCAAAGTATTCTTATGTACATATGTATCAAAAACACTTGTAAACGTTTTTTTAATTTTTAAATTTTTTATTTCCATACTTTATGAACCAGGCGCGAACGCAGATCCCACAATTTTAATGAACCACCGTTCTGCCAGACCAAACATACCCATTCCAATATCTCGATACATCTTCTATCATTATATGTAATCGTTTTTTAAAAATAGTCAACCATATAGGGGCCTATTCGTGAACAGCCACACACACATACACACACATACATACACACATACACACACAGACATTCAGCTTTGTATTATATATATATATATATATATATATATATATATATATATATATATATATATATATAGTTTTCTTACATTGTTCGAGGCGGAATCGATAGTGTTAGGGGTCCTTATGAAACATTCATTATTTTCTTAATAGGCAAAATCATTATTGGAAAAATTTAAACTATAAAATAAAGTATCATCAGGCAGTTACATTGATAGTATTCACCGATGTTTGCTTAAATGAAAGACTTCTGCATAAATAAAGATACACAATATATATGTGTATATATAGTAAGTTGAGAAGATATATAGATATATTGCTAGTATATGTGTGTGTGTGCGTGCGTGTGTGTGTGTGTGTGTGTGTGTGTGTGTTTACATTACATGTATTGCTAACGTTCCAGAAGAGCCTCGGAAAATTCACAACTAAGTTGAAGACAGACAAATTTATACGTAGACTTAAAAAGTCAATCTAATACATGAGGATATAGTTTTGAGAGCGCACGCAAAGAGGTCATAATGAACATTGCATGCAATAAGCAATCAGTACTTCCAGCCAATATCAATTTCTATGTTAGCTTTTTCCCTCCAGTCTATTTTGCCGGCCTTTATCGATCAGCCGACGACGTATACGATGCACTTTTCCATTTATTTATCAGTATTTTCTTTCAAGTCCTTCTCGGCTCGACAACCGTAATGGCGTCCAGCCTTCAAACGAGGTTGGGCCCTCTGTAATTACGAGGAGAGTCTTTATCATTCGAAGACCATTGAACTAATTCTTTGTGATCTCTTTGTTCTTGGTATAACTTTTGCTGCCAACGAATTTTATAGACATCTTAAAGTTCCAGATTCTAAGCAACCAAGTAAGTAATGTCAAGAATTGGGTATATGTCCGAAACTCTAGTATTACTGCTATTACTAATGGTGATTTGGTATCTGTTGGCTGAAGCAGAAATAATGCTATTACTTATATTACCTTTTATTCACAGGGAAATTTTGTGTTTTAGTATCTGTAGTCAATACTATACCATTATCTCTATTACAAATGGAGAATTAGTATTTGATTCTCTGGAGGCGAATCTCTATCATTATATATAATACTAATCAATATTACGTCTTTGTCTAAAGCCAAAATCTATATAAATAATTCTACTACTAATTAATATTTGGTGTTTGTCTACGAATGCAAACTATTACTTTCTCATCCATGGAGATTTAGCGTCTGTCTGTTTGAAGCGAGAACTATAATATTACTTCTATTACTAATAGAGGTTGGGTATCTGTTTACCTGAATCCAAATCTATATGATTAATTGTGATTTCCTTTTTTACACAAGAATCACCACTTATCAAGATCGGGAGGCCACTCGAGGATAAGGGTTAATGGGTACACATTAGCCAATGTGATTATAGCGTAGCAAACATAAGTATTGGGGATTTTGTAAATTGGATTACTTAGGGGGGCGGTTCATCTGTCTGTCTATATGAAGCAAACACTGTACTATTATTTCCACAACTAATTGAAATTTGGTATCTGTCTGAAGCCAAAAATATACAATTACTTCTATAAATGATGGAGATGTTGTATTTGCGTCTATATCAGAAACAAAACCCTGCTATTATTCTATGACTAATAGATATTTTATATTTGTCTGAATTCGAATACATACTATTACATCTATTATTCAATGAAGATCTATATATCAATAAAAGTGAAATTGTCTGCGTGTCTGACTGTATGTGTACATTTCCCTACCAAATTACTCTGTCAATTCTCAGTCTACAGATTCGAGATTTGGCATAGACGATATTGAGATTTGGCAAAATATTTATAGTCGGTCTTCGGCCAAAAACTTGGCTGTCAAGGAGTCAAAGTTCCAAACTCTACCACATACCTCCGCCAATTTTGGCTCTATACACTTAAAGTTTTAGATGTAGATTACTTGGGCGTGGATAAAACATTTAATTTGATTTGAGCCCAAAACAATAAGTGTTAAGGGGCCAAACTCGGGGTCAAAGTTTTAAAAAGTTTGACCTCTCAGCCAATTTTTCGTTTAAACATTTGCAATTTTGTATAAAGTGTAATCAGACATAGTGCAAGATTTTAAATCAGTTTCGGCCGAAAATTTAGCTACCAACGAATTCGAAGGATTTGACTTTTGCGGTTTCTAGCAATCTATTCAGCAAATGTTTGCACTAAACGTTTGACCTTTTATATAAAGAGCATGCAGACATGCAGCAAGCTTTTTAATCAGTTTTGAGGGCGACAAGTAGTTTAAGTTGAAACTGTTTACCTCTGCAGACTTTATCAAACTCCTCCGCCAATTTTGGGTCTAAATACATACTTGAAATTTGAGATGTAGGTTACCTGGACATGAGTCAAACTTTATATATATATATATATATATATATATATATATATATATGTGTGTGTGTGTGTGTGTGTTTGTGTGCGTGTGTGTGTGTTGAACGTCTGTGTGTGTGTGTCTGGTCACGAATATGGTTGACTATTTTAAAAAAACTGATTGTATATAATGATCGAAGATGTATCGATGATCAGGAATGGATATGTGATCAGGCAGAAGGTGGTTCATAAAAATTCTGAGGTTTCCGTGCGCACCTGCCCCCCCCCAAATATGGAAATAAACAATGAAAAAACCGTTTACAAGGGGTTTTTATATACAGATGTACATAAGAATACATTGATAAGTATGTTTCAACTTAAATAAGGATGGTACAATAAAATTGTGGGGTCTGCGTTCACGCCTGTACTCCATGGAAATATGGCACAGACTAAAACAAAGACTTTTTATATCAATTTGCGTGTATACTTTGATAATTATGTTTCAGTTTGAAGAAATATGGTATGATAAAATTATTGGGTGTTCATTCGCGCCTGACCTCCATAGAATGTAAATACGTCACAACATTTAACAAGGTTTTTTAAAAGGGGTGAGGGCCCACATTAACACCTTAACTTTAATCTTAATTCATGTTAGCTTTTATTTTTTGTTAGTTGAATCATATTGTGTTGAATAGATTCACCTAAAAAATTCACGTTCTTATTAAGTGAAAGCAAAAAAATTTAAGTCGGAACTTTAGACAATTCTCGACACAAATTTTTCATAACTATGTTTTTTTCCTTATCCACTTGCACGTGACACTCTTTCGAAAATAGCTAAATAGATAAATAATAAAAAATAAGAACGTTACTTGTTATCGTGTCAAAAGAATGAAAAATCCTGCCCACGTGATTACGTGTCTTTTAATAAACATTTACATAACCTTTTTATTTTTATTTATATATCTGTTTAAGCATTTTTTGTCTGTGTACTAGGAGAAATTCAGTTGATTACAACCCTTTCTGCGTGTTCTTTACATTACAATAGTACAACACTGAATCAGACAGCGCAATACTACACCGTTACATACTGAAAATATGAAACGAAGCTGTTCTGCTTGAAAAGTCTTTGCTTTAAAAAACTAAAGTAATTACGTTTTTACTTTTTTAATATTCTATTTTGCTGTTTCGGATTATTTTACTAGAGTAAGTAAAGCTTCATTATTTTTCAAAACTGTTTTTGTTTCTTTGTTTTCGATATTTCATCGACAGTATTTAGTAAGAGTGTTTAGCAGAAAAGCCAACAAACGACTACCCGAAAAAATAAATATACAAGAAATAAATGTTACCATAGTCAATAAAAGTTCAGTTCATGTTTTTTTTGTTTGTTTTGAAATAGGTTTTAATGCTCATCTATAAATAATTTCAGCGAACCGGGATTAAAACGAAATTTGAGGCGATAACTACTTAAATGAAGTTTATATAAACTACATATGCCATAATCGAATATTCCTCAAGCACACAATAACGGAAGACATTAAAATATGCTTATAAATATCCCTTACGTTGACGGAACTCTCTTAAATTGTTAACACAGAATGCTCAGGATCTCCTCCTTCAAATTGAAAACGGGCTCTCCATTTCAAAGTCGCTGCCATTTTAATTTTTTTAAAACCGGGTCGTGAATTAAAAAAAAAATGTTTTACAAACTACTTAAAAATACACACCAATTAACTTTTCTACCATAAAAGTAAGTTTTATTGACTATAGCAACATTTACTACTTGTATATTTATATTATATATATAACATTTTCTCTTTGTAAGGAAACATCATTTTGTTGGTCACTCTTGGCTACGAATGGAAACAAAGTTGATATAAAAAATATATTTTCGCGAAAATTATCTTTACTTTCATCATATTTTGCTCAGGGTAAAATTTTTGAGTGTCAAGACCTATCTACTTACAACCCCCTCCATTTCATAACCTATCATATTGCAGCAATCACAGTCCATTTTCCGTAGGCTTTTTTTGAACCCAGTCTACGACGGGTACTTCTGCTAGTATATATATATATATATATATATATATATATAAAGTCAAAGTGTCTGTACGTGTGTCTCTCAGTGTACATTTCCCTACACAATATCTCTGTGAATTGTCAGTCTATGGACTCGAAATGTGATATAAAAATCTTTGTAATCCGTTTTCGGCCAGGAATTTTGCTGTTAAGGGGTCAAAGTTCAACGATTTGACCAGTGCGAACTATACAAAACTAAACTTTGGGTCTAAACAATTGGAATTTTTTATATAGATTCCTTGGACATGGATCCAACTTAATAACTTCATTTGAGCGCAAAGCAATAAATGTTTACGGGTCATAACAGGGGTCAAAGTAAAAAGAATTTGACCTCTGCGGTCTCTGCCAAATTACTCAGATAATTTCTGGTCTAAAGATGTGAAATTTTACATAAAAGGTATTCAGAGATAGGACAAGCTTTTTAATCGGTTTGGGTCGAAAATTTGAGCTACCAATATATAAATGTATGTTTGTATGTCTGCATGAAACTTTCGACAGAGGCGATGGAATTTCACAAGACCAGTATCGTTTTGAAGCTTGACCTTTCAGACAACAAATACTGAATAATTGGCTAAAAACATTACTTCTTCACTCTCCACTGGGCACTTTTCTACAGAGACGGGTCGCTTTTTTCGTTGATATTTTCGAAAATCATCCCCTCGATTAAATTATCTAGCGAATCTCTCGATAACGGCTCCCTTTCCAGAGCAATTGCTCTTGACATATCGAATTCCTTCGATAAGGTTTGGTATAAAGGCCTACTTCACAAGATTTCCAGCTACGGTATAACTGGAAGTGTTTGATCAATCATTAAATCATTTCTCTCTGATAGGCTCATAAGAGTAGTGGTTGATGGGCAGAAATCAGAGGCCTGCAGTATTAATGCTGGAGTCCCTCAGTAGTCCATCCTGAGCCCAACTCTCTTCCTGATCTACATCAATGATCTCCTAAAACACATACTTAAATCATTCGTTGACATCTATGCTGATGACACGGCAACACATAAAATGCCATAAATGACAAAGTTTTCTCTGTTTCTCTCTCCTCTGATCTTGAGCGCGTGGCACAGTGGGGGAAGAGATGGCTGGTTACTGTTAATGCACCTAAAACCAAGCTCCTATCTTTACATCATCAACCCTCTTATCCCATCTGGCATCCATTGAAATGGATGGCTCTTGTCCTGGGGAGGTTCCATGTTTGGCAATTCTCTGGGCTTGACCTTTACTCCTGATCTGAAATGGAACACGTAAATAAAGTCTGTTGCCAAGGTTGCTGGGAAAATGGTGGGATCCTTCTACCGCTCCAGAAGATATCTCACTACTGATGCAATTCTCTATCTGTATAAAAGCGAAGTACGTCCAAGGATAAAGTACTGCTGCTACATCTGTGCAGGAGCGGCTATAAACAGCCTCTCCTGCCTTAACAGAGTGCTAAAATGACTTCGTGGCTTAGTGGGGGATGTCCTTTTCTCTTCCCTACAACCTTTCTCGGACAGAAAAGACATTGCTAGCCTATATTTGTTTTATCGTTATTCCCATGGCAAGTGCTCGTCTGAGCTCAAATCTCTGTTCCTCCCTCGCCAATATTTCACGACAAACACCCGTCTAACTGAAACTACTGTTAATAATTTTCTCCACTCTTTATCTGTGCCTAAATCAAAATGTGAATTCCATGAACAAAGCTTCTTTCTTAGAACTGTAGGGTGGGAGGCAGAGAGGCCAGGAGGAGGTGACTTTTTTCTATGTGGGGGGAGAAGCCTCCAGGCACCCTCCTCCCTGAAGGTGGGGTTGGGGATTATCCCTCCCTGAAGGGGGAGGCCGGCACCAAGCATGTAAATCCAGAGGGGTGACTTTTTTTGTTACCCCTCGGAGTGAGAAGAGTGCCGATCACCCAGGCAACGCCGGGTAACCCCTGCTAGTATATATATATATATATAGTAAGTTATAAAATATATATGGCGATAAAACTACACTGAATATTCCGCGTTTCATCCACTCTAGGACTATTCAGGCTTATGCGCATAAGCCTGAAGAGTCATAGAGTGGATGAAACGCGAAATATACAGTGTAGCTTTATCGCCATATATATTTTATAACTTAGTAACTTGCTCTACCTACGTATTGCTCACTTTTGAAGTAAATACTTAAAATTTACGCATAAATTTATACTTTCGTATATTAATATACTATTACTTTTGGATAGAGATTCCGTATCTTCGGAATAAGAAAGAATGTAATTATCTTTCTTTCACGTAGATTTATTATCTGTATTTCTTAACTTTATTACTAATAGAGGTTTTCTATCTGTCTTAAGCAGAAATAATACTATTTACCTGTTACACAAAGGGATTTAGTGTCTGCCTTTCTGAAGCAATGACAATACTTTTATTCCTATTATTAATTTGGATTTCGTATCTGTAGACAAAACTTGAAAATTTACTATTACTTCTAATAGTGATTTTGTATTTGTCTGTCTGGAACTAAAACTATACTATTAACATTTTTTAAGGCTGAATTCTTTTTACTATACTGTTCCAGATAATGCACTATTTTTTAGTGTTACATTTAGGAATGTAGTATCTGTTGTGTTAACATGCGACTATCCTCCGCGACATTATCTCCTCCTTAAGGAGAAGTGTATTATATTATCATTCGTCATGAGCACATTATCTCAGACATTACTTCATAACTAGATTTGGAATGCGGGTAGTGTAGTACCTGTTATGTTGTCATAATTTCACCCCCTCATGCCTTGCGTCATTATAGGTTTGCAGGGCTGCCAAATAGATTAGTAATTGTTTTTTTTATTATAATACTATCCTTCCGGACATTATATGCCCATTTGTAATTAGTGTGGTATATATTCCTTCTTTTTCTATACTAAAATAACGACTAGAGTAAGCATGCATAAAAATAATATAATTGTCTCATGTAGTAAGGATGGTTATGTTCGGTCGGTTGCTTGCTAATAGCTACGGCATACCAACCCTTTTCTAGCTATTTAATGCAGAATCAAATCATTTTGGTAAAGAATTGTATGCTATAAAATTTTCAATATTTTCTAAGAGTTATACATAATGTAAAGGAGACGATAGTCCCTGCCTTGCACAGTTGAAGGTCATCCTCGAGCAATATGTAACACCTATTAGCCTTCCTCTGTTTTTGGAAGTTTACTATACAGTTGACACACCGGATGTTTTGGAAGGCTATTAAACAGTTGACACACCGGTCCTCGTAAGATTATTGAAGTTAAGCAACATATAGCTTGTTTCGTGTTGCAAAGGTTGACCTTTTGTAATACCTGGTTTTATATGTGCTTTGAAACCTTCATGTTAATAAGTGACGCCAGGAAATTCTTGACCAAAACACGCTGCATGGAATACTGAAGCGCCCTCATGGGTTTACCGCAGGGTTAAGGAACTCATTCATAATCACCATCTACTATACAGGAGGGTAAATAGATTTCCTTAGACATGGCGAATCAAATACATCTAGGAAAGGAGGGAGCTCTATTGAAAAAAAACCTAAATAGTTGACACTACGGAAATCACTAGTAATGGTGTCATAAAAAAGACACTGACTTCCAATTTGTCATGAGCTAGCAAGGAAGTAGTTAGGCCCAGAAAACTGCCATAAAATCGTCATGTCAGTGTTCGATTTAGTTTAACTGGAGAGAGCAAAACATGTTGTATAATTATAAAAGCTATTCTGTCTGGTATGTAAAAAGTATATCTATTAATACGAGATATATACATTATCCATGCTGTCCTGTATCTAAACGGTTGATTTAATTTATAAGGATATATTTTGTAAACACATGGTGTATGTATTAATCATACTTATATCGCAGATGGCACACTGGCCAGTATTATAGTTTTAAAATCCAAATAAATTTCGATAGCAAAAATGTAGGTTTTATTATTACACTTTTATGTTATTAAATGAAAGCATAGTCGCATAACAATTCCGATATATAAAGTCATTTAATCAATGTAAAATCATATTATAAATCCCTATGCTTCGTTTGTCGTTGCGTTCTTGTAGATTCTTGCAGAGGGGCTATTTTGGTACATGTTTTAGATGTATAACTGGATATTCGTGCTGAGAGTTGAAGTATATACTATTATGCAGTTAATTGTACGAATAAACGACGAATTTATTCGAGTCATGCGCTGGTAATTAAGCTGTACTTTAGTAATCAATTAATCCATATTTTGATCAAGAGTTGTGATCAATGCGTACCAACATTATATACATATATATATATATATATATATATATATATATATATATATGTGTGTGTGTGTGTATGTGTGTGTGAGTAGTGAAAAAGGGGAAATAGTGAGAAAGAGAAACAGATAAGTAGACAAAGAAAAACAGAAATGAGAGAGCGTCAATTATAAGTGCATTGCTAACCTCTTACAATTTTCATTCGATTAATTAACACGTTTCATGTCGTTCACGCGAACACCGAGACAGAGAGAAAGAGACATTACTAATAACATATTTTGGTTAGACCTCAATTCGCCATTCACCTGACGTTATATCATTCAACGTATCACCGACTTTCTTTGCTCACGATCCTGGCATATACAGACAAAAATCTGGTCTAAGCTGATACTTTAGTCTAGAACACACCTTTTCTATTGCTATTGTTTTTCCTCGTACACAAGCGATATTGTTACATACTTTAGATGTATAACTGGCTATTGGTTTATTAAGTAAAGCTATATTAAAATTATTTCGACTAATTATTACGGAATTTAAACATATACTTGTGCATTAGTTCATATATTACTTTTCCAATTCATTATACAAATTAGCGAAAGATTTATTCGAGTCTCACGCTAGTAATAAAGTTGCACTTAACTAATCAAGTCTTGCATCTTTTGTTCCAGAGTAGTGATCAAAGCATACGGATAAGAGAGAAATTGACTGATAAATCAAGAGGGAGAAAAAGAGAGAAATGGAGAGAGAGGCAGAGAAGAAACATGCAGGAAGAAAGACAGACAAACAGAAAGGTGAGAATGTGTCAAGTTAATTAGGTGCATTGCTAACCTCTTACAATTTTTATTCGATTAATTAACACGTCTTTGCGTAACGTCCACACGGAAAGGGAGACGGACAGAGAGACAGAAAGACAGAAGGCGTCGCCTACACTACACTTTCCCATAGTGCTGACGTCATATCATTATCCAAACAATCGACTTTCTATTGATCACAGATCCATTGCTCAACTTTCCTTATTGAAAATATTTCTTAGATGAAAGTATCTACTAACGAAACTTAAGATTCTTATATGTAATATTTTCCTCTTCCATTCACTGAACATAGCCATAGTTTTTTGCTTTTACACTCTATGGAGCTAGGTAAATATTACGTCCTGGAAAAAAGAACATAACAAAACTACCTGCTCAAATTGGTCCTAGACGTTGTATCAAAGTTTACAGTTACCCAAAGGTGCAGAGTTCAATCCTGAACGAAGGCAGTGAAAAGTAACATTAAAAACAGAGAATCAGCAACACTGTCCCAGAGCCTAGCTGGAGTCCGAACACGGTACCCCCGTATGGGCTTGAGACGCCTAACAAACGGTTATATATATGTGTATATGTATATATGTGTGTGTGGTTGTGTGTGTGTGTGTGGTTGTCTGTGTGTGTGTGTGTGTGTGTGTGTGTGTGTGTGTGTGTGTGTGTGTGGTTGTCTGTGAGTGTATGTGTGTGTGTGCGCGGTGATGTGTATACATATATGATAAAATAATTGGAAACAATTCAAAGCTTAAAAATGTGTTTGTTAACAAAATCCAAACGAAAAACATGTAAAGTATAAAGAAAATTATTAGAGCATTCTCTTTCGAAACAATGTTATACAAAGAAAGAAAACATAGCAACGAAAAGTTGTTGCAAAGTAGAACCCAATGAAATGTATGACTTAGTACATTAAGTTGTTTTCAAAATTATACAGAAGGTAGTAGAAGGTAGTACATACGACCTTGGTATTTCGTTATTTTTTTTTCATAAAAGTCGCTCGAAATATGATATGACCCCCCCCAAAAAAAATAACGAAAATTGATGAACGCACCCCATCCCTCAGAAATTACCTATTTACGATAATGTTTAAAAAAGAAAAAGGCTTAGATAAGATGAAATATCAGTAGAGAGAGCGTTCCATAAGTCGTCGGTACTAGGAAGTACGCTATTATAGTAGGAAGATTTATTATACTGAAGTATCTGAATGACGAATAAATGAAGACCACGTGATCAAAAATTCAAAAGAGCTGAAACAAAGGAAGCATTGAATAAATAAGACACTTCTTAATTATTATATATTCATGGTGGGACGATATTAAATAAAAGCCAAAGAAAAAGTTTCTGCAAACATAGTATAACACTACTTGCTATAAGGATCAACAATACGGAAATATAATTAATGCAAAAATAGACTACACTTATTGACTTCAGTTTTAAAATGCTACGGCTAGAAAAGAAACGACCAACAGGAAGATCGTTCTCTAACCCTTTAATTATTGGAATAAGCTACTGACGCTTAAGCTATTGTATAAGTATCTGATCAGAAATTGGATGAGGGTCGATAGGTTAACAAAGCAAACGAGCTGGGACAAATGAAGCAGGGAACATATCAGACAGTTCTTAATTATTTTTTTAAATTAATAATAAACGTCGCTCTAAACATAGTAGAAAATAACGTAATGCCTATTGACGTTGGTCTATAAAACAAGGTTATAACGAGTAGGAAAATGTCTGAAGGAAGCGTGTTACAAATTTCGCGGTCCTTGGAAATACATTACTGGGATATGAATAGTTATTATAATACGAAATACCTGAACAACGAATTAATGAGAACCGCTTGATCAACGAATCAAACCGCTTGATCAACGAATCAAACTGCTTGATCAACGAATCAAACCGCTTGATCAACGAATCAAACCGCTTGATCAACGAATCAAACCGCTTAATCAACGAATCAAGCCGCTTAATCAACGAATCAAACCGCTGGATCAACGGATCAAGCGGCTTAATCAACGAATCAAACCGCTTGAGCAACGAATCAAACCGCTGGATCAACGAAACAAACCGCTAATCAACGAATCAACCCGCTTGATCAACGAATCAAACCGCTTAATCAACGAATCAAACCGCTTAATCAACTAATCAAACTGCCGGATCAACTAATCAAACCGCTTGATCAACGAATAAAACCGCTTAATCCACGAATCAAACCGCTTGATCAACGAATCAAACGAGCTGAAGCAAAGAAAGCAGGCAATAAAAAGATCAGATTAACTTTAAAATCGCCAACCATAAATAAATGATAATTCAGAATTCTCTTTTTATTAAATTAATCAAACTATTAAATGTAGACGAGTTCACATTATTGTGTCAATGATTGTATGTTGCACACCCACGACTTAAATATATTTTTAAATATCGACTGCCACAATTTCAATCGACAATACTGAACCATTAATTTCCGGTCAGGAATAGGGAAACATTTTAATTGACCTGGCGATGTTAACAGTTGACCACACCCGTGGCAACTAATATAAAGAGCCTGGTTAGGATCATTAATGTAACTGAATCACCCGTCAACTTTTCGCTCAAGAGGCCACTTGTTTATTTCCTTTGCCCTTTAAACCATACATACCGTAGACAGCGTGATAATCGCCTGGCGAGATAAGGACAAGCGTACGATCAAATAACACGTTCAAAGTTAAGCAACATCGAACCTGATAATCGTTACAACTTTAATAAATAGCAAACGGCGGCTTGTCCCATACCAATAATAATGGGGTTGCGTATGATAATGATCGTTACGTGCTGAACCAAAGCACCAAATTTGGCACACATATGCTTAGGGCCAAAACAATTTTTTTTCGAGGAGGTACCCGATTTTAAAAGTCAAGGTCAAAATCAAGCTCAGCTCAAGGTCAAATGTAAAACATGATGATTCACCATCTTCTTCAGTTTCCTTAATACGTTTCCAACAAAAATATTCTATTATTGTCTTAAGTACTTCTATTTTACTTGAGGGAGTCATAGCTGCTAATCTGCCTAAATTTGATATAATCGTCTTTAATTATGGCTGAAGATCACAGTTTAACGTGAGTAATTTATATGTGAATTATTGGCATCAATAGTTTTATATAACATCTGGTGGACAAGTTCCTCATTATTTAAAAAGACAAGATTACAATATACCAAAAGTTACATATATGCTTTAGTTATAACATAAGGAGACAAGCATATCACTATGCTATGCGAAGACATGCCTTTACTAAGGTCTCAAGTAATTTTTCTTAGTTTCCAGAATAGGTTCACACATCGATTAACATGTTGGAGCAAAGCATTTGTGTTGCTAGTAGCCTTTCTCTTTTTTTCAGCTGTTAGAGAAGATATTTTGCCGAAGGTCGTTTACGTTGCTAGGATAAGTCGTACTGTCATTAATGGTAAACGTGAACTACTCAACTATGTTAATATAGGACATGATGTTTCCTAAGGAACAAATACTGATAGTTATGTCATCGTAAACCCTTCAAACAAAATTAGGAGTGATTTTCCAGGTTTTCCAGGTTGATCTTCTCTTTTACCATTAAACAAAGATGTTACACAACATCCAGTGAAAGCACAAGAAAGGGTAATGCTCAATATTTGTTTTCACCAAGTTCCAAGCAAACAGAGTTGATATGCTAGTACCGAAATTGCTTCCCAACATCTAAAGCATAGATCTAAGTCAAGATACCATTTAACACAACGATGAGAATACACTCATACAAAAATAACAATGCTCAATTTTTCACCAAGTTCCAAGCAAACAGAGTGGATGTACTAGTACCGAAGGTCCTTCCCTATATCAAAAGCATAGATCTAAGTCAAGATACCATTTAACAAAACGATGACAATACACACAGACAATCACGTATATCAACAAGTCTTAGAAGAATTGACGTTGCACCTTCTTTAGGGCACCAAGTACATGCAAAGAAATTCTGCTACCTTCCTTCTCATGATCCCTCTTGTCAACTCAGGTTAATTGGACAGAACCTTTCCTACGAAAGTAATGTATACCCATTTTTCAGGTAGGTACACGTGGTAGCTAATTTGTGTGAAAGGAGGGCAAAAAGTTTCTGCTTCTTTGTGTAGTTCTGCAAGAACCCAGCAAAGAACGTGGGAAGTTCAACATCGCAAAGCATCTTCCTGCCAACACCCTGCCCTCGTTTTTCACAAGTAGTTACCCCCGAACTGTCTGGGTGATACCTTTATGTGTACTGCTAGCCATTTTTAGTGCACTGTCAATTCTAGTGCTGTTTTGCACCTGCCTCTGTGTCCAAGGAATGTCATATTTGTCACTATATACACCAAATCCACGTTGTTTTCATGGGATAGGATATGCACCGTCGCGGCTTCATTGAGGATTTTGCATTAAAATGTGGTGATTGCTCTGGCTGAATACTTGAGTCAATACAAACCAACAATTTTGCTTTATTTCTTAGTCGACGAACTTTCTCATTTAATGACAATGCTGATGACGAAGGATGATTTGCAGGTGAGAAAACTCCAAATTTCTGTAACGGACCTGCATAGAAATGACGACTTTGCTGAATAGGTTACAGTTACTCTTGTTTTCCTGTAATGTAGTCGTCTTCCTGCTGGGGTGCTGATGTGTGGCCGCTTAAAAGGTGAAAATTTGTTTTTCTTGATTGTGGTGTGGATAGATTATATTCATTTTATTAGCACACCATTACGTACATTAAGTACTACTTCAGCAACCTGTTAATCCATAAGTTTATAGATGTCGAGATCAACAACAACAATGAGTTCATTTGCTGTATTCAAGAATGGAGTGATTATTGTTTTAATAACATAAAATATATTGTTGACTTGTAGATGAAATGATTCGTGAAGGGCATGTTTTGCTCATGTCGCTGGAAATTAACTCCTCAGATAGTGTGTGCACTTCTTCAAATTCATCGAGAATTCTGACCCTGCAATTAGCCATCGTTTCAACGCAACTTTACTGCCGGAACCTTTCATTTTTTCATTGTTCTATACGCTAGACCCGTGCTTTATCTAGATGCATCGCTGATAATGATCGTTACTTTGCTGGGACATCCTGTTTTTTTCTGATATCTGATTGTGAGCAGAAGAGTCCTTATGTAATGTATATATACTTGTAGCTAACGAGAATAATTCACGCTATTAAGCACGAAGAACCCTGGTGCCAATGCGTCCGAGAGTTCTACATAGAACGTAAAATTATTTTCCCTTCCTGACCTCACAAGACTAAGCATTAAACACTCCAGCTGAAAAATCCTGTTCCTGAATGCAAAGGTTGAACCCTTTTGTGCCATGTCAGTTCTCCTGTCTCCTAAAAGTATCTTGAAACATCTTATGCAAGGAATCAGGCTGCAACTTTTTTAAGTCATGGCGGTCACTTGATGCACCTACCGCGCAGATCCGGAAGAAGTAAGCAGTTCCATCGTTAGTAACACTACTTTCAGTCAACCCAATACACCAAGCAGATTCTTCCATGGTATCCCCAACCATTCTCCACAGTGCCATCTCAGTATATAAACTTCCTAAGAAAACGACATATTCA
Organism: Euprymna scolopes; assembly: GCF_053919585.1. Classification (NCBI taxonomy): domain Eukaryota; kingdom Metazoa; phylum Mollusca; class Cephalopoda; order Sepiida; family Sepiolidae; genus Euprymna; species Euprymna scolopes. Next base: position 74,957,074 of record NC_136509.1, read on the forward strand.
GCCTCTTTTAGGCTTTCAGACCAGTTCCCTTGTGCATATTTGGCCAATGCAAAAGAGGTTGATCCACCACAATAACACTTGTCCAGAATTTCGCATTCTTAATTTACAGTTTTTTTTTTATGTCGTACTTGATCATAACCATCGTTGCAAGCTTTTCGTTCAAGAGTGGCAATAGAACGATATTCATAGGCATATCAATTAAATTCATCTTGACGTGCAAAATGATACGACACCCAGTTTATGATATCACATTTCTCTAATTGATTCTCTTTGGCTACAGGTATCCGTTCCGCTAGCCACTTGTTTTCTCTGTGTATTGCCTTAAGTAACACAGGTTCAGTCTCAGGCTCTCCCATAGCCTCTACTTCTGTGACGTTAACCGTGTCTGTCTTGGTTAGTGTCTGCATGAAACGGGCGCACACTGATACTCGTGCCATGAAATGATCTTTCAGCTCTTTGTGACATTGTATCATGATCCACATTGTCTGATGCCCATATAGTGAACACTCTATATATGACTTGCACTGTATAAGCCCAACCCTCCTTTTGATATCGTTCATACACTGCATTTCCTAGTCAGTCTTCCACTTCTAAAACTCTTCCATGGCTTACACTAATTCTAAGTTTATGAAGATGAGTCAACATTCTCTTTCTCTAGGTTTGAGTGCGAACGCTGAAGCATATATAGAAGGGAAGTGGTGGTCTTTGTTTTTGTCTTGTTGTGACGTGGTTTCTCTGCTAATTTGAACTTTTCTTTACAATTTAATCTAATGAGCTGACATATTGTGAGGCATTATTGTGAATTTGCTGCTGTTTGCCATTTGATATTCGATCCATATAACAATGTGGGATTGGTGAGAATGGTTGGGGATTCTTTGGAAGGATCTAGTTGGTATACTGCCCTGAATCAACATTGCTTCAATAAACGATATCATTTCTGCAAATACGCTCGAATCTGTAATCGATTGATCGGTTGAATCTGATCATGTAACCACATTCCGACCTTTGACCTTCCCCTGACCCTGAGCGTAACTTGTAAATTAGAGTACCTTTCCAAAATTTATCGTATCCATCTGAAGTATGCATGTACTTAATTCAGTACATTGGGCTAGCGCGTAACGATTTGGTTATTTTTTGATCAAGAGCCAACGCCCCGTTCGAAAGTCGATAATGTCCTTGATTTTTACTTTGATAAATTGTTCGTGTCTATATTTTTAGACCAACGAAGGTAAGCAACGTTGAGTGTAGACAGTACTAGATGAGTGACAATTTTGGAATATAAGGCCCTGTATAAAATCATCTCTCCTTCTGAAAAATGTTTGTGAATTCAATATTCCCTTAAAAGTACATAACTTGCTTTGTGTAGTAATCTTGTGACAATGTATTGAATATTTTGGTATATGTTAGTAACTAGTCAGAACTATTAAGACGATTAATAATACATATTTGAGTCCCAAGCAACATTATTTTTATTTGAATTGTTAAATTAATTTAATATATCCTTTTCCTCTATATATTCCAGGAGTATCGGCTGTACGGACGTTTTGCTACTAACAAAGTGTAATATATAATTTGACGCAATAAATTCGCTTGAACATGTATGAATATATGTAAGTAGTAAGATTTAAATAAAAAAAAGATATGATATGATATTATATATATATATATATATATATATATGGTAAAACTGGTAATTAGTAAAAACCTGAAGAGAGTGATCAATACTATTGCAGAGCAAATATGTGTTTTATTTTTTTTGTTATTTTATTATTATTTTATTATTTTATTATTTTTTTAACCAATAAAATGGTAATAAAAATAAAACATATATTTTTTTCTGCGGAAATATACTTTACTTCCTTATAATATATACGAGAGGCGTGCAATAAGTAATACCCCTGACCCACTTTCCATAGCATTAGAGCCACTAAACTTTACACAGTTATTAGTCTTTCTCTACATAGGAACCACCCAAAGTTATGAATTTCTCCCATCGTTTGATGCAAGTCTGGAGAGCCTTTTTGTAGAACACCCCAGATTGGTACTCCTACCACGACGTGACTTCAGAAATAAAGGCTGCATCGCCTGGGAAACGCTTTCCATTCAAAAACAACTTCATGGCTGGGAAGAGGTGAAAGTCAGAGGGTGCAAGGTTAGGAGAGTAGAGAGGATGGGGGAGGATTTCATAACCACACGCCCGCGCTTCTGATCTCTCGACATGTGAGTTGTGGACCGGAGCTTGTCCTGCAAGAGGAGAGTACCCTTGCTGATCTTGCCCCGCCTCTTGATTTTGATAGCGTCCCTTAAATTCCTGAAAAGTGAAGCATTATAGGCTCCTGTAATTGAGGTACCCTTTGCCAGGAAATCTGTCATCACTACTCCGTCTTGGTCCCAGACGACTGTGAGCATGACCTTGCAAGCGGAGGGATGCACCCTTGCCTTCTTCGGAGGTGGTGAGTCAAAGTGCTTCAACTGCATTGACTGGGCTTTGGTCTCTAGATCATAGTGATGGACCCAGGTTTCATCCTGTGTAATCAGTCTTTTGAAAAACTTTGACTCATCTTCTTGGCACATATCCAAATTCATCCTCGAGCACTCGACGCGTTCTTGCTTCTGGAATGGTGTGAGCAACCTAGGAATCCATCTGGCAGACACCTTATGCATATGCAAATGGTCATGAATCATAGTTTTCACAGACCCTGTACTAATATTGACATCTTGGGCTATTTGGCGAATAGAAATGCGCCGATCTTCCTAAATGGCAGCTTCAACTTGACGGACAGATGCCTCATCAATGGCAGAAGGGGGGAGACCAGTTCTGGGAGCTGTTTCCACAGACTTCCGGCCATGTTTGAATTCACGATCCCAGCGTTTTATAATGTAATATGATGGGGCATTATCACCGTCAGTTTCTTTCATTTCATCAAAAGTCTCCTGTGGTGTGCGTCCTTTCAAATACAAAAGCCGGATCACTGCTTGACATTCAACAGGCTCTATTTCACACCTGACTCAGTTACAAACACCTGTAAAACAGAAACCACAATTAGTTCAGAGCTGTAATTTTCCACATAACCCGTAAAGATATAAATCATTGCACATGCAAAATTTCAGCTAGATCAGACAACTGTACGTGGGTCAGGGGCATTACTTATTGCACGCCCCTCGTACTAATCCTTATTTAGGAAGTTCAATATAATTACAGAGCAATATAATGAATGAAAGACGAAGACTATATTCCAAGGTCCATGATGATTAACATCTAATAATTTATTCCTTTAAATTGACATTTACAAATCTTGGCACTATTTATTTTTGATTTTGTGCTACGAAACAGATGCTGTTAAAAATTGTAAATGTCAATTGAATTAAAAGAATAACTTCAAAGATGGTCAATCTCATGAACTTTGGAATATAGACATTTGTCATTCATTTATCCATTATATATATATATATATATATATATATATGTATATATATATATATATATACATATATACACATGTGTGTATGTGGTGTGTGTGTGAGAGAGAGAGTGTGTGTGAGTGAGGCGTGCGTGTGTGAAAGAGAGAGAAAAATGAGGGGGAAAAAGAGAGTTTTGGTTCAATTTGAATATTGAACTGTGGCAGATCTTTTCATTAAAGAAATCTAAAGACCTAATCGGTTTCTCGCAACTTGACACCGCGCATTGCCCATCTTTCTTCGTCTTATTAACAAACAAAATATATAAACATACTAAATGAGCAAATAAAAAGTACACAACAAATTGTGAAAGAAAAAAACGCACATAAAAGATTAAAAAACTGGAGAAAAAAAAACGAAGTGGAGTTGATACGTGCAGGTGCGAATGACGAATTACTCGGAAGCAAAAGAGAACATATTGGCGTATCGATTTCCAGTTGGTTGTATTGGATAACACTTTTATTTACTTATTTTTTTAAGTCGTCGATGGAGATGAAACGGAGAAATTGCGTGGCGGTTAGGAAGTCGGGGTATACGGCGTTGTAATGATTGCTTAGTTTATCGGCTCCATCTCATGCAACCTCTTTATAATTTTCTTTCTATCTCTTTTTCTGTATGTATAATATATATATATATATATATATATATATATATATATATATATATGAGAGAGAGAGAGGAGGAGGGAGAGCGAAAGAGAGACAGAGACAGCGCCCGGGACACAGAGATGTTTATATACCTACATACTGCTGATCAAAAATTTAAGGCAACTTAAAAGTCTTAAAAAAAAAACTTTTTTACGGATAAATTTTAAACTCTTCCGACATAAGGTTACCAAGAATACGATTTAAAAAGTTATTGAAACAAAAAGCTACATTCCAAAGATTTATTTTTAAAATTAATTTTCATTTATTATATAAGGCATTTTACACATGATCAAAATTGTAAGACCAGAGACAAAAATCATATTAAATTGTACAAAAAGTGTATGAAAAGTGTATGAAAACATTCAACAATAAAACTTAATAATGATTTCTACCTCAACTGCTTTTGATGACTTTTTTCTTAGGGGCATGCTAGAAATAAGGGTTCCCATTATGGTGCGGGGGATCCTGCTCCAGTTTCTGAAGATGGCTTCACGAAGTTCATTTTTTGTTGAATTTTGTTTGCCATTTCGATAAATCCTCTTGTCATCCATCCCCAAACATTTTCAATTGGGTTCAAGTCCGGTGATCATGCAGGATGCCCCAAGAGATGGACTCAATTTTCTTGAAAAAAACTCAAGATCATTCTTGAATAACAATCATTCCCCACCTTCATCATCAAAGATGCCTTTTTTCCCATCGTCCTTCTGTAAGCAAAGGCACCGCATACCATTACGGACCCTCCACCAGTATAACGCATGGAAACAAATTCAAGCGACATGTTTTTGTCATGATAATATCGTTGGAAGCCATCAGGACCATCTAAATTGATTTTTTTCTCATAAGAAAACAGGACTTTCTTCCACTCCCTAACGTCTCATGTTAAGTATTCACAACCAAATCTTCAGCGGTCCACTTTCTGACGTGGAAGCAATCGAGGCGTTTGTTTATGCTTTTTATTTACCATGCCTTTTTGTTGTAAGTCTAATCTGATGGCTGTTGGACTGCAATCAGCCTTTGTAATCGCCTAATTTGACTAGAAGAAAGACTCTGTTATTCATAACAACCCGTCTGATTCTCTTACTCAATGCAGGAGTAATTTTGGGGAGCCTACCAAAGGATTTTGCTTTTCCATAATTCTCAGTGTTCTTTAGAATGTTGCAAATAACAGTTTTACTGCGATTTACCTTAGCTGCTATCGCTCGCTGTGACAACCCTTGCTCATGGAATCATAGAATTTGAGAGCGCTCAAGTGATTGCTAATCTCAAACCGAACTAAAAACATTAGAATTACAATAAATCTAACAATTTATACCCTTGGTCTTATAATTTTGAACATATGTAAAAAGCCTAATTTAATAAAAATACAAACTTTTAAATAAAACGTTTTGAATGCACCTTTTTTCCATAACCTTCTAGATTGTAGTATTAGTAACCTTAAGTCGGAAGAGTTTAAAATCGATGATTTAAAAAGTATTATTTTTATTGATATTAGTGTATTGGATATTAGTCGTTCTAGTGCATTGGACATTAGTACATATTAGTGTATTGCGCATTCGTCGATGTTAGTATATTGGACATTAGTCCGTATTAGTGTATTGGATATTAGTCGATGGCAGTAAATCCAAAACTTTTTCATTGCTGTACACTACTGAGGTTTTTACATTCTCACGGCACATCTATCACACACACACACAATATTTTTTTTTTTACTTATAATGCCCTTTTTGCAATAAAATAAAAGGTTTAACTTGAAAGCCTGGTTTAGCTTAATATAGCAAGGTGATTTTTCTCAACATTAAAACTATTTCTTCATTTACATACAACTATTTCGGCCATCAAAACATTCACTATATTTAGATTTATCTATATATACATTCACTATCTCTAAATACGCTCATATTTGATAGAGGGATTTAAAACACGATCACCTATTCAACAGTCACAAATCGTGCGTGTGCGCTCATGTGAAGAAAAAATGCTTTATACTGAGGAGCAATTTCCTTAATCTTTGTTTGAGAAGCGAGAGTTTGGGTGCAGTCCCCATTATTTGAGTTATGGAGGAATAACAGGATGTGGTTAAGACGATGTGGATCCAGAATTCGCGTGATTGATACAAAACGTTGAAAATCAGTTATTTTCTTCAGTTTATATGAGAATTAAGACGCGAGTTGCGGCCACAATCACATACCGAGGTTACGCCTACTAAAGAACATGTTTTGCCAGTCAAGGACTTGCCGGCACTTGATATAATGTGATATCATCGGTTTAGATGGCGAAGATGTATTCGATTAGTTAAAACACATCTTTGGATTTGAATTTGTATACAAAAAAAAAGAACGAATGAATGTAGTTATAATTAACTTATGACCTATGAACCTGGAGTCACAGATCTGCAAGTGCCTGGTATGCCAGTGACTCCTCTTTTATTTTCGTTTTCCACTCATACAGTCGATGCCAGTTTACGGGTGATCCCCTTACGATATAAGCCAGAGACATCTATTGCAAATACATTATTTACATAATAATATAATATAATAGTATATATATATATATATATATATATATATATATATGATATAATAAATATTAATAATAATATATGATAATATGCATAATAATTGTACTACTACTGCTACTACTACTACTACTAATAATAATGAATCATTACATTGAATCATAAAACTGAATTAGTATAATATAAGTTAACCGCTACGCCTCTGCCTTTGGAATCATCATTGTGTGTGTGTGTGTGTGTGTGTGTGTGTGTGTGTGTGTGTGTGTGTGATCATAAACTTACGCCACACAAAATAGATAAGGCGGGCCAAGGAGACTGGAAAGACCTTGGAGAAAAAGCACTAACCAGGCTTCCATGGATGGGTCCGAAGAGAACTGGAACCTTGGACAAACTTATTGCCACCCAAATTCCAGTAAAGATCAATGATCGCTACCAACAAGAAATCAATAGTAAACCGCTATTGCGATAACTCAAACTAATTTTCAAAAGTTATCGGAAGATGTGGTAAGTACTGGGAAGCTTGGAAGACTTGTTTCCCTTCTCACTCAAGGAAAATCCATCGGTTATTCTAAAAGAGAAATCTTTAATGTGCGAAAACTCATAATAATAATAATAATAATAATAATAATAATAATAATAATAATAATAATAATAATAAAGAGAGGAAAAAATAAACCATCTAACTAAATGCAGCAAACTATCCCCAAACCATACAATAATAGACAGGTGCATTGTAGGAAAGCAATACACTGGAAAGTATATAAATAAATGAATCTTGCACACTCAAACACATGGTACAATTACTAAACGATAGCACTACTTGAAAAGGGAATGAATAAAATCTCATGGGGCATGGAGGTACAAACAGATAAATCCATCTAAGCAGCAGGACTGGATATCATAATAGTGAGCAAGGAGAAAAAACTTTCAGATTGTAGGTTTTGCTGTAAAACAGGACACATGAAAAATATTAAGTTAAAAGAGAAGAGAAGAAAATACAGAGAACTGGCCCAAAACCTGAAGGGACTATGGAACATCAAAGCAGTCAAAATAACACTAATAGTCGTACAAGCACGAGGAACAATGCCGAAAAGATTGGGGGGGGGTGAAGAATAGAATGAAATTGCAATCAAGAGAAAATCTGGAAGATCCAAAGATTAGCAATAATGAAAACGACTGAAATCTTAAGGAAAACAATTTTGTGTAGCACATTTGGGCTTCAAACGCCAATATGGAACAGGCTATTGAATTAAAATAAATAGATAGCTAAACCCCATCTGGAATCAAGAGGAGAGAGGAGTAAAACAAAATATGTCAGTTTACTGTACATCCCCATCAAACTATTACAGCGTTGGCATCGACTGCCAGCACCCCAAATAATCAAGAAAGGTTGAGGAGGAAGAAAACACCAAAGAAGAGAAAACATTTACTAGACTTCAATTAGATGAGTGTAAAAATAGCTTGAGGGGCTATTTTCTCACTGTAATTCAAGTGATGATCAACGAGAAGTCAATGGGATGCGGCTGATGCTATGATGCATATCCATTTTTAAAGGTTATCAAAAGAGGTGTGGAGTACTTGTAATCTGGGGATACTCGTCATCCAGACTCCAAGTGAATACCACCAGCTGTTGTCAATGAGTAATTTCTGATAGTGATCTGTTTGAGAACTCCTAGTGAGTATAAGTAGTAGTAGTAGTAACAGTAAAAACAACAACAATAATAATACTAATAATAGTAATAATAATAATAATAATAATAATAATAATAATAAAAATCTATACATCTATAGTAGTAGTAGTAGTAACAATAAAGACACCAACAATAATAATAATAATAATAATAATAATAATAATAATAATAATAATAAAAACTATACATCTATAAAAGTGAAATTTTCTGTCTGTTAGTGTACATTCCCTTGCCAAAGTACTCCGTCAATTTTAAGTCTACATACGCAAGATTTGGCATAAGGAGTATTGAAATTCTGGAAAATCTTTTTAATCGGTTTTCGACCAGAAATTTTGCTATGAAGAGATCAAACTTCAACGATCTGACCTTTACGAACTCTACCAAACTCCTCAGCCAATTTTTGGTCTGAGCACTTAAATATTAGATGTAGGTTACTTGAACATGGATCAAACTTTTTAATTTGATTTAAGCTTAAAACAATGAAAGTTAAACGGTCAAAATTTGAACAAATTTAAAAAAAAAATGACTTCTGCGATCATTACCAAATCACTCAGCTAATTTTGCGTCTAAACATTTGAAATTTTACGTAAAATGTATTCAGGCATAAAACAAACTCTTTAAACCGTTTTTTTGCCGAACATTTTGATGCCATGGGGTCAAAGTTCAAAAGATTTGACCTTTGCAATTTCTAGCAAACTATACAGCCAATTTTGGGTCCAAAAATTTAAAATTTTACATAAAGGGTATTCAGACAAGCAGCAAACTTTTTAACCAGGTTTTGGGCGAGAATTTCACTCCCAAGAGGTCACAGTTGAAATAGTTGACCTTTGGAGACTCTACCAAACTGCTCTTCCAATTTTGGGTCTAAACACTTGAAATTTTTGATGTAGGTTACCTGGGCATGAATCAAACTTTTTAATATATGTATATATATATATATATATATATATATATATATATATATATATATATATATATAGATATGCCCATAAAGTTATGAAGAGGACATAAGGCCCGGGCAAAGCCGGACTGAACTACTAGTAATAATAATAAAGCAAACAGCTGATAAACATGAGTAGATAAATAAACAACGATTGGCAGACAACGGTACGTTGCCAGCAGGTTGAAAGAAAGTTCGAGGTGAGGGATTGAGATAGTAGAAGTGGGATATGAATTCTCCACTTTTGATACAGATATGAGAGTAGGAGAAAGAGAGAATCAGAAACCCTTTGCAATCACAAGTGGCGATTGCACATTATCGAACTAACAAAAATAATTGCTTTTCCAAGTAAGTTGACACAGCGGTTCTCATTAAATTAAACGTCTTCTTTCAGTCTTGACAGACTATGGATATCCACGGTAAAGGTGCCTGCGCGTTAAATTTTTGTGACAAGCGTTGCGAAATCACCAACCACACCTCTCCTGAGTCGACATTGATGAATACCAGTTGCAAGTGGAGGTTCAAAACGACTGGAAAGAATGCCGAGATAAGCGGAAAGCAGATACAGCACCTAGAATTCCCAAATGGTCACCCGTCTGGTACTAGCCAGGATCAACGTTGCTAAACCGGTGATCTGACGAGAATCGGTGTGTCAACGTGATTATGCCGTACAATTAATTATTATTAATAAATTACCATTAAATTAAATTAAGCGATTTTGAGCATGATCAGTGTGAGATGGGGGATTATTTCGGGATGCCAAAGATATATGATGACAAACAGACTTGATGGCAATAAAAATTCGTGTTGTCCTAGAAACTATCGCACTGATGTTTACACTGAGCATAATAGGCATATACCTGCTGGCGTGGGCCGGATTAAAAGAAAAAAACAACTAAAAAAAGCTAACGTTTTTATAAAATAATGTTATTATTTGTTTCATAATGTGCGTGAACTACTTGTTTCTAGTTCAATATGTACTGTAAATTGTATTCGTTTCTTCTTATATTCCCTCCTTTTTCGAAATATAGAAAATGTGACGTCCATGTTAAGTTGCAATCACGTGTTTGCTAAGCAGGTGTGTTTTCGCGTGATAAAGACAACTTGACGAAAATAAAACAAAAACATTAATGAAGTTTTACGTATTGTAATTTTTGACATTAATAACAATGAAGAAGGAATAATACTACAACAACATATATCACTACTACTACTACTACTACTACTACTACTAATAATAATAATAATAATAACAATAACGATGATGATAATGTCAGTAATCTATAATATAAAAAACCTATATTTCTATTTATCTATCTCCATATTTTCAAACTCTCTCTTCCAAAATTAAAAGTCGCAGAGTGGCGCTCGGGGCCTAAAATGATTGGACTTTTTAGGGTCTGTTCTTTTTTTTTACATAGGAATCACCATTTATCAAAACCAGGAGGTCACTCGAGGATAAAGGTTAATGAGTATACATTAGTCAATGTGATTGCAGCGTAATAAACATAAGTAGTGGGAATTTTGTGAATTGGATTACTTAAGGGGACGGTTCATCAAGAACTTGTTTACGTTAGACTTGAAGACAATCAGATTGTAGTCAGCTGGAAAGCAGGCAAACGGAAGAATGTACCATAGGCGTGCAGTTCTACGAAAGAAGCTTTGTTCATGGAATCTAGGTTTAGGTTTAGGCACAGATAAAGAGTATGGGAGATGATTGATAGTGGTTTTGGCTATTTGAGTGTTTTTCGTGAATGTTTTGCGAGGGGGGACTTTAATGAGTCTTTAGTCGGTTAAAATTCTTTTTGAACGGGGTCAAAAATAGGTCAAAATTGAATAAAAAATCGTTAAACATTTTGTACATTCATCCTTGTTTATTTTTAATCTTTAATTCTTAATCGGTTTATATGCGTGTCAGGTAGGAACAGGGTAACGTCCCCAGCTTTTAATGCTACAGTTTCGGTTTCCATTCTAGCTGTTGCCACTTAAATATTGTTTTTTTTTTTTTTTTTTTTACTTTTAATTCACGACTCTATAATAATATATACGAAATCTGGACAAATTAAACAATCATATTTAAACATATTTTACACCCGGGCAAAGCCGGGCGCCCCCCCCCCCTCCTGCTAGTTTGTATCAAGTCGTGAATACGGCCGATAAGTAAGTATTATTAATTGTACTGCTATTATTACTCCTCCTATTACTACAACGGCTAGTATTATTTGAACAACTAAAAAGAAACGAACATTAAGGTAAAGGCATTATTGTAAATGTTATTTTTTAATTGGGTTACGCAATATCAGTTCGGTAGAAATGCGGTTGTGGATTGGGAAATCCTTGTTTTACTTTAAATTCGTCATCGTGAGTACACTCTTTTGTAGAGAATAGGAACGACTATTAAGACGGGACACACAAAAGAGTGACACCGTCGTCTGATGAGTAGTATAAATAGAGCACGCACGCACGCACCGGTAGAAAAACTACGACTACGACGATAGTCGACTCGGAAACTTTACATGGCGCTACGAACAGGATTTATTTTTCAACATAATTTCTTTTGCACGATTTTTGGAGTATAATGGCGTCAGGACAACACGAGGACGGCCAATACATGCAGTTGATTCAACAACTAATAAATCTGCAAAGAGAAAACAATGAGCTTCGCGGAGGGAGTGCCTCGAGTCGGTCTAACACCAAGAAACCAGACCGGCCACGTATCAAACATGGATTCACCGACGCGGGCTGGGCACTTTTCATCGACTCGTGGGCCCGATACAAACAAATGTGCGGCCTTACCGACCCCGTGGAAATCCGCAATGAACTAAGGACAGCCTGCTCAAATGAGGTAAATAAACTTTTATTTGACTTAGTTGGGCCTGAAACCCTCAATTCTGTCACAGAGGAACAACTCTTAAGGCATATACAGTTCATTGCGGTGAAAGGTCTACACCCGGAGGTGCCTAGACATAAATTTCATAACATCAGACAACAGACGGGGGAGGGACCCGCACAGTTCTTGGCAAAGCTTCGGTCCCAGGCACGGTTTTGCAATTTCACGGTTCTGTGCCCCAACGAGAACTGTCGGCAAGCTGTAAACTATTCGGAGGACATGGTAGCTGGCCAACTCGTAGCCGGTCTGGCAAATGCGGAGTACCAGTGTAAATTGCTGGCCGAAGCAAATATTCTCACCACTGTGGAGCAGAAGCTACACAGGCTGGTTAGTTTAGAAACTACAGAGACGTCTGCTCCTCAGTTGCAACGAGGGCGAGGCTCAGAGGGACACTCGACTTTTGGCCTACTAACAACCGAAAAAAAAACATCTCGGAAGGAGCAGCCGCTCAAAACCCCTCAGAATAGTCCTTGTGAAGGGTGTGGGAGGACCTCACACCCCAGTGGGTTAAAAGGGCGGAAGAACTGCCCGGCGAGGGGGCTGAAATGTTTTAATTGTGGCATCACAGGCCACTTACAAAGAGTGTGCCGGAAACAGGAGAGGTCGACGGCGGAGTCAACAAACGATACCACACGTCAATCGAATATTTTCGGCAGCAGAATGGAGGGGGCACCGGCATGTTACAATCAAAAAGGTAGAATAGCAGCAGTGCCACACCTTGCATGAAGCAGTGGTGGGTTCAGGAGTAGTCCCCCTGAGCCACCACCCTCATTAATGGTCGATGTGTCCCTGATACCAGAGTCCCAGGCTAAATTCGGGTGCGCTTTGTATAAGGGAGTAAGCCGTCGAAAACACCACATCCAGGCCATTGCAGATACCGGTGCCCAGACGTGTTCGAGTGGCCCAGAAATATTGAAAATATTAGGGTGCACCAGCAGGATCTTGATACCTACCACCCACAGGATACGAGGAATCACAGACGAACCCCTAGATATCAAGGGGTGGTCCTGACTCAGATTAAGCTCGGTCAGAAGGAAACGCGACAAGTGGTCTACGTTTCAGAAAACACGTCAGGATTCTACTTGTCAGAATCGGCCCTCAAAGACCTAGGAGTAATCAATCGCGACTTCCCGCATCGAGTATCAAAGGCCGATTTATCGGCTTCAGAAAGTGGGACAGCACCGTGTGGATGTCCGAAAAGAGAATCCGTCCCGGATAAGCCAGCGAGGATCCCGTTTACTCCCACTGAAGATAATAGGGAACGGTTAGAGAAGTGGTTACGTGAACACTTTAAGTCCAGCGCATTCAACACCTGCCCCCATCAACCGTTACAAGTCATGGTAGGGAGGCCGCTTGATATAACTTTTACCCCGGGGGCGAAACCATCGGCCATACACACACCCATTCCAGTCCCTCATCACTGGAAGAAAAGGGTAAAGGATGATTTGGATCGAGATGTTGCGTTGGGTATTATCGAACCGGTACCAGCAGGCACACCTACGATCTGGTGTTCGAGGATGGTAGTCGCTCCAAAGAAAGACGGGTCACCAAGAAGGACGGTAGACCTACAAAAATTGAATGCAGCAACGATGAGAGAGACTCATCACACACCGTCCCCTTTTAATCAGGTGTCCGTGGTGCCTTCCCAAACCAAAAAGACTGTCTTGGACGCATGGAATGGGTACCATAGTCTGCCACTCTCCCCAAAAGCCCGGGACGCGACCACGTTCATAACGGAATGGGGCCGTTATCGGTATCTCAGGGCTCTCCAGGGTTTTCACGCATCCGGGGACGGGTACACGCGCCGGTTCGATGACATCACAGTTGACATGCCTCGAAAGACCCGGTGCATAGACGACACACTCATATGGGACAGGTCCTTAGAATTGACTTTCTGGCATACTGTGGACTATATTACCCACTGTGGTAAAAGTGGGATAGTCTTTAACCCTGACAAATTTCAATTTGCTGACGATGAAGTTGAATTTGCCGGTTTTGTGATAACCTCGGACGGCGTGAAGCCAACTAAAAAAATGACGGAGGCTATTCTCAATTTCCCGACCCCAACGAGCATTACTGGTATCAGGTCCTGGTTTGGTTTAGTTAACCAGGTGTCGTATACATTTGCACAGGCCGATATAATGGCCCCTTTTCGAGAGTTGCTGCGGACAAAGAACCGTAAATTTTGCTGGGACGACACATTGAATAGACTTTTCGAAGAGTCGAAGAGGAATATCGTTCAGAAAATCCAAGAAGGGGTGAAAACCTTCGATATGAACAGAGCGACCTGCCTTTCAACCGACTTCAGTAAGGTTGGCATTGGGTATTTTCTGTTCCAGAAGCATTGTCAATGCCCAATGGAATTAGGTCCCAACTGTGGTAAGGACCACTGGAAGATGATTTTGGCCGGGTCTCGCTTCACGAAAGATGCAGAATCTCGTTATTCCCCTATAGAGGGGGAGGCTCTAGCGCTGATTTATGGCTTGGAGTCTTGTAGGATGTTCAATTTGGGATCCCCAGACCTATTGGTCACCGTGGACCACCAGCCCCTAGTGAAAATTTTCTCGGATCAGATCCTGGAGAATATAAAAAAATCCCCGCCTGTTCTCATTCAAGGAGCGGTCGTTAATGTACAGGTTCCAGATTAAGCATGTTCCCGGGAAACTCAACGCAGCACCGGACTGCACATCCCGATACCCGGCGCCGTCAAGACACAGCAGACTAAAGGGCACTGACACTTCCCAGCAAATCGAGAGGAGTATACAAGCATCCATTATAGCTGCATACGCACATGACCCCAAGTTCCGAGCGATCACCTGGGATAGGATAGTCGCAGCTGTAGCCATCGATGAGGAGTGCCGAACGTTGGCGTCATACATTCAAGACGGGTTCCCGAGGTCACGCCACGAACTACCACCAGAAATCCGGCAATTCTGGCCGATGGCAGACCAACTATATTGTCTGGAAGGGGTACCCATAAAAGGGGACAAAATTTTGATACCAAAACGGCTTAGAGCCGAGGTGTTAGAGGCATTACACTCCGCCCATCAAGGGGCGAATGGTATGTTGGCTAACGTCAGACAGCGGTTATTTTGGCCTGGTTTAGACGTCAGCATCCGACAAACAAGGGCGCAATGTCGGAGTTGCAATTCGATCGCCCCATCCCAGCCTAGGGAACCATTAATGCCAGCCATAAACCCGGAATTCCCATTTCAAAAGACAGTCACTGACTTGCTAGATATGCACGGGAAAAGTTACATGGTATACGCGGACCGATATACCGGTTGGATTGAGGTCACACCACTACCATCAGGAAGGGCTGCAGCGGTGTGTAACGCCCTGAGGGTTTGGTTTTGCACGTATGGTGCGCCGGAGGAAATATCATCCGATGGAGGGCCACCATTCGATTCACTAGAATACAAATCGTTCCTAGAAGACTGGGGCGTAAAAAGGCGCATATCATCTGCACATTACCCCCAGAGTAATGGCCGAGCTGAACTGGCCGTAAAAACGGCCAAGAGAATGCTGATGGACTACGTTGATGGCTACGGACACCTACATCATGATCGGGCAGCACGGGCGATGATGACTCATAGGAATACGCCAAGTCAGGACCTTGGATTGTCGCCGGCGGAAATGCTATATGGTCGAACAGTAAGGGGCCATCTCCCCGCACTTCGCAAAAAATACTGCATCCACAAGCGTTGGACGGAGACCAGAGATTTGAGAGAGAGGGCGATGGCGAAAAGGCACGTACTTAACAAAGAATAGTACGACATACACAGCCGCCTCCTCCAACAGCTCCGAGTCGGCGAGTCTGTGCAGGTGCAGAATCAGGAGGGACCAAATCCACGACGATGGGCGAAAACTGGGAGAGTCGTCGAGACAATGGGTAACAGGCAGTACAGGATACGGTTGGATGGTAGCGGCAGGATCACATTACGCAATCGCCGTTTCCTCACGAAAATCAAACCGGTCATGGATACGCCGGAGTATCCACCCACTCAACAACCCCATCAACCACCTCCCCAAACACCAAGAAGGGAGGACAGCAAACCACCGTGCAACATGCATGAGATGATGGAGGTGGAAGAAGCTGATTGTGACACATCAGAAACAGATATGGAGGTGGACCAAGATCCGATCAACCACAAGCCGATGCAGACGAGTCCGGTCCCACGACGCAGCATGAGGGTAACACGAGCACCAAGGCCACTTTCCCCTCAAATGCAAGAACCAACTCACTACTACACGGAATTCTCCAGTCACATGACCACAAAACGACGGTAGTGTGGTCACATGGTGGGGGGAGGGCATGTAGAGAATAGGAACGACTATTAAGACGGGACACACAAAAGAGTGACACCGTCGTCTGATGAGTAGTATAAATAGAGCACGCACGCACGCACCCGTAGAAAAACTACGACTACGACGATAGTCGACTCGGAAACTTTACATCTTTAAAACAGTAATAGTTTTGCCGATACAAAAAGAGTTCAAGGGGCGAGAGAAAAAGAGTGACAGAAAATGACAGGGAGAGAGGGGGGAGATTCACAGAGATAAGATACAGAGACCTGAAGAGAGAGAGAGAGAGAGAGAGAGAGAGAGGGGTATGAAGAGAGAGATAGCATGAAACTAAACTGAAGAAAGAAAAAGAAATGAGAGTGAGAAACGAGGGAGAAAGAAAGAAGGAGTTATAGATAAAAAAGGAAAGAGAAGGGGGGAAAGACAGAGAGGAAAGGATAAAGAGAGAGAAACAGAGAAAATACACGGAGAGATAAAATTCAAAATGCACTAATGAGCTGGAAAGGAAAAAAAAAGAAATAAGCAAAACCCAGAGAGAAATAGAGAGCAAGGGGGAGAAAGCGGAGAAAGATAAATAGAAATCTTGGCACTTTTGGGACGCGATTTTGTTGTCGATAAATGCAGTTTTCAGATAAAAACAATGGTTTCTAATGATTTTTTTTTAAATTCTACTAAGTTACAATGTTAGATTCCAAATTATGGCGTCGGAATTACCTGAATATTCCTAAATTATTAAACAAAACAACTTAAATGGTGTTAGCAGGTGAAAATTGTCGCTATCTTGTTTAAATCCAAACGGAAAAATACCTCTTTTTTTTTTTAAACTTTCCTGTGTCTTACGATCGTTTGCATCAAATTCTATTCTTATTTTCTTTAATAAATAATTTTCTATCTTATCGATTTTCGTAATTTTTGGATATAATCATCTTAACCATATAAAGAATACGTAGATAGGATTGTTTGGATATGAAATTCCGTTTTACGATTTCAGAAATTATGTGCCGTTATGTAGAAGCGCCAAAATCTTCACATAAACAAAAAAGAATGGCATCGTACAGTTTCGTTCAGTTAGCATATTCTGAAAGCGAAATCCAAGCATTTTCGAGATAAGGCTGAAATATGGCTGGAGCGTTTTAAAGAGACCATGTTAAACGTGCATTCGGGCAAAGTCAAAAAGTTGAACGCTTGCCTACGAGCGACCGATGCGATCGTAAGCGTCAACAAACAGCAAACAACTTATCAAGAGCGGGAATGCGTTGGCATCACGAGATGAAGAGGTCCCCCATGAAGCTGTAAGAAATATAAAGCGTTAGCGTCTTTTCTAGCAGAACGCGCCACAAATAATCGGGCAAAGGAGATAAGCATTCCAATTAGGAAGTGACCTCCTAATGCATACCAAATACTTATGTCCACACGAGGGAGCTGGGAATAATAATGTGTCTTATATCTCTTGTGGATTACAATGTTCGTTATTTGCAGGCCAATAGACGGACATTTTAACCTACATCAATGGCAAGGTAATGCTTGAGATTTTTGAACCGAGCAAATAATTGCACGCGTAAACAAATAGAGATTATACGCCCGCGCGCGCACACACACACACAATCATACACCAGACACACACACTCATACACTACACGCACACACAATCCTACACCAGACACAGACAATCATACACTACACACACACACAATCATACACTGCACTACACCAGGCACATACACACACATATACTACAACACACCACAAACAAATATCCCACTAGCAGAGATTCTTCCTTAGAGCTTTCTGTCTGTTGAACACTATACATTTTGTCTGGGTTCCCGCCGACGATAATTGTAGCTTAACTCTATTTTTAACGTGCTAAAAAGTATAGTATAGTATAGTATATGCAGTAGACCCCCGGGCCACGGCATTAAATAATAGTAGCAAAATGCAGTACACTATATAATAGACATATGTATATAATATGTATATAATAAAATAATATCATAAGTAACACCGTAAGGCAAATGCCATAACTATGGGCCGGAAAAACATTCTGTTCCACAGCGTAATCTGAAAAAATCGTCTTCTAGGGCCACCGTATCTCGGGTTTCTACTGCAGACATACACACACGCACACACACACACACACACACACACACACACACACACACATATATATATATATATATATATATATATATATATATATTAGTGTTGGGACGATTAATCGGAATCGCAATCGGGAATGCAAAATCGGATATTTGAAGATATCGGAATCGGTATCAGAATCAGAAAAAAAATTACCAATTTTCTGATTCCAAAACGATTCTTTTAATTGTCTTTTTAATTTGATTTTGTTTAAAGCTAAAATCTCCCCTTTCTGATAATAATGATAAAATAATAAATATTTATTGATTTTAATCCGTTAGTGAAGCTAATATCGATAGATCTTCCCCACCCCAAATATATTTTAACGTTTAGGAAAATATCTGCACATTTAACATGTGTGTTTCTACGGTAATCCTAGAAAAATGCAGTTATATAGTAAACAATTTAGAGATTTATAAAGAATCGGAATCGGGAATATCATCGGAATCGGGAATTTAGTGCGAAATCGGTAATTGTATCGGAATCGGGAAAATATTTAAATCGTCTCATCACTAATATATATATATATATATATATATATATATATATTATTGGTTTTAAATAAGTATTACTATGTTAACATATCTAAGAACACTGCCAGGCATATAGTGATATTTTTATGAAATTTGCAAAAAATAGGCTCAGTCGTTTCGGAACCCATGAGGAAGGAACTCTCACACACAAAGTTACTTTTATATGATAATAGAGAGACAAAGTTAATTTTCTTTTTTATGCGTATCTCTACCATATTAAAGTAGATATATGCATAGTTTGTTTATTTTGTTCGTGTGTTTGGTTTGAAAACCTCTATGTAGTTGGTTTCAAGACAAGCCTTTCATCGCGCTAATCAATATATTTATTCAAAACAATATTCCCCCCCAAATTATCGACACTAAAACTTTCACTTTTTAACAAATTGTTGATCCTTCAGGCACCAAAACATTTCAAGTTTGGTACAAAAAAACCGTCAACATCAATTTTAAGCGCTTCACTTATAAAACGTGTTTTCCCCCTCTAAAAATAAGTTTCTAATTCAACACGGCCATGGGCAAAAGAGTAAGGAGTATAAAGGTCAATATTTTATGTTGATAGTGATAACTTTTATTGTAAGGATTAGGGGAGAGCGTGATCTGGAATTATCGATGATACCATTAATCACCGGAAGATATCTTTTTGTGGGTAGATTTTGGTAAGATTTCCTATGCCGTCATAACTGTCTGTTGTTCGTTTAGTTGTACATGATAAACAGGATTAAAAGATAGAATTGTCGCCCAAGAAAAGACGACCTGATTCCATTTCCGTTTGAATGAAAACCGAATTTTTTTTCTTTTGCAGATAATCTATTGGTTGACCAGTTCTGTACAAATCCCAAGAGCGATAGAAGCCTTTTACCATGTCTGAAAGTGACACAATGTTCAACGAACGAGATCAGATATGCGCCGCTGTCCAACTTATGCTCCCTACCGATCCAAGTTATGACAACAGGACGATTACCAGCACCCTTAAAATGCAAATCCGGACGGTTCAACGCGTGAGAGCACAGGTCAACAACGTTTTCCGCCACGGTTATGGTCTTTGGTATGGTTTCAAGTGAGGGCAACATCATGCTACCACATCTTCAAAGTCTGGATGTACTGAAATGTGTGGTGACCCTCTGGTGCAATCAGGTAGCCGCTAGAAGAACCTTGGTGTGGCAGCAGGACGCTCAGCCGGCCCACAAATCCATGCTTGGCTTCAGAAGGAGTGATACGAATTTAGACCCTTCTTTTACTGCCTTCTTTCCTCCATGACATGAAGCCGCATAACTACTTCATTTACTCATATATCAAGAACATCACCAACATGACCTCCACAACACCAAATCCAACTTGATCGCTGCCATATGCCGAGTATTCTCCAAGCCCCTGTCGGCGTTTGTGGAAAATACATGCTCCCAGTTCCGGCCCCGTATCTAGGCGGAGATTGAGGCTGAAGGCAGATATATTGAATAGGTATCATCTTTACTACATAATCCAGTTTCCTGAAATGACTTTTCAATATAAATGTTTAAATAAGCTGTAGTATTGTAATACACCTTGTACTATTTACGAGCGAATAGCTAGTTTAAGGATAGGTTTTTTTACATCCCACATTTTCGACGTTGTCTCACATCTTTCCGCCGTGGAAAGGAGAGAAACATATCACCATAATTTCGGATTATTGGACTGTGTTGGTTTTAAAACTGTTTAATATATATAATAATATGCTTGTTCTTTCATTAGTTAGTCCGTACATTACGCTTTGAAAAAGCTTAAACACAATTTTTGGAAGCCAACTTGATTAAAAAAAAGCCATCCCACGCCAAAACGCGCAATTTGGTTTAAAAAGGCCAATATGGAAGTTCTGCGCAAGAATACGAGGCTGGCCTCACTTTGATGAAGCCTCGTTTTCGAATATCATTATAATAATAGAGGATCATTGTTGCAATAATGTGAGACAGGAACTTATAGTAATTAAAATGTCCAGTGGTTCTTCACGTAAAAAGAGAACATTCGAAAGAAAAGGGATAAAAGAGAACATTTTCTGACAAGAGATGCTTGACTAAAGGAATAAATTAAAAATGTTATATTACAATATGATTGTGTTCTTTGTATTGAACTATGTAGCATAATATTAGCTTTTTAATATTCATTATTATTCATTAATTTATCACGTTTCGGTCAGTTATATATATACAATGGATACTATTTTAAAAGCAATGTTAAAAAACTCATATTTCTGCGTTTATTGGTTTTTCTGTCGAATAAACTTATTTAGAAAAATATCAGTTTCATCAAAACATGCAAGTTGATTTTATATATTTCTCATTTCGAGCTATTTCCATGCGTCCTGCTAGCAAATGAATATCATGCTAACATTCCCATCGCATTCTCTTATGTGATAAATCTTCACTTCAATATCATCTTTTTTTTTCCTCCAGCCGGCCTCTGTTGTAAAAAAGAGTTCATTAATCTCGGCTAGGTTTGGCGGCGCCTCTAATGTACCAAAGAGTTGATTACTCTTCCCTTGATTGGTCAGTTCAGCTTGACCTGTTTCATTATCATGAAGGATGGTGGGAGGGAAATGAAAGAGTAAGACTATAAAGTTCGCAGGCGGCAATGATTGCGTCCTCTCATCTAAGTTGCGAGTTGGGCGGACGGCTTAGCTTCGGTAAATTGTTTCATTTTAAAACAACAACAATAACGAAAACGTCTTAGCATGAGTAAACGTTCTCTGTGGAATACAGTTGGTGGACAGTTGTTCCAAAAAACTATATCTGCAGACATAGGAAGATTTTGCTGTATTATTTGTACTATTCCGACTCTTCTCAACTTCAGGGTCCTGGATATGATCTTAAACTTTATCCGATAGTAAGGCCCCAGCTTGCGGGCTTTGGCGAGTGTAGCGCTACCCTTTAATTGCCATTGCTCCCAGGTTCACTCTGATCTGGAGTGGTAGTACCTGTTAAGGTCCCAACTATGGGTTTAATAGAAACCAATTTGATAAAAAAAATAAAAAAAAACAAATACATTATATTAAAATATGTTTTCTTCAAAATAACAGGATTTGGCTTTATATAACCTTAAAAGGGTTGATATACCATAAAAACAAAACAACCAAACCAAACAACCAATCTAAACTTTAGTTTTATTCTCATAATATTTTCGGTCGGTTTAACCTTCGAAATAACCATTGCAAAGCACACACACATATTGTAATACGTAGTAATAAGAAGTGATGTGCATTAATAAGTAGTAAGGTTGTTCATCTTAAAAAAAGGAAGATGTTTAAGACTCCCAAAACCCATGCAAGAATTGCGCGTAAGAACCCGTGACGTAACGGATAAAATCCTAGATATCTTTGTTTTTTTTTTGCAAAGGAGTTACCACTTATCAAAACCCGAAGGACCCTCGAGGATAAGGGATTATGAGTAGTCAATGGGAAAATGTGGTAATCGTTAGTATTGAGAATTAGGTAAATTGGACTACTTAAGGAGATGGCTCACCAAGGACTTGTTCTCGTTGGTCTTGTAGACCTAATATTGCAGTCAGTTGGAAAGTAGAACAACGGAACAGAGTTCCACGGCCGTGCAGTTCTAATTCAAGTGTAAATAACTCCTCTGATTATTGAATATTTCATCCTCAGTGCATGCGATACTAAGAACACAATCGCGAATTACTTGAGACTTGCTACTCCCGCCCGTCGTGGCTGAGCTAAACGAGAGTATGCTACACCAGTGGATTAAATAAAGGGGTCCGTTTGAAGTTCCGTGCAGATTTCATGATTTGTCAGAAAGGTTTCGAAGTACACTTGCTCGAACTTGCTCGAACACAAAACACTGTGAAAATGACACTTAAGATTAGAACAGTTATTCAAATAATCCAAATAATCCAAATTAGCAATGCTCATCTACGAGCGTCGTTCTGAAAGTAAAGCATTTCCTTAATTCAAAAATTTCCTGATCAATAGTACTATTAAAACGAGCCACCTCTTGCGCGCTAGAATTTATTTTTCTACATAGTAACTACCATTCCCGGTGGACTTTTGTCAGGAATTGGATAACTCCTTTTTTGTTCTGACATACCTCGATGACAGTAGTTTCTTTTAAAGGTTACCACACCGTCAATATCTGCAATAGAGATATGAAGCGTTCAGGTTATGAATTAATTATTCCATTTAGCTTTTGTTTCACAACGCAAGTTTTAATCCACTCTGATCCATTGAAGTTGAATGAAAAAAGAGGCATTATTTTATAAACGACCCTCGTAGAAAATTCAAGTCTAGCACCATGCAGATAAACAAACAAAATTTATAAAGGATGTGGCTCTATACCGCGTACGGACGGTGGAAATGCATAGAGATCCAAACACGCTGCAAATAAGCCATACTAGAGAGGCGGAATTCTCAACAAATCCTTCAGCCAAGATAAATCAAGAGCAAACGAAATATACCCAACTTGATATCAAACGGTAAAATCTCAGTCGGTAAATCTCAGTAAACAAGCCAAACAATTAAACAATTGCCGAACACATAGGGGGAATATTTTCGGTTCAAGAGATGAGAGATGAGAGTTTTATCGGCAAGTGATGGATTTCACGGTAAAGGCGAATTTCTTCTCGCGCACGTTCCGATGAAATAGGATACACACTGCCATCGAACAACTCGACATTAACACGAAGAATTACGCCCAGGGCTTTCTGCTTACCCCCATACATACTCGCATGGATTAAATTCTTTATTTAGAAAGGTAACGGTTGCCACTTAACATTAAGGAAGATGACGGTAGTCTAGTGATTAGCAACATGGCTTTCCGATCTAGATGTTCCAAGTTCCAATCCAGTTCGTCTTACAGAAAAAAAACATTTTCACTTAGAATGCAGCCTTCCGTATCTACCCGATGTCTTTCTAGAAAGAATTTTTACTAGAAAAATGTCGGGAAAACAAATGCCAATAATAGAATCTTTGGCTTCATAAGGATGACTATGGTTGTGACAACAGCATATTTATTTTATTGTTTTGACTTTTGAGTATATATCCGTTAATATCTTATATGTTTTTCTGATATGCTTCTCGGTTGATTTACTGTGTCTTACTGTGTCGGATATATACTTGAGAGTCAAAAGAATGAAAAGAGTATTCTGTTATCACAGCCCTAATAATAACTTAGCATTAATAGAATAGAAATATATCGGTAGTCTGCAATGTAAGCAAACATAACTGCCTGTACTTTCGTGATACGGGTAATATAGTACGTGTAAATAACCCCCTGTCCTCAAACCAACCATTGTTTTTTTTTTCAATTGTACCACTCACACCTTCGTAGGTCTTCCATGTTTTATTTTTTGAGTTAAGAAATAGAACGCCTTACTTTTGGAACGATCTTCGTATATGACTGCTTTTCAAAGAGTCGTATGTCTTAATATGCAACACGTTATATTCTTTTCTCGAACACACACTCTAGGCATGTTTCCAGCTCGGTGCTTGTACGGAACTATGTCAAAGGCCAAGGAACATAATAACAATTTTTAACAGAATTTTAAGCTGTAACCCTTTTTGTCTTCTTTCCTTAGGAAGCAGTTAGTTTATTGCTGGCGCGCCTTTATCGGGGAATGCCGACGAGGCAATTTTTGCCGGTCAGAATGCGTTGAATTCTCAATCCCATTTTGTGTCACCGATCTTGCAGTGGGAGAAAACTATCAACATTTTAATTTGATTTTGTCGCTTTTCGATATTTATCGGAGGTACTCCTGAGCAAAAAACATCTAAGAACACTAACAAACACATAAACTACATTTGTGTGAAACCTCCCAAACATTCTTCTTTGTCGTTTCGGATTCTATACGGAGCAATCAATCACACTTACACACGCAGACAAAGTGCTTTTCTTTATATAAATCTTACCTGTCTGTTTAAATGTATGCATGTATGTATGTATCTATGTATGTATGCATGTAACAAATTAAACTGCAGACCAGCTTGTTTGTTGCTGGCTATCTTGCTCTTGCTTGTTGCTGGATCTCAACAATTTGAACCGAGAGAGCGACTTAGCTGTCGTACAAAGCTGAGACTCTGTAACATCATCTGTGTATAGATACTCCCTCAGACATTTGGGCTCATGGATTTTAAATGTCTGAGGGAGTGGCACTCGTCTGACAAGACGTTGCAATCATCATGTATGCATGTATGCATGCCTAAAGCATGTATGTATGTATGTATGTATGTATGTATGCATGCCTAGAGGCGACGGATTGTTAGGAAATCGGTATTGTTTTGGACCTCGACCCTAACCCGACGACAAATATCGAAACATTGACTAAAAACATCAATTCCTTCACCAAAGACTGGACATTTTTCGACAAAAAGGGGTCTCTTTTTTTCGCCGATATTTTCGAAAATTGTCCCTTCTTTTCGATTGACTAGTCTTAATTTAAACCTTCGCCATCTCTGATTTGGCAATGGACGCAACGGCAAAGACGTCACGTTTTTTTTTCACGTTCTTTTCCGTCTTCGCGGTACGGGTTCGGGATTACCTGCCTACTACCACCCTTTTTTTTGTTCAACATAAGGCCGAGCACTCAGGCTTGTTTATATATAAGTAGAAATACAGGGTGACCTCCCCCCCCCCCAAAAAAAAATGGGCCCCAACTCTAATTAGGCTCCGTTTCTTCGTGTTTTGTCTGAATGAAATGTAACGTTGATCATAACTAGTGTATTATATTCAAAACATCACATGAAAACACAAGGGTCTTTGGCCTTTTTTTTCTCCGTTCTACACATGCGTTCTAGATGGTCTCCATTTAGATTTTTTAAGGTCACCCTGTCTATGCACAATGATTAGCTTAAATATTATTATTATTATTATTATTATTATTATTATTATTATTATTATTATTATTATTATTATTATTATTATTATTATAATTATTATTATTATTACATATACTAGTGTTTATATGTTTACGCAATTTTCCGTGAAAGTAATGATAATTGCTGTCGGTCGGATAACTTATGTCTGTCTGTCTGTCTGTCTGTCTGTCTATCTCTTTATCTCTCTCTATATATATAAATATGTGTGTGTGTGTAGATGAATATATATATATATATATATATATATATATATATGATGTGTGAAATATTTTTCCTGGACAGTTATTCATTCATTCAATATGATATTTCGATATATTATATACATTCTTCAGAAAGCCAAAAGATATATCTGATTTCTGACTAGTTGATAGTAATTTTAAATTCAGCCACATGTATGGAGGTTTTAACCCATTTAGCGAACATGAACGAGAGAAAGAGAGAGAGAGAGAGAGAGAGAGAGAGAGGGGCCAGTGGAAAAAAAACACGGCAGTCAAGGACATCAATAGAACGTAACAGAATATAAGTAATTTTCTACGGCGTTTTACAGTTGTGGACACGAGCCTCATGGAAAAGACGGCCGCGACGAAAGCGTTTGTAATTATATCTTTTTCGAGTCCATTTCGGTGGAGAAATGAAAAGTTTTTCCGATTTCACCTTTCACCCCAAACCCGCCGAGCCCACACGCGCGTATGCGGTTTCATTGCTCTTTTTTCCCGCTCTTTCGTTCGGTGAGAGAGGGGAGGATGTGAGTATCAGGCTATTTCCCAATCATCATCGTACGAGGTGTGCTCTTTGCTGGCTTCCTTTCGTCACGAGTCGATTTCCTTCGTTCCCAGGGAATCACAGAAACAGTACGAATATTAACTAAGAAACACACACTCACAGGTGTAGATATAAAGGCACGGCCGTACACATCCTGCCTCTATTCTATTACGGAAATGAATGCAAACACACATATGTATATAGATTTATACGTATATGGATATACTTCTATAATATACTTCACTTTGTATTTCTGTCTGTCCAGTCAAAATTTTCTCGGAGAATTCTGTGCCGAGTTGGCTGGAATTTTCTATTATCCTGAGGTGAACCGAACTCTGTATGTATTATTGCTGTTTGATGCGCAATTAGATATTAATAGAGATTAATGATCGCGAGTCTACATTCACCATAGAAATTTATAATAAAGCACCTATTCTAAGTAAACAAGCAATAGATACAACCCATTGTAACAGGCTAAAAATGTTCTTCTATATTTTATTTCCTTTAGTCTCTCCTGTCTGTCTGTCTGTTTGTTGGTTTGTCCGTTCCACTTTCTCTTGAAAACTTCTGGTCCGAGTTTACTGAAATTTTGTAGGGATAATCGTTATGATGAGGTGCAGAAAAGAAAGTATTATGGTATCAATACGACGCATAGTTTGAGATTGATAGGAATTAGTATTTAATGTGGGTACAGATTTAACAATATTCAATTATCGATTTAATAGAAAGCAATCATTCTAAATCAATATGTGTATGGGTTAGTGTGTGTATGTGTGTGTCATCCGACCATGCAATGCATTCAGAATGAACCCTTTTGCGTTATAAAAGAAAACCAAGGGTAATGTTGCGACATAAATGCTTCCGTGTTTCATTCCCGTATGGATTTGAATTTAATTCGACGATGCCCAACGGGAACAAAATACGGAAAACTCTATGTCGCTTAATTGCCATAAATATATTTCCATAACTTATCGTATACGTATACTCATAAATTACCATATATCTATCTCCCTCCCCGTCTCTCTCTCTTCCCCTCTCTCTCTCTCTCTATTTATATATCTATCTATATCTCTCTCACGTTCTCTTTCTCTATATATATAAAGTGATCCATATATAGTATTGTTACACTGTATCACGGGCCATCAGTAATGTTAGACTAGCAACTACCTCAAGACACGTTTGAAACTCAACCACCTTGGTGATAGTCTGTGTAAAATAATTGTTGAACAGAACACAAATTATCTCTCTATCTATCTATCTATCTAGTTGGGGGTGGACGTGGGATGAGATCTGAGGCTGCGTTTTTTTCTGGAGGTTGTCAGGGCATTTTGGGAAGTAACGTTGACAGGTTGCGCCGGGGGGGGATTGACCAGCGTCGTAGGTGCGTGACTTTCTGTCGCTGGTTCTAGTTAGCTGAGAAAATAGTTGAATTGGAATTTGGACGTCGGGCAGGGCAGATGAGTTAACGGTTGTCTCATCCCCCTTAACCAGAGTGGGAACCGACGTATCTCAGAATTAAGACTAGAATTAACAACCCAAGCAAAGATATTAACTTCCCATTCTACTGCAATCGACATCTATGAAGTAATACAAAACTACATTAAATCAGTCATCGTCTTGAAGTCGAAATGCATTCGTCCACAGGTTCCAACTTCAATCCCAGAACAGATGAAATTCCCAGGTGGAGCAAAAAACCAACGACGCAGTTGAAAAGTTTATGAAGTAAGTCGAAATACATGCATGTGTTTATGTAAATATCTGACACACAAACGCACGGAACCCACTTAGACGATCACGGAGCATAAATGGACTGCACCAGGAATACTTAGGTTTCAGATAGTGAAGAAGCCATTGTAGACATTCAGTAACAGGACGAATATATTAACCCCTCAATAATATTACATCTGTGCTCCTAACCGTTACGCTATACGGCTAGGTATATGAATTAAAACACAATATGAATTAACAATGTTCAAACACTGTTTGTTCTACTTCATTGCACTCCTAGCATTGATTAATTCCCATAAACCCAACATATAAAACGCTTATCCCATGTTTACTACTCTTTTACACAGTACATTAGATAGCCGCAAGTTTACATATAAACTCTTTGCATGTATTAGACTTTCATACTTTTTCTTTTCATATATTATGATACATTTGCAATCTGTACATTCTTGTTAAAGTTCCATTAATACGGAAATTAGGAGAAGTAACAATCTATGATTTATAATTTCATAATATATTTCTTGCAATTTATATATAACCCTCCTATTTTAAACTAATAAACGCAATTAACATTTTTACTTCCCTGATAATCTTTCTTGTTAGTTTTTTCCGTGTTAGTTTTTTTTATACTGCTCATATGAATGCAATGTGGACGGCTATTACCATATCATGTATTAATTTAAACAATGTGTTGGGCTAATATAATTTACTTATGTTCTCAGCCATAACGCTAAATTTTTCCTTAGCTTATTTGGAAGCGAATATAATGTATATATATATATATATATATATATATATATATATATATATATATATAATGTATATATATATATATATATATATATATATAAATATATATATATATAAATATATATATATATATATAGAGATAGAGAGAGAGAGAGATACAGACTGACAGACAGAAAGAGAGAGATAGAGAGAGATACAGACAGACAGACAGAAAGAGAGAGACAGAAAGAGAGAGAGCATTACTTACTATTTATTAGGTTCAATATAATCCATATATCTATATAAATGAAAATGTCTGGGTGTGTACATTTCCCTCCCAAACTACTCAGTCAATTTTCAGTCTACACTCAGGATTTGTACATAGGAGGTATTGAGATTTGTGAAGATATATTTAATCGGTTTTAAGCCAGATATTTCGCTGTCAAAAGGTCAAAGTTTTACGATTAGATCCTTGAAAACTCTACCAAACCGCCAATTTTGGGCCCAAACACTTAAAATTTTAGATGTAGGTTCCTTTGATAGAGATCTATTTTTTTATTTGATTTGAGTACAAAACAATTAATGTTAAGCGGTCAAAATTGGGGTCAAATTTTAAAAAATGACCTCTCATCCAATTTTTGGTCTAAATATTTGTAATTTACATAAAGTGTAATCTAACATAAGGCAAGCGTTTTACTCGGTTTTGGGCCAAAAATTCGAGTTATCAAAAGGTCAAAGCTAAAATGATTTGACCTTGCGGTCTCTAGCAAATTATTCAGCCAATTTTAGGTCTAAACATTTGAAATTTTACATGAAGGGTATTCAGATATTCAACAAGCTTTGTAATCATTTGGGGGGGATATGGCTGCTAAGAAGTCAAAGTTGAAAGATTAGACCCTTGCAGACTCTACCAAACTCGTTCTCTTATTTTGGGTCCAAACACTTGAGATTTTCGATGTAGGTTACTTGGGCATGAGTTAAACTTTTTAATGTATATATATATAAATATGCACATAAAGTTATGAACCGTCGATAAGGCCCGAGCAAAGCACGCTGAACTGCTAGTATAATAATTAATACGAAATATGCATCAATCAAAATACAATATTGAAGCGTATTTTACTACCGGGCAATGCCGGAATGTCTGCTTATATATATATATATATATATATATATATATATATATATGCATGTGCATATTTATTTGTATTATTTCCTGATAAGTTTCCACCCACCCATGCAATTTTTTCCGTATGGGTAATCGCTGGTTATCCTCTCTCTAGCGTTTATAACTGTCTGGGTAATCTTGACATTTTAGTTCTTAGCACTGATTTTATTTTATCGAAAAATAGATTGGGAGCTTTAATCATTATTTGAACATTTCATTTCGTTTTATTCTGGACTTAGGAAGCACGCTTCCTCTAGGTCTGACATTTAGCCATTGTTATTATTTGACTGAAAAACCGGAAAAAACGTTTTAACTTACCATATGGGAAACCTTATCACAGCATGTTTTTTTTTACACTCACCCGGATTTTACCCAAGCGGATTTACAACATAAATGTTTTTGCACGGATTTTTTTCTACACTATCGTTTTCTTGATTTTCCTGGAATCGTTCTAAATACGTTGTCCCTTATGTATTGCTATATTTTCATAATTTTTTTACTTAATTTTTCTGCAAATCTTATTCGCCTTATATTTTGCAGTTTCATTTTATGCGCTAAATGGCAAGATGGTAGTTTAACTATGAAGAGAAGAAAATATTCTTGGAAACGTCGCAGAAGAAAAAAATTCTAAATTTTCATTGCTTCATTGCGTGTTCCTTGTCGAATAATAAACTGTCTGTAAATCCTAATTTACAGGATCCTGGGTATGACCTTAAACTATATCCGATGGTGAAGTTCCAGCTAGCGGGCTTTGGGAAGTGTGGTGCCACCCTTTAATTGCCATTAGTAGTACCTAAGTAGTACCTGCTAGGATCCCAAGTATGGGCTAAATAGAAACCGACTTGAAAAAAAAACAAAACAAATATATTCTATTATTTTTTTTCCAAATAACTGGATTTAGCATTAAATAATCTGAAAAAAGGTTGATATGCCATAAAACAAAAACAACCAATCAACTTAATTTACAGAGTTTAAATGTATATCCTTACGCGGACTCTCTCTCTCCCTCTCCCCCCCTCTCTCTCTCACGCATGTATATACTGTACTCATACTGTACCATATATATATATATATATATATATATATATATATATATATATATATATATATATATATGATGATGAAAATAATGGAAATAGTATTCCGACAAAATAGAGAAAATAAAAAGGAACAAACCGTATTATGTGTTCATCAACGTTTCGTCTTTATTTCGAGACTTCCTCTGGATGAATGAGATTAAGAAACCCAAAAATATACCAGTACAAAATATTTGAAAATGTTTCACGCGCACAGTGTGACGCAGTTCTATATCAAACATCTCTATAACAAACCAGTTTCCGATGGAGGTATATATACTATTCCTTGCCATAATTGCCATCATAAATACGTTGGTGAAACTCAGCGTAAATTGGAAAAAAGGCTCAATGAACACAAAAGAGATATGAAAAATAGCAATTCTCTAAGTGCATTATTCTCTCATTCATTGCAACATAACCACACCTTTGACTTTAAACAAGCAAAAGTAGTTAAATTTATTTCAAATAAACCGCGCCGGAGACTTCTTGAATCTGCGATTATCGCAATTTCAAGCACTATTAAACAACGTGGAGGTTTCTATAACATAGCGCCATTAATAAGTAAACTGTTATTAAAAGAACCTTATTTAACTGTGGACACAGGTTAACTTTCTCACACCATTCAAACACACCCTATAATAATTAACACATAATCTCAATCAATAAATCACATAAAAAACACTCATTTCATTTCTGTTACAAACTTATATTTGAATTTCAACAGATATATCTTTTTCCCAATAAGAATATAAACTTGCGTTCATAGTTTCAAAATTAAATTAACGACTATATGACGTCACTAAAATTTCCTTCTCTTTAACAGCGCCAGCCCCCCCTCCTTTTTGAATTTCCAACATCAATTTTCCGTTTCTCTGATATAGAACTGCGTCACACTGTGCACGTGAAACATTTTCAAATATTTTGTACTGGTATATTTTTTGGTTTCTTAATCTCATTCATCCAGAGGAAGTCTCGAAATAAAGACGAAACGTTGATGAACACATAATACGGTTTGTTCCTTTTTATTTTCTTTCTCTCTCTCTCTCTCTCTCTATCTATCTATATATATATATGTATATATATATATATATATGGTACAGTACAAGTACACTATAGGGAAATGGCAAAAAAATAAATTTTGATAATAAAACTAAAAAGGGTGCTTTGAAAAAAGATCGTTTGTATAAGAGAGATAGGTAGAGCGATAGACTGAGAAATTTATTTGCACGGAGGGTAAGAGAAATATCCAGAAAGATAGAGAGAGGGGGATGAGTGGAGAGAGATTCGGGATAAATATGGGCGTTCGATCGTTTTTAAAATCATAATTGGCAGAGTCGGAAATGTAAAAAAAAAAGTCTTCGATTGAAATAAATTACTAACTCTGAAAATATCGGCAAAAAAGCAAATGAAAGAGAATGAATAAAGAAAATGACAATTTATCAGAAAGTAATAGCTTACCGCGTTCCTCATTAATCAAAGAGAATTTTTTCTTCCCAACCGAACTGGAAGAACAAGGGATATTGAATAAATAAATGAAATATATATTTTTAAAAAGAATGTAAAACACAAACTTAGAAATAAAACAGGACAAAACGTACGAACTGGTGGGTAAACGACGATAAAGAAGAACTAGGAGAAGAACAAGAGAGAATAGAGTTGACGAAGAAGAAGAATTAAAAATAGAAGAAAGACAAAATAAAGAAGACGTTAAAGATAAAAAAAAAGATGGCGAAAACAGAGAAAAAGAAGCGGAAAACGTGATGATGAAATATAATGAAGAAAATAAAATAGAAAAAATGGTGATGAAAATAAAGGAAAATGCTGTAGTAGTAGTAGTAGTAGTAGTAGTAACAGCAGCAGCAGCAGCAAACACCAGTAGTACTAATAGCAGCAGTTGTAGTACTATTATAGTAAAAGAAAGAGAAGAAGAGAGAAGAAGAACAAGATCAAGAACAAAAAGAAGAAAGAGAATAAGAAGGAGAAGGAAAAAGAACAAGAATAAGATGAACAAGAATGAGAAGAACAAGAAAGAGAAGAAGAAGAAATAAAAGAAAAAGAAGAAGAAGAAGAGAAGAAGAAGAAAAATGAGAATAAGAATGTGAGGAAGAAGAAATAGAAGAAGAAGAAGAAGGAGGAGGAGGAGAAGCAGAAGAAAGAAAAGAAGAAGAGAAAGAGAAAGAGAAGAAGAAGAATCAAAAGAAGAAGAAAGATGAATAATAATAATAAGAAGAAGATGAAGAAGAGAAAAGAAGAGGAAGAAGAAGAAGAAGAAGAAGAAGAACTATTTTATGGTAAAGATGACGGTTGATAATTAGATGCAGAATAAGGCGAAGACGAAAACACGGGGTAAAAATATGAATATGAAGAATACGAAAGAGATCAAGACGGCAGAGAAGATGAAGAACAGACGACGTAGAAGTCACTGATGGAGAAGGTGGTGAGGAAGATGGAGAAGAGGATGAACAGATACAAAAGAAACTGAAAATAAAGAGAAGGATGAAAAGGCATAATTAGGGGAAGAGGATGAAAAAGACGAGTGTAACGATCATCGATTACATGTCGATCTCGATGAAGAAAAATCGAGGAAAATTAAACATGAATATTAAGCAAAAGACGATGATGACAGTGAAGAAAACGAGTAATAAGATTGTGAAGATGAAGAAATAATGACGTAGTAGTAGTAGTAGTAGTAGTAGTAGTAGTAGTAGTAGTAGATGTGGTAACAGAAAAAGAAGGAGAGGATCGTGGAGAATATATGTTGATAGAGATTAAGAGAGGTATTGGGTATGACATTAAACTATAACCAGTGGTGAGGCCTCAGCTTGCGGGCTTTAGGAAGTGTGGAGCAACCCTTTAATTGAATTGCTCCCAGGTCCACTCTAACCCGGTTTAGTAGTACCTGTTAGTGTCCCAACTATGAGTTAAATAGAAACCGACTTTAAAACAACAAATATATTCTATTAAAAAAATTTTTCTTCAAAATCTTTCGATTCGGCATTAAATAACTCGAAAAAGGTTGATAAGCCGTAAAACAAACAACCAACCAACCAAAGGCTAAGAGAAAGGCGATTGAGATAACAATGGGAAAAACGGCGGGGAAAATAGGACAATAAAGAAAACGAGAGAGAGAGAGAGAGAGAGAGAACGAGAGAGAGAGAGAGAGGGGGGAGGAGAAAATAACAAGTTGAATATTGATCGAATGATAATAATAAAAAGCTCGGATCTATTACACCAAGTTTATTCCCTATTCAAACGACAAATTAAAGTATAAAAAGAGAGTTATCGTTCTTTGTTTTTTGTTCTGCCATAACCCTCGTTATAATTTTTATGGTTGTTTGTTTTGTTTTATTTTTTTCGGTTTCCTTTCAATTTCATCTTTGATTACGTTGAATAAATCAAATAAAAACAGGATTGATCGAAATGTAGTTAGAAGACAAAGAAAAATGACAAAATTTGAAAATAAGTCAAATCAAATCCCCCCTTTTTGAAAAAAAATAACAACAATTTTTTTTTCGTGGACAGCACAAAAGTTAATCACCAAAATAATGCCTGTCATCGGAACTGCATTGTGCACGGAGTAAGTTTGAAAAAAAAAACAAAAAAAAAACGAAAAAAAACATTTTCCATTGTCTTGGATAGTTCTCTTTTTCTACTACACCTGTAGACAAAATAATCTTTAGGATGGTAATTGGTGCCATGCATTGGAATCATCTGTTCTTTGATTAAATTGACTCGGATCATACAGCAAAAATACAGATTTCTAGAAGAAAAAAAAAAGACAAAACAATAAAACAACAATAAAACATCAATAAACACGAATGAGAAAGTTGTTACGATAAGAAGAAAACTGTGCGCAGGAATCCCAAGGAAAATGGTGGACGAATCTGATCGCAGAAAAAAAAGAAATAATAAAGAAAAATTAACAAAACAATGAACAGAGATAAAATTGCTAAAATACTAGTTGAGCTACAACAACTGTCAACAATTGCCCCTAATTTCCCCTAATCTATATCTGTGCTTGAGACTGAAGGAAACGAATTTTCTTTCCCCGTATTTACTGCCTGTGAAATACAATACCGCGAGACAGCTTCCTTTCAGAGTTTATCTTCCCCTCGTAAAAGCCCCTTGTTTTTTTTCTGTTTTAATAATGGTTTTCTTGTTCACTTCACCATGTCTAATTGTTCAGCCAAATGGACTTCAGGAGCCGGAAGTCAAAATAGCGATCAGCATATTTGATCCTGGTTGGTCTTTAACATATATGGCGGAAACTGTGATGCAGTTTATTTTCTAGAGACTATTATGGAGATATCCTCAGAGATAAAAATTTGGTGGAAGTTAAGGTAAAATCGATTCGAAAATATAGTTTGTATTGACGGGGCAATCAACAAAGTGTTTATATGGCAAGTGTAGCTTACTCTTTACGGTTCA
>NC_136509.1:74997933-75012933 GCF_053919585.1 Euprymna scolopes
TTCTTCTATTCTTCTATCTTCTATCTATCTATCTATCTATCTATCTATCTATCTTCTTCTATTCTTCTATCTATCTATCTATCTATCTATCTATCTATCTTCTTCTTTCTAGTTTTTTTTGCTTTTTTTACCGTAAATTGTTAGGTTAACGATTTTTTCTTTTTTTTCAGAAAACTTTTACCAAAATTGAAAGTACACTTTTTTTAAACAGAAGTTGTTTTTTATAAGAAAAGATGAATGCTTTTTCTTCATTAAAGAAATTGTTAGGCGAAATACAGACAAGTTTCTACCAAGAAACCCGTTGTTTTTTTAGCCATTCTAACCATGGGGAGGGGATGGTTATTGGTTATTATCCTGTGTTTCTAACTAACAATTTATTAAAAAAAAAAAAAAGTAACTTTTCACATTAGGTCCACCTCAACAATTTTTAATATGGGTAGTTTGGAGTATTTATTCCTAAAGCAGTTCTTAACATGTGGAGAATTGTGGTATTCATTCCAAAAGTCATTCTTAATATGGGGAGGTTAGAGGCGTTTTTAATATGGGGAGTTTTCCACTACACCAAATCGATCAACAGCAACGCGTGTCAGGGAACAGCAGGTATTTATTATTATAACATTTTAGAAATTCATTTAGCTTGAAAGTCAGCATATATCAATCTCAATTTTGACTGCCTACTGTAAGGCGCACATTATCCAACACACACGCGCGTGCACACACACAGGCTTATATATAAATATATATATATATATATATATATATATTTATATATATTTCTGTAGAAATATATACCTATCCTTATTTCAGAAGGTCAATGTAATTACTGAGCAATATAGAGAATAAATGACAAAAACCTATATTGCAAAAACCATGATGTTGACCATCTTATAATTTATTCCTTTAATTCAGTTGCTTTATACAAGTCTTGACAGTATCTGTGTCGTAGCACGAAATACACCCAGTTAATTATTATATCAAACACTTAATCATTATATCAATAGATTCACTGATTGATATAGTAATTAAGTGATTGATTTTGCGCTACGAAACAGATACTTTCAAAAATTGTATAAGTAAACTGAATTAAAGGAATAAATTATGAGATGGTCAACATCATGATTTTTGGAATATAGTCTTTGTCATTTATTCTCTCTCTCTTTATATATATATATATATATATATATATATATATATATAAAGCAAAAAAAAAAGGGCAGGCTTCTACAGTCTTCGTCAGACTATGTATACCCACGAAGGGTTGCTTGCGCGTAAAATTTTCGTGGCACCAGACTTCTCCTAAGACGACATTGTTAAATACCATTCGCAAGTAAAGTACAGGACGACTGGAAACAAATGCCTAGATAAGCGGAGAGCACATACAACGCCTAGATTTCCCAAATAGTCACCCATCTGATATTAACTAGGCTCAACGTTGATCTGACGAGAATCGGTGTGTCAAGCGATTATGCCGTATATATGCGCAATCTCCAAATTATATGCAGAAATTAATACGTAAGGATATATATATATATATATATATATATATATATATATATATATATATATATATATACAAATGCGCATGCCTCTATAAAGCAGTATATATATACGAGATTTCTGTCACGTAATACTAATATGTTTATTTGTATGCATATATACATACGCATGTATTGGAGGGTGTTTAAAGATATAAAAACGCAATCATGTTTCGCAAAGTCAAAATAAAAATAATTGTTCACCCCAAAACAACAAAACCCACCACCATTAAACAATTTAAGCATAAAATCGTTTCCAAGAATTACTGGAGTCGGCAATAAATAACACAGTAGTACCTGTTAGGGTCCCAACTATGGGTTAAATAGAATACGACTTAAAAAAACAAATATATTATATTAAAAATCGTTCTTCAAAATCACCAGATTCTAAAGTGTGTGGCCCCAGCTTGCAGGCCTTAGGGAGTGTGGGGCCACCATTTAATTGCCATTGCTCCCAGGTTCACTCTGACCCGAAGTGGTAGTACCTGTTAGGATCCCAACTATGGGTTAAATAGAATACGACTTAAAAAAACAAATATACTATATTAAAAAATCGTTCTTCAAAATCACCAGATTCGGCAGTAAATAATTTCAAAAGGGTTGATATGCCGTAAAACAAAAAAAAAACAACCAACCAACCAACCGACCCTGAAACTGTCAAAATAATCACAGTCGAATGTCTACTTATTACCTGATCTACATCTCTTGATCATTTTGGTTATATTTCCTATTCATTCTCATGTTTCTCTTCATTCTTCATGGTTTCGTTTAATTACTATAACTCATGTCCCAGTAACATTTTCAATAGCAAAGTAATGTCTTTATAGATGCGTGCGTCCTTTACACGGGGTGTGGATACGTGCTTTCTACTTTTTTTTGACATAAAACAAAGAATATTATGTATTATATATACGTATTGCACTACAAAGATAAACTCATCTCTAAATTAGAACCTATCAAGATAAGAGAAAGTTCGATACATTAGCAAGAGCAATAAAAATAAGATAAAGAATAAAAATGGCAATTGAATAATTTACATTTATAAATTCCCCAAAACAAAGCATATTGTGTGTAGTCGGCTACTATTTGGGATCATGTGTAACAGGGGACTATGAGAAGTTGAATATCGAAATGTATGTTCACATTACGCTTAAACTTTTGCCGGTTGGCACAGGCAGGGAATAGGGAACAGGAAGGGCATAGCGAATTCTAGCAGTCCTAAAAATAAACTTTTAAAGCAGCGGCATCTATGGAACTTAAGAGTGAAAGGGTAAGATTATGCTGCTTGTCGGGTTAGTAAGCTATATGCACGTCGAGGGAGTTCAATCACATTCCATTTAGGTACTTTTAAAACAAAAACGGAGATCAAGCATTGCGACGATGGGGCAAAGCTGTAGCATGGTCAATAATGCAAGACCTATCAGATTTGAGACACTTTCTAAGGGTTGAAGACTAGTGGTAGATGCCCCAACCCAGATGTGGTAACAATAGACCATGCGGGAACGAATCTTAGTCTTGTAAATATATAGATACTCTCTCATCTAAGTAATTTTCAAGCTCAGAAGACAGAATACACCATCTTCGCAGCAGTGAATTTCCAATTCATATTTCCTGTGAATTTTAAGCTGCGCAGTTTAAACGAAGAACTTTCTGGTAGTATATTATTAATCATGTCAGGTTTTTTTAATTCTCGTTTAATCAAGCGGTTGCTATAGAAATAAGCTTCATTTTTATGCAAAAATTAATCCTCAAGGAGACCTTTGTGGAAAGTTAGGTTTTATTGGAAGATAATGAACTTAGTAGATATAGATTAATGTTAACTTAGCTAGGTATTTACTTGTTAATTTTAACTTGTTCAAGCCAGATCACCGAAGTTAAGCAACGCTGAACCTGACTAGTACCAGATGGGTGACCATTTGGGAAAGCGAGGCGCTGTATGTACAGAGAGGTAAAATACCAGGTTGGGGAACTGGCGCGGTCTATCTTTCTCTCGAGGGTAGATGCGCCTCTCTTAAGTCGCTGTAAGCAACCCATCTTGTGATGACGTCACGATAAAAATACCCTTGATGGCCCTGGCGAAGCATCATATATTCAGCTACTGACAAGATTTGAATTACACTACAAACTCATGCAGTGAGTTCAACGTCGGTTTCGACCGAATGTTACGTTCTTTTTTATCGTCGGGATATTCCGGGCAGTTTACATGAAACACCGAGAAATTGTAAAACGAAAGTTTTGGGATTCTTTATTTTCGTACAAGTGCTGATCAATGTTTTCGATAAAAATAATTATTTATATTAATACGAAGAGAATTCAATGAAAAATTAATTTACAAAATAAAAACAGTATAATTTTGTTTTTACGAAGAAAATACGGTGGATATTCATTGGAAGGATTTTACAAAATTTTAAGGAACATAAAATTCAAACAATAAAAACGCTCGTTGTAAGGTAAGTTTGGACAAAAAAAACTAATAGTAAACAAAACACTTACACGACTTTGTTTATTGCTTTTTTCGTTCAATCATGTTAAAAATATATCATTATTATTTTGTAATAATCCGACGATAGCAAATAAATATTTTCTTAAATAACATTGGCTGCTGCGATTTCATTAATAATGAAGGTGTCTTATCAGATTATATTGTATCATTAGGTACCTGCAAGCGGGACAGAAGGGCAGGTGACATCATCCCAACTAGCTGGGAGTCTGTGGTTTAAGACTCCATAAGCTAGAGAAGAGCTGCATAGTCTAAGAAAAGTAAGGAGAAGGGAGACCAGCAGTAGATGAAAAGGCGAAAGCACAGACGGCGAGCAACCTAACGAATTTGGGAAGCTGATGTAAATTACGTGAGATTTCTAGAAATGGCTGTCTGGTATTACAACATTTCTAGAGATGATTGTCTGGTATTACCCCATTTCTAGAAACGACTGTCTGGTACAACCACATTTCTAGAAACGACTGTCTGGTATTACCACATTTCTAGAGATGATTGCCTGGTATTACCACAGTTCTAGAAATGATTGTCTGGTATTACCACATTTCTAGAGATGGATGTCTGGTATTACTACATTTCTAGAAATTATTGTCTGCTATTACCCCATTTCTAGAGATGATTGTATGATATTACCCCATTTCTAGAAATGACTGTCTGGTATTACCACATTTCTAGAGATGATTGCCTGGTATTACCACAGTTCTAGAAATGATTGTCTGGTATTACCACATTTCTAGAGATGACTGTCTGGTATTACTACATTTCTAGAAATTATTGTCTGCTATTACCCCATTTCTAGAGATGATTGTATGATATTACCACATTTCTAGAAATGACTGTCTGGTATTACCACATTTCTAGAGATGGCTGTCTGGTATTACCACATTTCTAGAAATCTGCTAATATTTACTTTTACTCTAGATGAAAACAACATTTTCTTTATCAGCCAGCAGATACACATCCAATAATTATGAAGAGGCATAATAAGAAATATTGTAGCAATATTAACGAGACGGGTATGTAATATAAGGATTGGTACGGTAAAGTGCTACGTAGAGTTGAAAATTAAAGTTATATTCAAAATTGCCTGCTCGTTATCACTTCCGGTTTCTGCTGTCCATTTTGCTTGTTAATTAGACATACCCAAGCTGACAAAAATATTAACATGGGGAAAGTGAGAGTTGTTTTAAATTATCTGTGAGAAAGATCTTGTCATCGACTTAACGTAAGAGAAGCAAACACCAGAAGTCAAAAATCGCAAATAATCTTGACGATAGCGAAAATTAAAGATTATAAGAAAGTTACGTCAACTGGCTCTAGGATAATGGGATGAATTTTGTCTATACTATTCCAGCGTAGGGTTGGGCTTTTGGGTAACTGCTTCTTCCTCGCCATCAAGGAGAAGGAGGTGGGTGCTGGTTTACAGTTATGCTCTCGGGTACATGTATTTTCTTAATTTTCATCAACATCGAAATCCGAATTGTACAGCGACGATCGATGAAGAACGCACCACGAGAACATAACTACTACTACTACTACTACTACTACTACTACTACTACTACTAATAATAATAATAATAATAATAATAATAATAGTAATAATAAAACAAAAATTGAAAATTTAAGATTTTCAAAATGTTTATTATTTGGATTATTCGAACTACTATTATTATCTTGCATGTGTGTTATTGTCAAAACGTATCGGTCGATGTAACCTCCGACCTTTTTATGTGTATCTGGTTGAACTTTGGAATCTTTATTTAGTCTACGGGGTTGGTATCGGGTTGTTTCGTCAATCATTACGAGTCAGAAATAAATAATCCACAATTGTGTTTTTGCATCCTGACATCCAAAGAATGTCACATAGAACTAAATTTTACTGAATACTTATCCGTTACATCACATTCTTCCGTTTGAATTTCTGTTCAGATTCCCAAGTCTACTAGAAAGATTCCCGAGTTCGACAAGATACACCTGAAAATCGGAGGTTGCATCGACCGAAACCTTTTGTGGGAATAACGCTCACTATGAGAATTATAGCCGAATAATCCAAATATTTCAAATTTCGAGGATCATACTTATGTTTTTAGGATTATTATTATAATTATTGTAATTATTCTGATTATTATTAGTAGTAGCAGTAATAATATTAGTAGTAGTGGTAGTAGTAATTATGGTAGTAGCAATAGTAGTTGAAGTAGTCTTCTTCTTCAGCTTCTCGATGTTCATCGTTAAACTTGCACAGTGAATGGACGCATCTAACACATTTCCATATTTTTTCTTCTTTTATTCCGCCCAGCAATTTTATTGGTTGCCATCACGTCAATAACGGATAAACCGCCATATTTGATCCGCCATATTTGATCCGCCATATTTGATCCGCCATATTGGATCTGCCATATTGATTACCTACCTATCCATCCAAAATAGACCGCTACAGCTCTTTAGACATGCTATTTAAGATCGAAAATCTATATGACAACCTGCCTTTTTCTGGTCGGAATTTTATTATTTGTCCATTTGTTTATCAAATTATTTATTTTTTCTTACATTTTTTCGCCTTGTTTTACGGCGTTTTCTTTTTGTTTTACAATTGTTTTGTTAATATTCGCTCGTGGCTCCATCGTTGTCTTCACGCCAGACACGAAATCCTCCGCCATATTGGCTCATTGAAAATAACTTGAGATTATGAATACCTGCCGCAGATACGCATAAAATAATGCGCGTGTTCTTTCAGCTTTCTTGCTGATTGCGCAGATGCGTACGTATGCGTATTTTTTTTTGCTTTTTTTTTTTAGTTTCCGTTTTAAGCTTCCTTTCAATTTAATTTAGCTTTGCATTTTTTTTCTTTCTCTCGCGTGGTTTAAACATGTTTTTGAGATTGATATGAATCCAGTTTTCGACTTGAAGTCAATAATCTTTCCTTTATTTTTAGTAGTACATTTTTATACAAAATGAATGCTTACGTATATAAGGAAATTCAAAATTGATGTCGATGGATGGATAGAAGCATCATAATAACCTTTATGCAATTATAAGGCATAGAATGTCTAAATAGGATGAAATAACTCTGTATTGTTGCTATTAATCCAGTCGGACTAGTGCCTCGAGCTCATGAAGATCGTGCTACAGAATTGTTCAGTCTGTATGATGGGCGCAACTATGTGTTAACATAAAATATTGCAGTTTATAGCTGCAGCACAAACGAACAGTAGGTTCAGCAGTTGCATATGAAGTCGTGGAAGGTTTGGGATTGGGTAGGCAAAGGAATTGCATAGCGGTAATTTTTATACTCTTACCAAATGGATTTTACTGAATATGAAGTTTCTCTATTTAGCACACACACAGATGCGAGGAGGACGGATCCTAATTCCGACGTCTCCTATATTTTCGACAAAAGTTCTTATTCGGTTATATATATATATATATATATATATATATATATATATATATATATATACATACATACATATATATATATGATTATTTACTATCATAATTATTAAATATAAATATACATATATATATATATAATTATTTACTATAATAATTATTAAATATAAATA
Source organism: Euprymna scolopes (assembly GCF_053919585.1). Lineage (NCBI taxonomy): Eukaryota > Metazoa > Mollusca > Cephalopoda > Sepiida > Sepiolidae > Euprymna > Euprymna scolopes. The sequence goes on from NC_136509.1 coordinate 75,005,532, forward strand.
CGCACGCACACACACACACACACACACATATATATATATATATAAAGAGAGAGAGAGAGAGAGAGAGAGAGAGAGAGAGAGAGAAATGAATTAAGATTGCGGCCTTTTATTTTTGTAATATTAGTGCAAGCTCATATTTTTCTGATTCAAATACTTTTCACAGTAAACCCAAGCTAAATGGGTGTTCTAATAAACCGGATTTGTTTTATATACGAACACACACTTATATATATGCATACAGACATATTTAGTATTATTTATTCATTACTAAATAGTTTGAAGCTATGTATCTGAAGGACTTATACACACAGACGCACAGACACGCACACACAAGCTATATATATGAAAGACTTACACACACAGACGCACAGACGCGCACACACAAGCTATATATATGAAAAACTTATAAACACAGACACAAAGACACGCATACACACGCTATATATCTGAACGACTTATACACACAAACGCACAGACACGCACACACAAGCTATATATATATATATATATATATATATATATATATATATATATATATATATATATGAAAGACTTATACACACTGACGCACAGACACGCACCCACAAGCGATACATATGAAAGACTTACACATACAGATGCACAGACACGCACACACAAGCTATATATCTGAACGACTTATACACACAGACGCACAGAAACGCACATACAAGTTATCTATATGAAAGACTTATACACACAGACGCACAGACACGCACATACAAGTTATCTATATGAAACACTTACACACACTGACGCATAGGCACGCACACACAAACTATATATCTGAAAGACTTATACACACTGACGCACAGACACGCACACACAAGCTATATATATTAAAGACTAACCCACACAGACGCACAGACACGCACACACAAGCTATATATCTGACAAACATACACACACAGACGCACAGACACGCACACACACTATATATCTAAACGACTTATACACACTGACGCACAGACACACACACAAGCTATATATATATATATGAAAGTCTTACACACAGACGCACAGACACGCACACACAAGCTATATATATATGAAACACTTACACACACAGACGCACAGACACGCACACACACGTTATATATATATATATATATATATGAAAGACTTATACACACTGACGTACAGACACGCACCCACAAGCTATATATATATAAAGGATTTACACACACAGACGCACAGACACGCACACACTAGCTATATATCTGAAAGACTTACACACACAGACGCGCAGACACGCACACGCAAGCTATATATCTGAACGACTTGCACATTCCATAAAACGAATTATTTTAGGAGAAAATATATTTGTTTATTTAATAGAATTGTCGTCACCTAACCTGACAGTTTTCTGCGTGCTGATTCTGTTTCATAACGGTTCGGGTTGAATTCTCATTCAATACTAAAGGTATATGTTAACTGTTGGGTCACGACAGATATCACTAATTCATTTCATTTAAAGATGCATAAATTATGATATATCTTTTGAGTATTTTTCCGCGAATACAAAAAGACATACATCTTTTTATTTCTATAATATTCTTATGGATTACCTTGAATAAAATAAACATTGTTTTGGAGGGAGAGTGAAAAGTAGATTAATGTGTAGTCTCTACTTGATACATATTAGTGAGTGGTTGAATAAACATAGAGTTTGGGCGTCGAAAGAAATATATACACAGCTAAGTGAGAGTTGGAGTTATTGTTGAAACTTTTTCTCTACTCAGAAAACAGATTTTATGCTCAAACATAATTCAGTCTTAGAACAAAGACGTATTTCAGCAATTAGGAAGTGGATGCTGTAATTGCGTAAAGGAGAACACTGATAATCGCCAAGAGCGAAATGCCATCTACTTACCTAAGTTCTCTGTTACTGGATCCAACTATTTTTTTAAAGAAATTAGTTAAGTAATAAATAGAAGGCTATTAATCTCTCTCTCTCTCTCTCTCTCTCTCTCTCTCTCTCTCTCTCTCTCTCTTGTGGGATCTGTTTGTTTCCAGTAATCTCGAACTAAATATCCAAACAACGTGTTCGCCTTTCTTACTGTATGCGAAAAAAAAACAACTTTTAATTAACTAGCTCGCTAACGTTTTCAATAACACAGCAGTCTTTATATATATATATATATTTTTTACAAAATAGTCATTACTTATCAAGGCCCGGAGGCCACTCGAGGATAAGGGTTAATAAGCGTACAGTGGTCAATGAGACAATGTGGTGATAATTGTTCGTAATGGAACTTTGGTAAATTGGGTTATTTAAGGGGAACGGCTCATTAGGAACTTGTTTACATTGGATTTGAAGAGGATCATATTGTAGTCAGCTGGAAAGCAGGCAAAAGGAAAAGAGTGCCAGAGGTGTGCAGTTCTAAGCAAATAGAAACTTTTTTCCTGGAATCTACATTTAGGTTTAGCCACATATAAAGAGTGAGAAAATTATTGTTAGTGTTTTCAGCTAAAAAGTGTTTGCCATGAATGTTTGGCGAGGGGGACCATAGATTGGAGCTCAGACGAGCATTTGCCATGAAAATAACGATAAAACAGCGACAGACTCGCAACGTCTCTTCTGTGAGAAAGAGGTTGCGGGAAAGAGAAAAGGGATTTACCCTCTAGGGTACCAAGTCTGTTTGAACTCTGTCAAGGCAGGATAAGATATTTCCTAGCAGCTTGATGTGGTAACAGTACTCCATCCTTAGATGTATCTGGCTCTTATATAGGTAGAGAATTGCATCAGTAGTGGGATATCTACTGGATCTATAGAAGGATCCCACTATTTTAGCAGCGACCTTGGCAAAAGATTTTATGTACGTGTTCCATTTCAGATCAGGCGTAACGGTCAAACCCAGGAGCTTGTCAAAACATGGAGCCTCTTCAAGATGAGAGCCATTCATTACAATTGATGCCAGACGCGCGGTTTTTATACGTGATCTTTTATTCTCACTTTTTAAATAGTTATTTCTCTTTATCATCGCGTTTCAGGTCTGTAATTCCTGTACAATAAGCTCCATTTTATGTGCAAAAATTCCTACAAGGAGACGTCTGCTGAGAGTTTCTCTAGGTGCTTTTATTTTGAAAAGATTTGACGCAGGTGAGAGAAGCTAATGTTCTCTTAGCCAATTATTTACGCCTTAACTTTCCTTTCAACTAAAACTAATGATCGGCACGAACAAAAGAAATCGAAGTAACATTTTGCACTTAGATTACAAAGTTTTTTTTTACATCATTTATCAACTGCCTCACACAAGACATGGTAGACGCACATTATTCGATGTCTCAGGATTAGCTCCCCATATAGACTGATTCGAAAACCTTTGCCCTAGCTTGAAAAACATCATAGCATTTGTCATATTACTTTGTTATATCTACGACGTTTAAAGTGTATCTTACATACCAGCCGTTCTTCACTGAACTTTGGGAATATTTCGGCATTTTAGATTGGAGTAACAATGCACTCAGTATGACCCTTGCAAAAAAACTACTTTAGCTGATATAATCACTATTCATGCATGGTACCTAATCTGAGAAACGTATCAAAAGTAAACCTTGTTTTTCTTTTGCCTGCATGCATCAAAGGTGATTGTTAATTGCATTGTTATAATGACTGAACTTATGCATTCATGATATGAAAGTTTTAGCTCTCTATTGCATATATTGACAGTGTGGCACTGTTATAATGCAACCACTGTCATGAGCGTGCGTCAGAAGACGGGGTATATCATTGAATTCCTCCATGCAGAAATACTTGAACTGACCATCATTCACCGGCGCCTGGTAAACGTTTACGAAGCCGATGCAGTTGATGCCAGCACAGGAGATGGGTTCGTCGTTTTCAGAGTGGCAACAAAAATCAGTTTTGCTAAATCAATAAAGCTTCTTTTTATGCAGAAAAGTTACAAGGAGACATTGGTTAAGGGTTTCTACAAAGGTATTATTTTGGTGTAGAACTGGTTTACACTGGAGAGCGACTAAATCTATCTTGAAAAACTATTTAGTTAACTTCATAACTTGACCGAAACAGATTGCATGCGGATAGATCGTGGGTATGATTTCGAGCGCTGACATTCAAGGTTTATTTTCCTGATAACATTATCGGCAGTGTGGCTTATACCCTTTTCCACAGACAACTGATTCAAAAGCCTTTGTCCACTAGACACACGTGGCGTCACAGTTTCACTTTCTCGTGTACCATTGGGTGTAAGCCGTTTAACCTGATGCCTTTATTGTGTAAACATTACATCTCTTATACTTGATTCAATCCTAAGAATGATTATGTTTGTTAAATGTGGGTTATCATGGCATGCTCTCAATGTACATATTTCAAACTCCATACTAGCTGACCTAATCACCATTGACACACGGTTCCTAATATGTAACATTTCATCGATACTGGATGACCTCATGTTGGTTGGCGAGTATATCAGCTACTGTTAATCTTTATAAAAGTCGAACTAAGTATAGATCGCAGTGACACGGTGTTTGAGAAATAAATAAGTTTCTACTAAAAACATGTAGTAAGGTCAGGTAATGTCAAAGTAGAGAAAAATAAAGAGGCGTCCGTTAAGGGATATCATGGGTGACAGAGAAACGAAGGTTTTAGATCAGTTTGACTATGGAACATTGCGCAAGTTGGTCAATGAAAATGTAATCATTGATACTCCAAAGGCAAAATGTTTCCCTAAAATACCTGTTATTGCCTCCATCCATTTGTGTAATAGAAAAATGGTACTCTCTCTCTCTCTCTCTGTTTTGTGTAATTTGTATTTTTCTCTCCAATAAAGTTGAATTCCTTCTTTTGTAAACACTTTTTAACCTAAAGCAATGTGTATTATCATGTGAACGTAAGGGGCTATTATGTGGCTGTATGTCTGCAAAGGCCTATGTAGGTAATTGAGTAGCGAGGTGACTGTTTCATTCGAATATTCTTATTTAAAAACAGTCAGGGAAGAAAAAAAAACAAAGCTACAAAAAGAAAAAAAAGACAAAAAAGAAAAAAACAAAGAAAAAAACAAGCCAAAAAAGAATTATAAAATAAAGAGTAAAATAACAGAAAGACAAAAAACAAAGAAAAAAAGCAAGAAAAAAAAAACAAAGAAAAAATGCAAAGAAAAAAGGCAAGGAGATCATTCTAAAATCTATCAATCCGAGGGAAGAAATTATCACAGTAGATACTCTCCAGTATTATAGAACATAAACAGTAAAGGAGTGGGATTTTGCTGCGTGTAAAATTAATCGGGAGTATGTACGATAAGAGAGGGCACACGTGCAATAAGTTTATCCGAACACATTCTATTAAAATACGTGTGCAACATTTCGGCGATAGAGCAGGGGTTTGGGTTGACTCGATAGTGCAGGACCTATTAGATTAGAAACTTTTTAAGACCATGTTTTCGTGGGGAGACTAGCGACAGATGCACCAGTTCAAATATGGCAACACTATTTCATGGTGGTTTCATAAAGTTATAGGATACTCTCAGATGTAGGTGACTTTCTAGCACAGTAGACGAAGGCCACCTTTGCAGCAGTATTTTCAATCTCTTCACTGTATTTCTTTTAATCAATGTTGACTGCAAATGTTAGGCTTAGGAGTGTGAACGATGAGTTCTTAGATAGAGTATTATAAGTCATGACAATCAGCGGTTAAGAAGTTTTTATAGTCGTTAAAGGACAAGCCAAGTCTTGTTATCATTGTTAAAATCCATTTACGGACCCATTTCAATGCATACAAGTTGTCTGTTTCCTAAGGTTTCTACTATTGCTGTAGATACGTGCATATTGTTTTTCTTAATATCTATTATAGGGCATGGTGTAATTAGTATATATCCCCATCTCGGATAAAACTTTATCAGGGCATTCGAGTATGAATATCAGAAATAATAAAGTTTGGCCTTTTAAACAGACATGCATAAATACCATGCTATTTAGAGATATGAATATCGAGGTTTTTCGCTCGTCAGTAATATCTGATTCTGTTAAGTGTACTTTTGGAAAAAAAAATCCTGATTTAATTTCCTTGAGAAGCACTACAGGCCAGCCCTCGCCTAAGACTTTTGATATATCGAAGGCTACCGGTCTTAATGTTTCTACCTTTTCCAGCGCATGGCAAACGCCGCCAGATATTACATTAAAATATATGCAGTAGAACGGGATTGCATAAATAAGTTTTGCATTTACGTAATGGTGGATTGAGTAAGGAGTCAAATATTTTTTTCCTTCGCCAGAATTATTGAATACTAGTCCCAGAGTAGTAATTTTCAACCTTTTATGGAAGCAAGATTCGGCAAGGCATTTGTTGAAAATTTTAGATAGAACCGGGCCTAGCTCATTGATGTATTAATGAATTAGTATCGCAGATATGAGATCAGACTTACACGCATTAAAGGTGTCTAGTAATTTGTTATGATATCACCGAATGAGAAGTGGTGATTTTCAAATCTACGAGAGTGGGTTCTGTTCCCAAAAGAACATTTGGGTAAACGAGGAATTTATGAGGTTTAAGTTGGAGTTGAACGCTAAATAAGGGCTAACAGTTTAGCCTTCTCGGTTTCTGTGCAAGCGACCTCATAGTTGTTGGAAGTGTTGAAATTCTTAACTCCAAACTGAGTGTTGGTGTCATATTCTGTAAGCAGTGAAAGTTATAATTGTCTAGGTTTATTGATGACGCATTACAGTTATGCGGTTCTGGAAGACGAAGAAAATGCTAGCCAAATCTGTTGGAATAACGACACAGAAAGAAAGTAAAAAAATAAAACAACAAAGACAAATGGAAATCGTAAGTCAGCGATGAAAGAGAAAGAAAATGAGAAAATGATACATGCAATTAAAAAATTAAACAAATGCCTTTAAGGGCAAATATGGTTGGAAGTGAACAAGTGTCTTAAAATCCCCTAAACTTAGCAGGGAGAAATAGATGCTGCGGTACTAACTAGGACGGCCTAACCGGCTTCCTCCGAAAGAAGTATAACGTTCATAAACTGTCCCCAATCGGACGTATATCACATAACGATGTTAGGTTTTTGCAACTCGTGCATGGAGGTGTCTACGATCTCCTTCATACAGCGCCTGTTATTCCCAAATTGTTCACCTCTGGTATGTTCAAATTAGTCACCCATCTGATACTGACCAAGCTCAACATTGCTTTACTTCAATAATCTTATGTGATTATACTGTATCAAACCTAATATGAAAACACTATAATCCTAATGGGCTTTTTGCCGCTAAATAAATACAGTAAGGTAGGTATTAACTAAATCAATCTTACAGCCATTCAGGTTTGAAAGGTGTAGGCAAAAACATTAAAAATCGTGACAAAAACCAATTATTTCCACTTTTTCATATTACTCTGTTATAGCTACGGCGGTTAACGTGTATT
>NC_136509.1:75017933-75037933 GCF_053919585.1 Euprymna scolopes
TGTGTGTGCGTGCGTGCGTGTGTGTGTGTGTGTGTTTTGTGTTTTGCGTGTATATCTGCGTTTATGGTATTGTAACATAGCGCGGACGCGTGTGTGCAAAGGCATGCGAAATGACACCACCAGTGGGTTGAATAAAGACTATAAAAAAGAAAGAGAATGATCACTTAAGAGATTTGGATGAAGTTCGCGACTACGTGCGAGCGTAAATGTGGCCCGAGATAACGATCCCGTGAGGGGCGTGACATCGGTAACTGGAGAATGAAAAAAAAATGTTGCACAAAGCAAAAAGCAAGTTGAAGTTCTTTCCTATCCATTGTCTTCTTTGCGACTGAGACTACCACGTGTTGGGTCTGCGAACAACGTTCCGTTAGGACTTTTTTCGTTTACTTTAGTAAGTACTCGGAAATCAAGGGGCACCTTGCTGGGACTTACACTTCATTTCTGCATAATTCGGGAGTTTAATCCAGATTTAGTGTATCATGTTTCGTTAATAATGCAGTGAAGAACACTAATTTTCCTTTACCCAATTGGACGCTTAATTATATTTAAAGTTCATCTATAAATCGTTTTTTGATTTTGCTAGAAAAGAATTATCTGGTCTGGTGTTTTTTTTTTATGCCAACTAATTGCTGTTGCTTGAGGTGACATTACTAAAAGCAGATGCACATCCGCATATAAGACTATGTAGAGTAGTATCGAAATGTGCGTGGGGTGTTTGTGGGGGTGTTTTGTAATGGTGAGTGTGTGTGTGTGCGTGTTTTGAAATATGTGTAATCCGTTTAAGTATTTTTCTCATCGGTTTGAAATATGTTTTATGACTAATGATCCGAACATTTATCAAAAATAGGCGTGGGTTAAACGAAGGGGAGGAACCACGGAGAGAACATGAATGTATAGGGATAATAGAAAACGATAGCTGAAACGGGGCATTAGGTTAACGTTTAACAGCGTGAGTAAGAGATAGCAAGAGGGTAGGAAAGATAGAGGGAAAAGAGGGGGGACATATAGTTATAAAGCTATAGAAAGTTGTAGAAAGCGAGGTGAACGGGAGTTGAAGATATAGCTAGTGACACAGACAGATAGATAGATAGAGAGAGAGAGAGAGAGAGAGAGAGAGAGAGAGAGAGAGAGAGAGAAGGCGAGAACGACCGAGAGGTTGAAATAGAAAAAGATATATAGATAGATAGAAATAGAAGTAGGCGTAGAGAGATAAAGAGGGAAAGAGCGGCGAAAAATTATATATATATATATATATATATATATATATATATATATATATATATATATGATTAGTTTTTTTTGGAAAAAGAATTCCAGCAGAGTGCACAATTAAAAGGAAAAATCCAAATTGTAAGAGCGTATTTATGTTTTGTGTACAGAAAGTTGTTAGTTGAGACAGGTCATTGGTACCGTCGGTTTCAAGCCCGGTAATAAGTCCCGTTTAAGGTATCCTTATCAAGCTCTCTTGAGAGATGAATATTGGCTGAAGAGAGCTTGATAAGGATACCTTAAACGGGCCTTATTATCGGGCTTGAAACCGACGGTACCAATGATCTGTCTCAACTAACAACTTTCTGTACACAATATATATATATATATATATATATATATATATATATATATATATATATACTAGACTACCCGTGACCCGTTGGGTCAGTATGTTATATTAGCTATGGAATTCGTGTATGAGCGTGACACTTGTGACGTAAAGAAAATAGTTTTTTTTGACATAACAGAAACATTTCTATGAAAGTATATTAAAATGAAAAAATAACAGAAACATTTCTATGAAAGTATATTAAAATGAAAAAATAATATAGATAGATTTCTATGAGTTGTTCTGTTTATTGATTATTTTTGCAAAAAAAAAAAATTACAGTTACTGAATTATAAGTGGTTGGCCATACTTATAGGTAAATGTGCACTGAACAGATACCATAATGCTTATTATAGTTAAATTCAAATTTTGATATATCTGCTTTTTTTTTTACATTTCTGTATTACGTTTAAGTTATTTAAAGCCCCTATGTTAAATAATATCTTCGAAATAATAATGGTAATATTTCAGCGTCCCAATTATACTTTTTTGTTTATTTTAAACCCCACTCTTCTCATGTTAAATAATAATTTCGAAATAATAACGTTAATATTTCAGTGCGCAGGTCATGCGCGCATGCGGAACCGAATGTCGTAAACCGGAAGTGGGTTACATACATCGTTATAAGGTCATTTGGGTTATATATATATATATAGCACGCCGCTTGGCGTTGCCCGGTCGTAAAATGCGCATAAATATTATATTTTAATTCATACAGAGACTTGGACATGTGCATGCAAGTATTATGTTCAGTTCTTGTAAGTAAAATAAATACTCGAGATGAGATCTAAACTAAAACCAAAATACATAAAGTCCAATACGATAATCACTAGACCAGCTTGGAACGATCAGTACAACCTGCTTATTTTTTGTCAGTATGTGTGTGTAGAGAGAGAAAGGAAAAAAAAGAAAAAAACAGAAATATAAAAGGATCTCGAGAGATGAAGAGAGGAAAAATCTAGTGATAGATAGAAAGTAGAGATGGCGCAGAAATAGATATGAAATAGTTGCAGAGTTATAACTAGAGAAAGGAAAAGTGTAAAGAGGTAAGTGTAAATAAAAAATAAAGAAGAGTATAGATATATAGTGATATATACAGGGACAGGTGTAAATCAAAGAACGAAGAATGATGATGGGATAAAAATCGGGGATGCAGATCGAAAGAGATGAGGATTCAGAAAAATGGAGAAAAGATGAAGAGCAAAGGAGAGAGAGAGAGAGAAAGAGAGAGAGAAATGGAGAAAGATAGAGAAGGGGTGTAGAATAAGAGAGAGATAGTGAGAGGTGGAATGTAAAGAGATAGCGAGAAAAGGCTGTGTGGAGCAGAAGACAGAGAAATAGTGAGAGAGAGAGACATACAGACATACAGACAGAGAAAGAGAGAGAGAGAGAGAGAGAGAAACAGAGAAACAAATAAATGAAACAGATTCACTAATCTAATCTTGATTTATTTGCTGCGTCAATTAGTGACAAATTAATGGGTCTGATCTCAGACCAACGTTTAGGAATGTCTTCATATGAAAGAATTTAACACTTAAATAAATTATTCTCCTTCTTTTGATCTGATATCATCTCTTCCTCTCTTTCTCATTTTCTATCTCCCCTTTCTCCTTCTTTCTCTCGTTCTCTTTCTCTCCCTTGCTTTAATTAACGTCTCTCTCCGCCGGCTATATTTAAGATAAAGTTGGTTTAATGTGTCATAATTCCAGCTCCACAAAACCGAGCCTATCTGGATTTTACGTGTACTTGTTTGAATAGATTTTCTCCGAAAGTAAGCTTAGCTGGAAGCCAGAAGTTCCAGAAGATCTCTAATCGCTTTGCCCAATTGTCTTCGTCCGCGGGAACTACGGTGATAATTTTGAGCCAGTCCATTGTCGAACCTTGGAGACAATATACGCACGAGCTAGAATTAAATTTTGTGTTTGCTTTCACAGTCACGTTTTGACTGTTTTCGGTTTACTACCTCTACGCGTGTCGTATCCATAACTTTGCGTATAATTTTATATTCATAGCATTCGAGAGCGTCAACTAGGTAGAGAAAGAAAGCGTCTTATTGCAAAGTGTTTATGCGTAGCAACAACCTCGGACTTCGTCATTGAAGAGTTCGGATTTAGACAAGAATATTCATTAGCTAAGTACGGAAGCATATCTTTTTCATGATTGGGAACAGGAAATAAACTACACTCTCAATTATTTATTCGGAAATATGGTAAAAGTCATTCAGTACAATGCTTCAAATGTACGAAATATATATCCAGCAGATTTATTTATAAATAACAACAGCAACAATAACAATAACATTAACAACAGGAACATATCAATAAAAAAGCAGCAACAACAAGGACAACAAAAGAAAGAAGCGTAATAACAACATTAACGTAAAATACAAGAACAACAACAGTAACAACAAAAGTAACAACAAGTTCTTGATGAGCCGTTTCACTTGTTAACATATTTACCGAATTTCCATTACTAACGATTATTATATTGCCCAATTGACTACTGTACACTCTTTAACACTTATCCTCGAGTTGCCTTTGGACCTTCATACGTGGCGATACCTGTGTAAAAAAAAACACAGAAAACGACAGTGACCAGAACTAGGACAAAAAGTATAATAGCAATAATAACAACAAAAACAACAACAGTAAAAGTAAAAACAATAACAACAATAAAAACAACAAAAAATAATAACCACTACAATAATATCAAAAATAAAAAAAAAGATCAAATGTAGTATCTGTTCTTCAGATGTTGCACTTCCATTTCTTTTTCTCTTTCGGTAGAGGATCAGTCCTTCACGGCTGAGACAATTTTTTATTTTTATACCTTTTCTCCACGTTAAAACAACCCTGGTGTCTAACTCTGTCCCGTGGGGAGGCATAGTAAATAGGTACAATAATATCAAGAATAGCAACAAACGCATTAACACAATAATACAAAACCTCCTCCACTACTACTACTACTACTACTACTACTACTACTACTACTACTACTACTACTACTACTACTAAGACTAATACTACTAATACTAATACTAATAATAAAAGTAAAAACAATAACGATAAAAACAACAAAAATAATAACCATTGCAATAATATCAACAATAGCAACAAACGCATTACCACACAAATAAAAAAATATTCCACTTCTACTGCTGCTGCTACTACTACTACTGATACTACTACCACCACTACCACTACTACTACTACTACTACTACTACTAATAAAAGCTGGAAAAGAATATGGCACTATCAAATGGTGAAGGCAGTACACTGAGAATTATGCCAACAACTGCACCAAATAGTACAAGCACAACGGGACAGCAGTACTTGAAAATGAAAGATAAAATATCTGATGGCATATGGATGCACAAACAGATAAGATTACCCAGACCAAAAGACCGGATGTTATAATAGTTAATATGAAGGAAAGGTTCTGCCAGTTAGTAGATTTTGTCGTGCCAGCAGACGACAGGATTAATACCAAAGAAAACGGAGAAGCGGAGTAAATACACGGAACTGGCAAGAACGATCAAAAGGATATATAAAATAAAGACAGTCAACAGAGCACCATAATAATGGGGCATTAGGAACAAACAGAACAATTTTTAGAAAAGGATGGGGGAGATTGGAATCAGAAATATGGCCGAGAATATACAGCAGAAAGCAAACATGAAAACGACAGAAATATTAAAGAAAATGATCCAGTGACTAATTTACATGAGCTACAGACGATAGCCGGGCTCATAGAAAGTACAGGAGAATTCAAACAAATAGAAACACACTATGAAATTTAAAAAAAAAAACACTTTAAGTTACCTCCCCGCAAAATGTGCCGGTATCAACTGGCACATCACCGAATTATCCAGGAGGGGTTAAGTTGGATGGAAAGACAGGGATGATAAAGCTCTAACCAGACTTCCACTGGAGGATTGTGAAGAGGATTTGAACCTTTACTAGGCTGCTTATTACCCGAATTCCAGTGAAGACCAATGATCGCTGTCAACGAGAAATCAATGATAAACAGCTGTTGCGGTAGCGCCAATTAATTTGCACATGTTACCGAAAAAGGTGGAGAGTACTAGAAATCTTGCAAGACTGGAGAGGTTTTTCTCAAAATAAAATCTTTGATGGTGGTCTGTGTGAAAACTTATAGTGAATAATAATAATAATAATAATAATAATAATAATAATAATAATAATAATAATAATAATATGAGAGAAATTGGAATCAAAGGAATGACTAAAAAATACAACGAACAACAATCATGAAAAAGCTGAAATACTAAGAAAACCCTTGAATGTGGAAAATAACACACAGGAGCAACAAGCGCGGGCCAAACAAACTACTGCAAAGGTAAAACATGAAACACTACATGGAACCAAGAACATTGAAACCGCATATCTATAAGTTCTCTAACCCAACTCTACCCCCATTACAACATCACTGCCCTCCCCCCAAAATAGCGAGACCAAATAACTAAGGAGAGTCAAGGAGGAAGGAAAGATGAACTGTGTAGGCCTCAGCCGAATAAGTGCGAAGAGAACTGGGACGTTGGAAAGGTTTATTACCACTCATATTCCAGCAAAGATTAATAGCTGCTGCCAACGAGAAATCAATGGCAAGCAGTTGTTGCGAAAATGCAAATTTATTTGCAATGTCATCGAAAGAGGTGGGGAGTACTGGAAACCTGGGTAGACTTGTTGTCAATCAGCTTCCAGGGAAGACCATAGGCTGTTTCCAGTGGAAGATCTCTGAAGACCTGTGTGAAAGCTCCTTGTGAGCAAATAATAATAATAATAATAATAATAATAATAATAATAATAATAATAATAATAATAATAACAATAACAATAATAATATAACATTAATAATAATAATAACAATAATAATATAACATTAAAAATAATAATAACATTAATAATAATAATAATAATAATAATAATAATAATAGTTTGACACTGGGGAAATGAAACGATGCATCCTACATCAATTAGTATAATTCACTGTTAATAATAATATTCCCTTTTAAATAATAAATGGCTCTCCAAACCAATGCTATTTAGGAAAAGAATTGTCATTGTCAACTAAATATTCTTAACATAAATAAAACAAATAGTCTCTTGCCCCTTTGATTTAAATTGCACTGATGAAATTATGGGATTACTTGCCATCACTAAGGCCTCCATGTAACCATCACCCATTATTTATGTGAGTGATCACTATAATTAAATCGCGCGTCAAATTGGTTGATAATATAGAAAATAGCCGTGGATGGTTTAAAACAATGTAAAGTTCCAGAGAGAGCACCTCCACTGCAAGAGTGCGTTATACACTGGAACTTTTGGATGGTGAATGCTAATTAAATTTCAAAGAAGACCAATGAAAGCTTACATTTATAAGTGATTTGGAAACAGTTGCCGCGACAATGTAATTGATTGTTAATTGTTATCAAAATAATTGGGAAGTACTACAAGTCTGGAGAGACTTGCTCTCACTCAGACTTCAGAGCACAGCAACAGTTTTTGGCAGTGAGAATCACTCGTGCGTGAACTTGGATCATAACACACATGACTATGAAAGGTAAAATAGGATGGAAAGATCGATGGAGAGAACTCTCTCAATATCTCCACTTAAATAGCCCGGGAGAAGGTCACTGGAAGATAGCAGAGGCTTATGTATTATACATTCAAAAGAAACTTAAAGATGTTGTTACTGGAAAATCAATGATAAATAGCTTTTACGATAACGAAATATGTTTTTGTAACAGGACTGAATACATTAAAACGGAGAACTGTTACCACATTCAGGGAGGTGCTGCTCAGAGCATTCTTTCTTGGTTGATTGAATAGAAAACCGACTTCGTAATCGGGGCGATGACTTATACCATGACCTATACTAGATCGTTTTCACAGAAGCAACGCACTTGGTCTTTATCTACTCTATGTTTACTTTTATAGTAGGTGCTTGCCTTGGCTTCAATCTCTGTTAACCCCTGTGAAGCATCAAATAAATGGTTCTTCTCTTGAGGAAGCACCGTGTCGTGACAAACTTTTTGTACTGATCCTGACTCCTGATCTGAAATTGAACACATACATCAAATCTTGCGAAGGTCGCCAGAAAAAAATGTGTGGACAATTCTACGACTCTAGTAGATACCGCACTACCAATGCAATCTTCTATCTGAATTAGAGCCAAATACATCCTACAATAGAGTACTTTTCCAAAATCTGGACAGGAGCTGCTCGGCGCGCCCTATCTTGATTTAATAGAGTTCAAGATCGGCTTCGAAACCTAGTAAATAATGCCCTTTTCTCTTCCTTGCAACATCTTTCCTACAAAAGACACCTTGTGAGCCTTTTTTCCTATGTGGTTATTTTCATGACAAGTGCTCGTCTAAGCTCCGATCTATATTCCCCTGTTGCCAAACATTCACAAAACACTCGACTAGGTACAACCACTATAAACAATTTCAACTCACTCGCTATCTGTGCCTAAATCTAACCGCGGATTCCATAAACAAAACTTCGTTCTCAGAATTGCTCGCCTGTGGAACACTGTCATAATAGCCTGGTTTCCGAGCAACTACAGTATGGGTGCCTTCAAGTCTAATGTAAACAAGTTGTTATTGAACCGTCCCCTTAAATAATCAAAGTCTACCCAATCTACACCATTAAAGATTACTACACTACTACCTTACATTCATTTACCCTTATCCTCGTGTGGCCTTCATGCCTTGATAAGTGGTGAGTCCGTTGTAAAAATATCTCATTAAGTTAAAGCCACAGTCAGAAATTTCGTTTTTTTTTCTTTGCGTACTTAAAACCAAACAACACTTCCACGAGAAAGGTTTCTATACTTTAAACTGCCTTCTGTGAAACACGATACTGCGGAGCTTCTTAGCAGTTGACTACAACATAGTCGTTTTCTTTTCCAATGTGAAAACATTATTGTTGAACTTTCCTCTTACATATTAAAATTCGGCCAAACTTCCACCAAAATTAGTAATCGTCATCGTGTTTTCTCATCACCATTCACCTAACACACATTAACTAGTAACCTTGAGTCGCTTTAGATCTTGATAATGGGGATACTTCAGAATAAAACAAAATGAAACAGAAGGTACTGGAAACCCGCTAAGACGTACTGTACTCGGACTTCGTATTCAATAGATATCGTTGATAGTAAGTTATCTCTGGTAATATACCGTTTTGTGTTCATTGTAAAAGTGAAAGGATTTTTCTCGGAGACAATTGAAAAAAAAGTTCTTTAAAGAATTTCTCTGAGAAAATGTCTATCGGAAAAAAAATACAAAAATGTCTGTTGTTACTTTTTCGAAATTCTAATTATTTTATAAACTTACTTTTAATAATATTAATTCAATAATTCGTAAGATAACTTTTATGCGTGTCATCGTGTTAATTAGTATGTTTTGTTTTAAGAATAAGTTATGCGAAACCAAGTCTTTGAATCATCTCCCCTTGTTCCGAGTGTAATTCTTAAAAAAAAAAATAAAAACAATAAAAATCTACCCCAAAATAACATGCACAAGTGCCAAATAATTCCTCTAACACTGACTTTTTACAATGAATCAGGATTCTTTTAACTTTAGCTACGAAAAGTGTTTTGGGGAGGATCGATTTCAAAAAATAGCATTAAGTTCGCTAAGTGGATGCAGCATCTCTTTCTCAGTCCCCTGTTTAAATATTCCACGCTGAAATTTGGCTGGCGGCAAGGTACACGTCGTAGAGTGGAACATAATTCTACAAAAAAATGACAACGATGTAATATTGAAGCAACTTGCCAATGATTCATTCTTAGAAAAAAAAAAAAAAAGAAGATGGTATCAGATTTCTTTCAAGGTAGAATAGTATAATTCATAAAAACATGTACAGCCACGACCGTCATAAATAGAACACCGTTTCACGAAAACTCTCGTGACCTTATACCGTCACAGAATATAGTATAACCGCTTTAATAAGACTATTAGGAAGAATGGTCATTTTCTGTTTCGTTTCTCCCCCCCCTCCCCCAAAAAAATATCCGATAAATTTATAAAACTCGTCCAAAAGTGAATGTATGTTATTTTCGGAAATATGAAGAATTAATTTACAATTGGACATGGAATATTGGGGGGGGGGATCGAGAAAATACTGTGAAGTTATATATTTGGTTGTTCGTTTTTGTTTACGGCATATCAACCTTTTTCAGATTATTTAATGCCGAATCTAGTTATTTTGAGGAACGATTTTTAATGGAGTATATTTGTTTTGTTTTTTTTAAGTAGGATTCTATTCAACCCATAGTTGGGACCCTAACAGGTACTACCACTCCGGGTCAGAGTGGACCTGGGAGCAATGGCAATTAAAGGGTGACTCCACACTCCCCAAGGCCCGCGAGGTGGGGCCTCACCATCGGATATAGTTTTAGGTCATATCCATATATATTTGTTAACAGTGTATTTAATTTACGCGTTGCGTTAACTCTAAGTTAAAGATGCATCTGTTTACAAATAATTTTTAAATAAGTTTTTGTCAATCCCTTTTCTTAATAATAATGCATTATTTTTTTAATCGTTTACTCTTTTATACTAATCTAAAAAAGTGAATTATAGGTTTAATATTTAAATTTATTTAATTAAAAAAATATTTATCATTCGATTTTAATTCGTTTGTTAATTCCTAACTTCATAATTCCGTTTTTCTAGTATTTAATTGTCACCATATTCAAAGATAATTTTACATACATCTTGTTTTTTTCATACTGAATAAAATTTAGTTTCAATATAAATTTAATCTTGTTCTTTTTCTTTAACACAATGCGAGTTTAAAATTAATAATTATCTAATGTTAGTTTTTAAATCCAGTAAATAGCAGAATATTTATGAATTTTAACGCAGAAACCACACGAACTTAGAGCTAATTCTTGCTTTTTATTATTATTAAATATAGAATACGTTCATTTTCAGTAAAAATCGTATTACTTATTTTTATCTTTTTTCACTCCACTTTCAATAAGTTTTCAAATTCTTTTTGAAAAAAAAAGGCTATTATTCATTATCGACTGTTTGATTGTTCGACAGAGTTTGCTTGCTTGTGCTGCGAACATGACGTCGTTTTTCAGTGACAAGGTCTGACCACGGCGGTCGTGTTACAGTTCGCGTATCAAACACATTGTAGGTAACGGACGTGGAAACATTTCTAGTCATTTGCTCTCCCCCCTACACACTCGAGGGAAGAGTTTGATTTTGAACATGGGGAAAATTCAACTCTTCAAAGAGGGGCACACTGAGTTGTAACAAACGTAATAATTGGCTCATTCTAGAAGCATCTCCACTTTATTAACCGAGGACAGAAATATTAAAAAATAATAATAAAACAGAAAATAATTTATTAACCAGAACTGTAATTGAATTCTAAACATTAATCCAAATTAAATGAAATATCACCCATTAGAGGTTGAAGTTAGGGTGAACTTTAAAATAAAATATGATTGACTGACCATTGAATGGACATATCTTTTTAGATAGGTTGTCTCTATAAAATGTTCCATCGGTCTGTCTTTTAATGATGATGCGACGTTCATCAGTGTAATAGTTGTATTGTTCATACGGCATAATTACCTAGACATCACGATTTTTCATGACTAACAGACGTTAAGCAATGTTGAGCTTGACCAATACCCGATAGTAAACCATTTGGGAAAACCAAGTCCTGTATGTAGGAGGACGTCGACACTTCCGGTAGTTCCTGCATACCACTTGACTTCCAGTTGCCTCGACACTATCCCGTCGCTTGAGCAGGCTGAGGAGTCCAATAGAGTGAGGTTGGAACTGTACTAACCAGTTTAACCTTAAATAAAGATCCAGCGTGAATCATCACTCATGTCTAAGATGATCAGCAAGTCATTTTCGTTCCGACGGACAAACCGTTTTATATTTTGTCTTTAACATTAAAATTAAATTGGGTCTTTTGTCGCCATTTATAGTCCCTTTTATCTTTCGTGTCTTGTTCTGGTAATCGCTGCATTCTTTTGGTTAACCGTCGATCATCTTCTTAGTTCACCTATACCAATACCATCCCTTTCATACAGACGGAAACACAGAAAACTTTGATTTCAGTCCGCTAACGTACTTCCTAAGTTATAGCGTAACGCTACCGGGGGCACTGAGAAGATAAATCAGTTTCTTCGCCTGCATCTTTCATATCTATATTTTCCATGTGCATGCACCCCTTTTTCTCTTACGACCTTCGTTTTTATTTTTATACTTTCATAAACATATATTTATCATATAAATTCAAATAACTTGTTTTTATTTTTTAAATTCGGAAAGAGAAACCTTTATTTATATAATCCCATAAACGTATACTTCTTATAAAATTGAAACAAAAACATCTTTTATTTTTTAAAATACGAAAAGAATTTTTGTGTTATTCATCGGACTACCGTTCTCATCTTAAGTGTGATTTTTACAAGTTTCCGACCTTCTTCAGTTGCATGTTGTCGAACTCGGGAATGTTTCTGTCGAACTCGGGAATTTGGACGGAATTTCGAGCGCAAGCCTTTATTTACTTCACGGGGGTAGCGTGCACTTGTTCCGTCAGCCATGACTGGATAGACGTCTTAAGTAATTCGCAAATGTATTTTTCGGTCGCCCACACTGAGGATTGAACCTTCAACCTGCAGGAGAATATCATTTTTACGATTGATTTTTTTTCCAGTACTCTAACCACTGCCCCACGGGTCCTTGCGAACAATTCTAGTACGCATTTTAGGAACCTTAAACGTATTTTTACTTCTAGTTGTAAATATCACTATTTATTACTCAAGATGAGAGCAGTAGTCTGATGAATAATAATACAAATAACACATCTGCATGTCAAAATATCAGAAACGTAAAAACCTGATTCTGTTATTTTATATCTGCATAAGTTTGTTAATTTTTATTGCATAATATTCAATCATGTCCTTTTCTCATATTTATTCCAATAAAACGCTTTAGAGTAAAAATACTGAAAAACAATAAAAGTGAAGGAACTATTTGCTTTGTCACTGCTTCCAGTAGGGCAACGCCGGTAGTTTCCACGTACTTATAGCTGACTATAACCGAAACTTTCACTAAAAGTTTCTAAGGTTTTATTACTGAAGAGATTCGACTGAAGAGTGGCAGATAGACATACGTTCTCTTAGGTAATTAATTTAACTTATGTTCTTACTTCAAAAAAATGGATTACATGCGAAGAAATCTTCAAGGTAGCATTTCGCATTTGCTGATGATCAGATGTTGTTACAGCATTATCAGTGGTGTATCCAGCACCTGCTTCCTCAGAGGGACTGATTTGAAAATGTTTGTTTTCTTTCATCTCGAAACAATACCTGCCGTCAACATTCTACTTTCTATCATGCCCAGTTGTGTCTGCGTCGTGTTTTCTGGCTAGTACATTCCTGGGCATGATGATTCAACTTTGAGAATTATTCTATTTTGTAGGCATGCTTTCGTACCTGCAGCCACAGAAAACCTTACCTGTCGCTTACCTTGAGAATGATTCAGTTTTTGAATATTTCGGTCATTATTACATGTACTCAATATGTTTATGTACAACGCTATACTAACCTTTGGCCTTCGGGACAAGATCAAAGTGTAGTATCTGTTCCGGCAGATGCTGCAAGCTATGACTAGCTATGACTAGCAAAGACCAGATGTGGGGGCAACCTCACATGCCTGACCATTAACCAGCTCTCATTTCCCACCTCTCGGGAGCTGGTCCCCTTTTTCCCTTCCCCTTCCCTTCACTCCTCACATTAAAAATCGGCCTTGTGCCTAATTTGCTCGGTGGGGGAGCAAATAAATACCATCTGTTCCGGCAGATACTACACTTGGGATAATTTGTACCAGTCGATGGAGGGGAGGCCCTCTATACTGGGACAATTATTATTTTTGGTAACCAGAGTGACCCCTTTTAGGGGAGCTGGTTTTTACCTCACATTAAAAACGTCCTTGTGCCTAATTTGCTCAGTGGGGGAGCAAATAAATACCATCTGTTCCGGCAGATACTGCAAGCTATGACTAGCTATGACTAGCAAAGACCAGATGTGGGGGCAACCCCACATGCCTGACCTTTAACCAGCTCCCATTTCCCACCTCTCGGGAGCTGGCCCCCTTTTCCCTTCCCCCTCCCTTCACTCCTCACATTAAAAATTGGCCTTGTGCCTAATTTGCTCGGTGGGGGAGCAAATAAATACCATCTGTTCCGGCAGATACTGCAAGCTATGACTAGCTATGACTAGCTATGACTAGCAAAGACCAGATGTGGGGGCAACCCCACATGCCTGACCATTAACCAGCTCCCATTTCCCACGTCTCGGGAGCTGTCCCCCTTTTCCCCTTCCCCCTCCCTTCACTCCTCACATTAAAAATCGGCCTTGTGCCTAATTTGCTCGGTGGGGGAGCAAATAAACACCATCTGTTCCGGCAGATACTGCAAGCAAAGACCATATGTGGGCGCAACCCTACATATAAGACCTTGGTCAATGTAGGGGCAACCCTTCATACCAATTGTCATTATCCAACTCCCCTACTCCCCGGGGAGTTGGTCCCCATTTCCCCTTCACTCCTCACATTAAAAATCGGCCTTGTGCCTAATTTGCTCGGTGGGGGAGCAAATAAATACCATCTGTTCCGGCAGATACTACACTTAAGATAATTTGTACCAGTCAATGGAGGGGAAACCCTCTATACTGGGACAATTATTATTTTTGGTAACCAGAGTGCCCCCTTTTTGCCTACTTTTAGGGGAGCTGGTTTTTACCTCACATTAAAAACGGCCTTGTGCCTAATTTGCTCAGTGGGGTAGCAAATAAACACCATCTGTTCCGGCAGATGCTGCAAGCAAAGACCAGCTATGACTAGCAAAGACCATATGTGGGGGTAGCCCCACATATCTGAACTTGGTCAAGGTAGGGATCACTCTACGACCACAGTTACTATCCAGCTCCCATTTCCCACCTCTCGGGAGTTGGATCCCCCTTTCCCTCCCTCTCTCTCCACATTAAAAAACGGCCTTGTGCCTAATTTGCTCAGTGGGGAAGCAAATAGATAAAAAGTGTAGTATCTGTTCTTCAGATGCTGCACTTCTATTTCTTTTTCTCTTTCGGTGGAGGAGAAATCCTTCACGATTGAGACAATTTTTATTTTTGTACCTTTTCTCCACGTTAAAAAACGACCCTGGTGTCTAACTCTGTCCCGTGGTGAGGAATAGTAAATAGGTACAACGCTATACTAGTTGACATAATCGCTATTGACATCCAGTTATTTACATCCAGTATATAAAGGGTAATATGTCTGTCTGTCTTCATATATTAAACTCTATGCCCCCCCTCCCGAAACAGAAACTGTCAGAGCGGGGCTAGGGGTTTCAAATGATTGGAATCTTTACGGACCGTTCTTTTATGGGTCTTTAGCCGATAAAAATAGTTGTTACGGGGTCAAGATGGGTCACAATTTTAAAAATCGTAATACATTTTGTACATTCATCTTAGTTTTTTTTTAATTTTTAACTAGTTTATATGTGTGGTACGTAGGTATAATGGTAACGTCACCAGCTTTGAATGCTAGAATTTCAGTTTCGATTCTAGCTTATGGCATCCAAATACTATTTTTCTTTTTACTTTTAAAATCACGACTCTACTATTTAACTCTATATGCCCACGTGTTATCTGTATATCTAAGAAAAGTGAGCGGTCGATTTATATTGTGCCGCCCTTATGGTGAATTATGACGTTATTAACACCAGTTAGCTGTCTGATAAAGGTGTTCCTTTTTCCTTCGTGTATATAAATGCCGATCGTTATGCTTTCAATTTAACATTGTGCTAATCTTACCTGTCCTATTACTGAGTTATCGTCTACATCTTGAACTCCTCTTATAAATTTAATTTGTTTTTAGTCCAGGTATTTCAGAAGATAATAGAGTCTTGTTCCTTGTATATGTCTGATTCAAATTTCATCGTCTACAGTGACTGCGCAAGTCTGTCCCAGTGGACAAGCTCTGCTGTTCCTGGAACATATGTAAGTGATGTTTCGTTCTAAAATATCTGTAGCAGTCGTCTACCGTCTCTGCTTATTCTTCTCACTCCCACACTGCTGGACCCTCACCCCTCACACCTCCAAGAACATGTCTTACCAGAACTTCTACAGCAGGTGCGGTCTTTAGCCATATACTCTCAACCTTCTTGATCCATACCACCTGTGCTTCTTCAAGCGATAGCTTGCAAACATTCTCATAGGCTAAGATACATGTGGCTACTGGCCTGGATTCAACGCCAGCTTGTCGTATAATAATATCCTTTGGGATCCAGCATTCGCATTAAATGAATAAACCATCGGATTTTAAAGCATACAAAGCTAGCATTGACCAATTACGATATTACATTTCACACATAATATTTGATATTTCTCTCTATATCCCGTTAAACATAACTTTAAAATAAGTACTTTATTCCAAATTAACGATTGAATATGGTTAAATTTGGACGCGTTTTTCCATTAAATACTAATGCAAATTCATTCCTATGAATGCCTAAGTCTGCATCAAACGTATACTCTAATACTTAGTTCGCTGAATTAATATTCCATGTAAAATTTCAGTAAGATCGGACCAGCCGTTTTGGAGAAAAATAGGAATATCCAGTCAGACGGACTGAAAAATTAAGCTGGTTGGTTGTTGTTGTTTTACGGCATATCAACCCTTTTAAGGTTATTTAATGCCGAATTCAGTGATTTTGAAGAACAATTTTTTTTAATAGAGTATATTCGATTTTTAAAGTCGGTTTCTATTCAATCAATAATTGAGACCCTAACAGATACTACGAGTCCGGGTCAGAGTGGACCTGGGAGCAATGGCAATTAAAGGGTGCCTCCACACTCCCCAAAGCCCGAAGTCTGTGGCCTCACCATCGGATATAGTTTATGGTCATAGAAAAATTAAGAGAAATATAATATAGACACAATTTAAATAAGTGAGATTCATTTTATTAATTTGATGAACATTTTGCTGGCAATTATGTTTTTAGTAAGAAGACTAGACATGGAAATGCTTATTGTTCTAAAAGGAATTAAACTGCTACAGTTTTAAATGATTACATCAATATATGCGTTTTACCTATTCAAACATATTTAGCACGTAATGATAATTACTTTTACGGAAGACAAAAGGATCGTTGTTTTCTTAATGGTATTGCTCTAACAGACAACCATTAGTTTTAAAGTATTATCTATAGTAGACTAGCGGGGGTACCTGGCGTTGCCCGAGTGTGGAGAGGTTAACGGAGCCCTAAAAAATGTTTTTTTTAAATAACCAACTCCCTAAAAAATAGGTAGTAAGCAGGAAGGCAGGCAGACTCGAAACTGTAACACTAATAGGACAAGGAAGTGATAAAAAAAATGTATTGTCGCCGCTCCCACCGTGAGAATCGACGCCACCGCCGTTCAAATAAAAGTTAGTCATTGCAAACCGTATGATAACTTTGCAAAAATGTCGAAGAAAAACGGATCCCTCCTTGTAAAAAAATGGCCGAGTTGATGGTGAAGAAAGTAATGTTTTGAGCCAATCTTTCGATATTTGTCGTCTAAGATGTCTAGCTTCAAAATGATACTGCTTTCGTTAGGATCCGTTGCGTGTATCGAAAGTTTGGAGCATACATACATTCATAAATACTTACACACATACATAAACAGACAGGTGAGATTTACATAATCGATTTATATCATAGATTTATGGTTGTCTGTCTGTCTGTCTGCCCGTTTCGCTTTTTGTTTGAAACTACTGCGCGGATCGAACTAAACGTTTACATGGACTGTTTTATGATAAGATACAGCGAATTAAATATTTTAGTATCTGTTCAATGCACAGTTAGGAAACAAAATGAATTAATAGGGATTAGTCACCACAATTACACATTTATCCTTAGGTTTATTGGAAAACTATTGGGCAGAGACATGTTGAAATCTAGTATGTGCCTTTGTTACGATAATGCACGAGAAACTGCATATTATATTATCCGATCGATGCACACGTAGTGATAAATAAGAATTATGCGGGATTAGTAGCCATAATACCACATTTACTCTCCGTTTTTTTTTTCGTAAATTACTTGTTCAATCTAGTCGCAATTTCGTACTGACTTTTGACATGACAAGCGGCAGAGAGCTAGGCATTGTGGTATTCGTTCGATTACACTTAGGAAAAAATAAGGAGTAGTATTTAACGTCAAATTGAAAACAAATTTAATCATATACAGCCATCAGTTTGGCATTAACTACCCATTCTAATCAGTGGGCTATAACTTTTTCTCTTAGTTACCGGGATAAAAAGTCTAGTTATTATTAATAATCTTTTTCTTCTTAACATTAAGGACGTCACTTTCTAACCGATTGTCTTCATCGTTCTTCTGTCCTCACGATTATTAATGTTCTTTTTAGTGACCTCGTCGGACTGGTTGTCCTTGTACGAATGTACTAACAAATATCAACTAATCAAAGTTAGAAAATAGTTAACAGACATTACACTGAATATATTACAAATACGTAATGCATATTTTCCAAATCAAAATACTTTGGTTCCTGTTAATGCAACAACCTATCCCGAACGTAGCTAATCTGAACTGAAAACCTTATTAATCATGATCTCTTCGCTAACGTCTGAGATAACACCTGTCATTTTGATTGTATCGTCTCTTTGTTGTTTTGTCTTTTTTTTGTCGCTGAAAGAGAAAGAAAGAAATGCAATTTCGACTCATAAGAGTTTCATTTGTTGTTCAAATGCTTAATTTCCTCAGCGTTCAGTCGGTGAATGCTGAGAAGGGAATGTGCGCGATCCATGCAAAGAGATGGATTTCCGTTGGAAGCAAAATGCTCTTACAAAGGAACGTATCACAAATAAAGGTTAAAAATATGATTAAAGGGAAAACGGGTATCTCTCTAGAACATAACTAACGAAATAAATAAATAAAAATAAAAGAACCAAGTATAGACGCGCTGTTCAAATATAATTACGGAAGCTGTCTGTCTGAGCTTTGAGATTTAATATTTTAATATTTATTTTTACATTTTTGAAAAATGTTTTAGGGTTACATATTGATAATTCGTACTATTTACATTCTTTGGAAGACTGTTCTCATCTTATTTGTTATTTCTACGACGTTTCAACTGATGTAACCTCCGACCTTCTTCAGGTGTGTTCAGGTGATTTCAGGGATCTTTCTGTCGAACACAGAAATGTGTATGGAATTTTGAACGAAAACCTGTATTTAATCAACGAGGATTAGATGATGTCGTTCCATCAGCCTAGGCGGAATAGAATCCATAAGTAATTCGCAGTAGTATTTTGGGTGACGGCCGTACTGAGGATTAAACATTGACTTTCAGAGGAGTGTAACTTACAATTGAATTTTACACAGTACGCTACGCACTACGCCACGGATCGGAAGTAATATTGACCAGTACATTCTGAAAATAACGTTCAAGATAAGAGCAATAGTTCAAATAACACGCATTTTTGTTTTGTCGCTAGTGAAGGAGACATTTTTCTTTTACTTTTGAAATCGTGGTTTTGGAATCTTACACGCTCAAATACCAGAAATCGCACTTATCCACATCGTTGCTTGAATATGTTATACAAAATGGCTTCTCTACTTCTTTGTTTCTTCTTTCGATGTCCTTTTTTTTTTAAAATTGTTAGACTTTCCAATCTGTGAAGATTTCGCACTTTCTGAATATTTTTCCAACTTCACCGACTGAAACATTATTTCATATAAATAAGAATATTAGTTTGACAAGTAGCGAAGCATACTCGTTTTTTCGTCATGTTTTATGGAGGGTGTTCAATCGAAAAAAAATCATGGCCTGTAAGTGTTCTATTTCAAAGGGGTTGTTTTAATGGACAAGTAAATGACCGCCATTTTCGTCATTTCAAAGGAACCAGATATGAAATGTTTATTCTATTTCCATATTTTTCTCTCGTTTGTAATGTGTTTTCTTACTTTTATACCGGCTGATATGTTTATTCAGAAACGGTTTGTTTTGTTCCTTTTTTTTGAATTTAAATGATTTAAATCTTCAGTCATATGAATAAAAATATTACTGTAAACACTAACGAAATATAATTTTGACAGAAGGATTACACTTGTAAATAATAATAACCTATTGTTATGAACTAGGTAGAACAGAATAAATCATCATATATCGATCTAGTTATCTATCTAACTTTGTAACTATTCATCTATATAGATCTAGCTATCTATCCATTTCGATCTAGCTATCTATCTATCTATCTAACTGGAGAGGTAGACAAGAGATGGATTATGACGTTTTCATAAAACCAATCAAAATATAACAACGC
>NC_136509.1:75042933-75057933 GCF_053919585.1 Euprymna scolopes
CCACCGAGAATCGAAACAAAAACATTCAGCTCCCGATTTATTTTGCCTTTGCCGTCAATGACTGGGCTATGAAAACATGTTTACTGCAAGGCTAAAAATTAAAACATGAACCAATAGCTACTTCGTTATGCATTCGTAATGCCGGCGTTCGACCTTCACCTGGCAGCTTATTTTTTTTTATTTTCTCACTTTTACACTGATTTTTCTGGGCTAAACCCCAAATATAAAGTTTTGCATGGACTCAAATACCTTATATATATGAAGTTTCATGTCTGTTAAACAAAAACATATACGTATACAAAAATATATATGGAAACAATTTTGTGTTTACTTTAAACGTTTTACGCAACTATTATGCAAGTATATATCATGTAGAATATCTGCATGAATATCATTACACGTAATAGTTAACTAAAAATGATTATACCATTAGAAAACCGAAGCAACTAATAGGAAATTAATTATAGTGAATGTTTAAAAGAATATGCAAATTAGCTAGATCCTTTGCTAGTTGATGCAATTCCATAACCCATATATAAGAAAATTGTATTTTCTTTCCAAATAATAGAAAAGAGGGTTTATAATATGAATACCAATACACACAAAAGAAAAACGAATTCATAGGAATATATATATATATATATATATATATATATATATATATATATTACGTTTACTAAGTTCACGAGCAAAGATTTTTACATTGAACTACTTTTATGATACAATGCCGCAGGGCTGTTCCTCGGCAAACCATAACCAGGTCGTTTTTAAGTTTACTGTAATTGTTGAGCCGTCCTCCGACATGATTAAACCCATCCCTATTGCGCTATTGCCAACACTCTTGTCATCATCTCATTCATAAACTGACACTCATTATTACTTTCGAGTTAGCTTTGCACTTTCATAAGCAGTGATCATCTAGTAATGCAAACTAAAAAATGTTGTTTCGGTATGAATTGGGTGTAACATTCTCAAAGAATTAAAAACCATTGTAAATCCTAATTTGATAAAAGAAATTTTGCATTTCAAATTACGCTGGCATACATTTCGTAACGCTGGCGCGACTGTCTCACTACCCCATATGATATTCTTTAACTGACCTTTTCACTGTTGATGACGTATCTCCCTCGCCTTGGGAATCTCTGGTGGGTATAATATTTCAGACTTCTCTTTCTCTCTTTGTAAAGAGGTTAGTTTATTGATAATCGCCTGAGATTCCATTTATTGAACAATGCCGACGGGGTTCTCTAGGCATTTTTTTGTAGACCAGAGTGCTCCTCGATTTGGGCACTAGCTCTTTAATCTTACTATCAGACCTTTGGGTCACATGTTCTCGTCGTGAGAAAGAGAGATAAATACGCAACCTCACATATCCACGCATAGCTGCACGCTAACACATATACTTTCACAATAAAAGAACTGATAAACCATATATATATATATATATATATATATATATATATTAATACGTTAGTTCGCCTCGACCGTTTTGTGCTGAAAATCCTTTAAATTTTAAATCGCAATAACCGTTATTATACTGAATTCTCTTGGTATGAAAATAGAATATTCAAACATTCCCAATAAACAATTATTTCAACTAGATAAGTTATCCCTAGCCAGTGTCTTGTTATTAATTAAAGTTATGTTTCTTGTCAATATATTAATATGCTACGTCGCTTCGACCACTATCTCCCTTAAAATCCCTAAATAAAAAATATTCCAAATCACACTAATTGTTATAATACTGGATTCTCTTAGTATGAAAACGTAATATTCGAAAATGCTCAATAAACAATTTTTTCAACTGGATAAGTTATCACTAGTTCGTGTTTTGTTATTAATTAAAGCAACATCTGTCTTTCTTATGTAAAAAAAAAAATCTATTGTGTTATGAATCTTAACCGAAACGGTGTCAAACAGCAAAGCGCGAACCAAGACGGTGAGAATTGTCCCGCTCTTAAGTTCCATAGTCTGATGTCCCCTAACCCGGCCACGTTCTAATCCAAAACCTCAACACGTCGCATAAATCTCCCATTCAACCCTGATGCAACGCAAGACAAATTGTAATCATCCATTTCGAACCCAACATTAGTCACCCGTTCACACCCCGGGACAAACTAAAAAAAATAATTTATGACAGGAAAGAGGAAATCTTCAGAGAAAGGAGGTGAAAAAGAACGCTCTTTCGCACTCGCAGTTGAAAGATGAAATATAAAATGAATAATATTTTTAGTTTTCGTTGTTTTATTATTATTTCTTTTGTTGTTGCCGTTTTACAATCGATAATATTTCTTTAAAAGCTGAAATTGTTCGAACAAACAAAAAATAGAAAGAAAGAAAATGAAATATTTTAAAAGGATGCAAAAATGATCAGCGCGCATATTTTTTGTCAAAAGAATTTTCAGTTTTTATATTTTTGTTTTTTTTTTGTTGGTAATTGTTGATGTATTTATTAGTCTTGGAAATGTTTTTTAACCGACTGGAAACATTGTTAATATGTTACATGTTGAATATTTTTTCATTTTCAAACAGATATCGCCATCGTAATTGTCACGACCGTTGTTGTTGTTACTATTGCGTATTATGAGCAAATCAGACTCATTTTGCAGAAAGATATTCTTAATACCTGACTTCTCTTATATGAAAAGATACATGGATATATTATTCTGGCACAGCCTGATATGGTTATATTCAAACCAATCTCGGATTGTTTCTAGGCAAAGTCTGGACATATCTATTTTTTTTTCGTAAGGTATGTCCTTAAACATGGAGGACTGAGGTATTGTCCTGTATAGTCCTAGGAGATCCAACCCCTCAGTCCATTGTCCTCCGTATCTCGGGTGCACTGTCTGAGACATCCCAACTGAGAAATGCTAGCGGGCGCCCATTCAATTTTTAAAAGCCATGATACTCTACTTATAAGGATCCTGACTTGACTTTCCTCATATCTCGCCATGGTATCACATTTTCCTGCGGAAGGAAAGGGGTAAATAGCTACTACTATATTATCGGTCCCAGAACGGGTAACCTTAAATCTTCAAACCGAACAGTTTTTCGTCACTTTTATGCTGTATCACATGAATATGTCGAAAATGTAAAGTTTATACATGAGAAAAGATGAGACGAAATTTAGATACAGGGAACCTTGCTTCATTGACATTTATTAACAAAATTTTACGCAATTTATAAAAATTTAGGTTTTCAACGAGGAGATTTTGCTCATACAAAGTGGTAAAGTTGTGAACTATAGCCAGGAAAAACTCGAAGGCTCCCTTTTCATTAAATGCTACATTGCCACTAAATTTCCAGTAATACTGTACTTGATCTTGATCCCCACGTGTAATGCTGAGTGTTTAACAAGGGTCATCACGTACAATTTTTAAATCTGTCGTATTGTTCGATCGATATTTGAACCTCGGTTTCACAACACTCCGGTCTAGTAACCCATTAGTTAATACTCTTACCATGATGCCAAATGTTATATCTTCTCTCAAAACAAATTAAAATACTCCGGACAAATTCAAATTATATATATATATATATATATATATATATATATATATATATATATATATATATATATATATATATATATATATATATAAATAAGGGGGTGGTCACCAACAATGTGTATTTTTTAACATTATTTTATTGTTCCGTGTCTTGGTTTTTCATTGAAAATTATGTTTTGATCATTGTAATAATGTTTTTAAATCATTGAAATCGTTTTTAACGCGTTTCAGACGTTCTGTGAAGCGTCCTCTTCAGAAATTATTTAAAATGCTTATAACATATCCAAAATGTGTTGGAGATGTAAAAATAGCATTTTCGTACTTCATTTGAAATGTTTCCAAGAGGTGGAAACGTGTAAGTGTCTACTATTCATTGGAATGTTCAATTTTTATTACTGTTTTATTGGGCTGTGGTCACTCTGTTTTGCTATGTTTCTCTTTATTGAGGTTTAGTGTAATTATAGCTTTTTTGTAATCATGTTTAGTCAACATATTACAAAACATATTACCAATTAGACGTAAGGGGCTACTATTTGGAGTCATGTCTAGGAAAGATTAACAAAATATTTGTTTATGTTACATTTAAACTTCTGCATATCAGTACAGCCAGGGAAGCAGGCAGCTGGAGGGGAATTCCAAAGTCTAGCTGTTCGAGGGAAGATAATATTAGAATAGAAAGCTTTCTGGCAGTTAGTTTAATACCGAAACAAATATGCAGACTGTATTCAATTACTAACAAGAAACTAAATAAAAAAATATAAAATAAGAAAATTGAAATTAAAAATAAAAATAATTCGCCCCTACCCATCCGGCATGCACGTTTATAACCAATAAAATAAATAAATAAATATATCTATATCTATATCTATATCTATATATATATATATATATATATATATATATATATATATATATATATATATATATAAACTAATTATAAATACACCAAGCCTCAATAAAGAAAAGAAAATGACAGCAACAGCAATTGCTCCTGAGGATGATCAGATGTACCGATAGAAAGAGCTTGAGAAGGATATGGCTGAACATCAACTTCTGGGCGCCATAATATACAACATACCAGCATAAATAAAAGGACGACTCGGCGAATTGAATATATATATATATATATATATATATATATATATATATATATATATAATGAACTTTGCGTATTTGTATTTCTGAGTTCGTTCTACATGAACTCGAAATAGGCTAGACCTTTTCATGAATTTCAGGGCAACTTTATTTACCTGGCAGTGTTCTTAGATTAGTTTTTTTATAGGAATGACTTCGATAAGTATCGATAATCGAAATAATCCAATTAAAGAAAGAATAGGCGATTTTGCTTAGAGTTAACATCTTACACAGTGGCCACGATATAGATTACGTTAAACATATAGGATTATGAAACGTTTGATGATCATGATTAAATCCTGGGCAACGAAGGGGTTTCCTACTTGTATATATATATATATATATATATATATATATATATATTCTCTTATCACATTTCGATATTTTTAAAGACAATCCATTAAAAAAAACTATTAGAAAAACAAGAACACTTCCAGATACATCAAAAGCCTTCGTGTGATCCATACATATCAAACTGACAAATACAAACAAATTTTGTTTTATATAATAGAGATAAAGTTGAAAACTCACAATGTCAAGATAAAACAACTTTTATATAATTGTGGCTGTGTGTCGAATTTCCCGATCCAAGTGACTTCTGGCTTTGAAACTCAGTGGTGCTTAATCCGAAATACGGACCAAAATATCGTTCAACACATAAGAATATCCGGTAACTGATTATTTTAATGAAAAATAGTTATTTATATCTTTTTCTATAAATGTTGGTATTAATATCTTTTTTTTTTCAATAAAAATGTTTATGTATAGTTTTTTTTTGCAATAAATATGTTTATTTACATCTTTTTTACAATAAATATGTTTCATTATATATTTTTTCAATAAAAAAATTATTTAAATCTTTTTGATTAAATATATTTATTTTCATCTTTTCTGCAATAAATATGTTAATTTATATCTTTTTACAATAACTATGTTATTTATATCCTTTTTGCAATAAATATTTTTATTTACATCTTTTTTGCAATAAATATACTTATTTATATTTTTTGCACAATATATATTTATTTCCATCTTTTTTACAATAAACAGTTTTATTTTCATCTGTTTTCGACAAATATTTTTATTTATACCCTTTTTGCATAAATATGTTTATTTATGCACTTTTTGCAATAAATATTTTTATTCACATCTTTTTTTCAATAAATATGTTTATTTATATTCGTTTTGCAATAAATATGTTTATTTATATCCTTTTTGCAATAATATTTTATTTGCATCTTTTTTTAAATAAATATGTTAATTTACATCTTTTTTGCAATAAATAGGATTATTTATATTTTTGCAATATATATGTTTATTTGCATCTTTTTACAATAAATATTTTAATTTTCATCTGTTTTCAACAAAAATGCTTATTTATAAACATTTTTATTTATATCCTTTTTACAATAAATATTTTCTTGACATCTTTTTGCAATAAATATGTTTATTTACATGTATCTTGCAATAAATATGTTTATGTATATCCTTTTTGCAATAAATATTTTTATTTACATCTTTTTTGCAATAAATATTTTATTTACATGTTTTTTGTAATAAATATTTTATTTATATCCTTTGTGCAATAAATATTTTTATTTACATATTTTTTGCAATAAATATGTTTATTTATGTACTTTTTACAATAAATATTTTTATTTACATTTTTTTGTAATTAATATGTTTATTTATATACTTTTTGCAATAAATATATTTATTTACATTTTTTGCAATCAATATTTTTATTTACATCTTTTTGCAATAAATATGTTTATTTATATCCTTTTTACAATAAATACGTTTATTTCCATCTTTTGTAAGAAATATGTCTATGTACATCTTTTTTACAATAAATATTTTTATTTTAATCTTTTTTAATAAATATGTTTATTTAAATCATTTTTACAATAACTTTGTTTATTTACATCTTTTTACAATAAATATTTTATTTTCATCTTGTTTACAATAAATATGTTTATTTATATCCTTTTTCAATCAATATGCTTATTTACATCTTTATTTAAATAACTATTTTATTTTCATCTTTTTTAAATCAATATGTTTATTTTAATCTTTTTTTCAATAGATATGATTATTTACATCTTTTTTTAAAAATAAATATGTTAATTTACATCTTTTTTTCAATAAACATGTTTATTTTAATCTTTTTTCAATAAATATGATTATTTACATCTTTTTTCAATAAATGTGTTTATTTTCATCTTTTTGCAATAAATATGTTTATTGACATCGTTTTTGCAATAATGTGTATTCATATAAATAAATATGTTTATTTACATTTTTTGCAATCAGTATGTTTATTGATATCTCTTTTGCAATCAATATGCTTATTAAATCTTTTGTAAATAGATATGTTTATTTACAGTTTTTGCAAGGAATATATTAATTTATATATTTTTGCAATCAATATATTTATTTACATCTTTTTTGTAATCAATACGTTTTTACGTCTTTTTGCAATAAATATGTTTATTTACATATTTTTACTATTTATATGTTTATTTATATCTGTTTGCAATCATCATGTTTATTTGCCTCTCTTTGCAATTTATATGTTTAATTACATCTTCTTTGCAGTCAATATGTTTATTTACAGAAAATATCTACAGAAATAAATATGTTGTTTCAAGTTAATTACGGGGAAGTCTTTGCAATATTATTTCGTTTCGGTCCTGGATATGAACTTAAACTATATCCGATGGTGAGGCCCCAGCTTGCGGGCTTTGAGGAGTGTGAGACCACTCCTTAACTGCCATTGCTCCCAGATCAACTCTTACCCGGACTGGTAGTACCTGTTAGAGTCCCAACTATGGGTTAAATAGAAACCAACCTAAAAAAAACAACAAATATACTCTATTAATAAATTGTTGTTCAAAATCACTGGATTCGTCATTAAATAATTAAAAAGGTTTAATCTGCCGTAAAATCCAATCATTCAATCAACCAACCAACCAATCAACCAATCAACCAACCAACCAACCAACTGATTCGTTTCAATCGAACCACAATATATTGTAACTAAACTTTTAGACTGTGAAAGTTGTAGCTCGTTGATTTAGAATAGGTGCTTTATTCTAAGTTGATGGATGAGTATGGTAAATGTGTGTTCATTTTTTTGCATTAATAAAAACCATTACCTGTGCATCGAACGGATAACTATAAAACATTAGCTGTGCATCGAACGGATACCATAACACTTAGTTCGTTACATCTTATCATAATTAAGGTTCATACAAATATTCAATTTTATCTGCTAATTGTTCATGAGAACATTTCTAAGGTAAATTCCTTTTGTGGTGACTAATTCGTAATAATCCCTATTAATCATTAACTTTGTATGGACACTATAACATTTATTTGCAGCTTCTTATAATAACTAAGGTTCATACATTTCGACCAGATCGGTTCAGTAGCTTCTCGAAAAAATCTTCTAGAGTAACTTTTGCATTATAGGTACTAATCGCTATTAATCTCCATGAAGCACTAACCGCGAAACAAACTGATACTATACTACTTAATTTATTGTGCTTCATCATCAACAACGACCATTATAAAATTAGAGCCAGATAGGACCATAAGTTTCCCTGAAAAACTTGAACCGACATACAAACGGGCCGACATACTCAGAGAAAATTAATGTATAAAATTAATGTAGAACGCTGTGTGTGTATGTGTGTTTGTATACTCAGATAAAAATTCAAAAAAATCAAACAAAATGACTACAGATTAATCATCAACAAGGCTGGCATCTTCTTGATAAGCGTTGCACATGATGAATAATATATAATAGTTAGAAAAATACACATTCTCTGAGTATAAGCCGGGCCTGATTTCGTCAAAAGAAGTTGTTTTTCAACTGATATTATGTATTTAATTGAAAAAAAATATCGACTACTTACTCGATAAATCTAATATATAAAGCTAAGTTGTATATGTGTGTATGCTCAGCAGGAAAATAATGAGCTGGGTGGAGGATAATAAGGGGGGAGAAAGAGAGACGGAGAGTGAGGGGGATAGAGATATATGATTTTTAAAGAGAAATAGATTACACTTTTATCCCTGAGAACGCTTGGTGGCTGCGTAAATATAATCTAGAGAGTTAGTGAGCTCTCGGCTTAGAATGAGATTCGATATTACACTGGTATTTCTTAACCAAGCCGTTACCTGCCCACATGTCGATTTCGTCGCAAGGAAACCGAAGAAAGGAAGAGGAAAGAAATTCAACTCGCTTTTTTCAGTTTTAGACAAAAGGAATTTAATCGTGGTATTTCCAACAAGGCACTTCTTTTTTTAAACAGTTCATTTCTCACATTGACAACTCTTTTTAAGGCGCTCCCGTCACTGATGTTTCGCTCTCTGTTAATTCTCGGCTACGTCTTTACCTTTCTTCTCCGGCCACGTCTGACCTTTTGTATATGCATTGGCGTCACCCACATGTCTTGAACACGTGCGTTTTTTCCCCTTACACCACTTCCTCGTACACGTGTGCCTTTTATCTCTGCTTTTTCTTTTGCGCCATTGAGATATCACCCTGCACGCTGGCTCGGTAATTTACATATGTATTATGCGGTTGCTGCTGTTTACATTCCTACTCTAAAGGTTACATCGGCTTGAGTAAGGAAGTACCTTCGGTGCATTCGTTAAGTCACGAAATACAATGGATATCTCCTTTTAACAATAGCTGCGCGTGTGACTGTGCGAAAAGTGTTGCACAATCGCCAACTACATCTCTCCTGCATCGGCACCGCTTGAGTTCAGAGGCAAGAAGAAGTGTAAGATGACTGAAAACAATGCCTAGATAAACGGAGAGCACATACAGCACCTGGTATTCGCAAATGGTCACATATTTTAATACTGACCAGGCTCAACGTTGCATAACTTTGATAATCTAACGTGAACCGATTAGGAAGGAGTTACTATAATATTCTTACAGAGACATTTGCATCAACGTCATGACGTGTCACTATATCTTAATGTGCCGATTGTGGTGGTTGTTTACACCGCCTCACTGCGTGGCCAGGATGTGATTTGGCCGTAGGCGGAGGGATACATAAGCAACCAGAATGCTATCCCATAATATTCATTTGTCATATTTATATCGTTCACAATTAATATTTTCTTATTTCTGAAAATATTTTATTTAAATCACATTGTGCAGAAGAGTCAAGTTCAGTACTCAACAATATTAGAGTTAATTTGCTGTTAAAATCTCAACCTTTCAACAAACCATTTCTACTAGTATTATTACGTATAATATTCTTGAATAAACTTGTAACATGCAAAATTGATTTTTTTTTATATTCAATCTCCAAACATCTGATTTCAATTTTTTTTTCTTTAAAAATAAAAACAACAAAAAGCATGCTAAAAATTATAGGATTAATGGTATGCAAGTTCAAGTAATGACCACGGAAAGAACAGCAGCGAAAAAGCGTGAAGATAAGAGAAAATGGAAAAAGGCGGGAAAAGCAAAGATTAAAAAAACAAAAAACAAATGTCTGAAGTTGAGTTCAAGCGAAAATGATTCGCGGTAGTCGTCAATGGTTGGCCGCCATTTTGTATTGAATTGGGGGTTGGATGGCGAGAGTTGGCGTTTATTTGTATGGCGACTCGCAACACTAGATCCGTTGTGCGGGTTTTTTTAAGCTCTCATGTAAAAATAAGGTTGCCTGCCTTTATTAGGTGAATGTGCTCAAGAAGTGAGACGGAGAAATCAAAAGAAACAAATAAGATTATTCCGTAATGTTGTAGACCACGCTTGGCTCGCTGGGTCACTATTTGATAAATATATATATATATATATATATATATATATATATATATATATATATATGTGTGTGTGTGTGTGTGTGTATATATATATGTGTGTGTGTATATATATATATATATATATATATATATATATATATATATATATATACTGATTTTCCATGGCTAAAATCCAAATATAAAGTTTCGCATGGTTGTGAATACCCTATATATGAAGTTTCATGTTATTAGACAAAAGTCTGGCAACAATTTGTTAAACAAATATATATATATATACGCACACATAAATGTGTATAGAAAGAGGTTTGTGTTTACTGTAAACTTTTTGCGAAAATATTACGCAAATGAAAATCAAGTAGAATATCTGCATGAATATATTCACACGTAATAGTGAATTAAAGATGATCATCCCATAAGAAAGCTGAAAAAAATAATAAGGAATTAATTAAAATGAATGTTTACCAGATTATGCTAATTAGCTAGATCTTTTGCAGATGAAGACAATTTCACGACTCATATATAACAAAGCTTTATTTTACTTTAAAACTAAATACTAAAAATATGTTTTAATATGAATATACATTACCCAAAAATACACATACATACATACATACATACATATATATATATATATATATATATATATATATATATATATATATATGTACACATATATATACACTCTATTATATATATATATATATATATATATATATAGTAATTTATAAAATATATATGGCGATTAAGCTACACTGAATATTCGGCGTTTCATCCACTCTAGGATTCGTCAGGCTTATGCGCGAATTCTGTGGTTTTTTATCGTTTTTATATGGTCCGCTTCTCTTGAGGATTTTAGTTAGCCAATCAACTTTCTAGTATCCACCGCGCCCCTTCCTATCAGCCAATGGGCATGAGTTTTATCGAACAAAGGATCTGTTTTAAAACTAGTTTAGTTTTTTAAGGCAGACATTTTCTTTTTTTTATATATAAATATACATATGTGTACATACATATATGCACAGATATATATATATATATACATATATATATACATATATATGTGATCGTTTATGTATATTCATGTTCATTTAATTTATTTATTTGTTTATTTTCTATTGTTTTTGTTAGTTTTAAAACTATTTTGTATCCTATCCTCAAAACCCGATACTATGACCACAACATTACATTCAACAATAAAAAAACACCGTATAAAAACAACACTAACGAATAAATACTGGGAACTCAAAGAAAGCGGACATTCGCCGGTAGTCGAATGGAAAATAATAAGACAAGCTACCACGTGTAGGCATTTAGACGCCCCATGTAAATTATGCCTTCATGAAAAATTTGCTATCATGTACTTTAAAGAATCCCAAGATCTATTAAACTGTAGAAGAGAAACAGCAAATAACTGTGTTCACAAAATAAAATTTACTCTAGGATAGCGATACAAAATAGTCTTAAAACTAACAAAAACAATAGAAAATAAACAAATAAATAAATTAAATAAACATGAATATACATAAACGATCACACATATATGTATGAATATATATATATATGTATATATATGTGCATATATGTATGTACACATATGTATATTTATATATAAAAAAAAATGTCTGCCTTAAACCACTAAACTAGTTTTAAAACAGATCCTTTGTTCGATAAAATGCATGCCTATTGGTTGATAGGAAGGGGCGCGGTTGATACTAGAAAGCTGATTGGCTAACTAAAATCCTCAACAGAAGAGGACCATATAAAAACGATAAACAACCACAGAATTCGCGCATAAGCCTGACGAATCCTAGAGTGGATGAAACGCCGAATATTCAGTGTAGCTTAATCGGCCTATATATTTTATAAATTACTAACTAGCTCTACCTACGTATTGAACACTTTTGAAGTAAATACTTAAAGTTTACGCATAAATCTCTACTTTCGTATATTAATTTTATTTGAGTAAATGAAGTATATATATATATATATATATATATATATATATATATATATATATATATATATATATATATATATATATATATATATATATATATATATATATATATATATATATAGTAGCAGAAGGGCGCTCAGCTTTGGCCGGGCGTAAAATACGCTTAAATATGATAGTTTTATTTGTCTAGATTTCGTATAAATTATTATAGAGGTCTGATTACAATACTAAAAGGAAAAAGTATTGTAGTGCAACTATTTGTTGGTTGGTTGTTTTGCTTTACGGCATATCGACCCTTTTCGGATTATTTAATGCCGAATCCAAATATTTTGAAGAACATTTTTAATAGAATATATTTGTTGTTTTCAAGTCGGTTTCTATTATACCCATAGTTGGAACCCTAACAGGTACTACCACTCTGGGTCAGAGTGGACCTGGGAGCAATGGCAATTAAAGGGTGGCTCCACACTCCATTAAACCCACAAGCTAAGGCCTTTCCATTGGATATAGTTTAAGGTCATATCCAGGACCCTCATTGGGGGACTTTTACCCTCTGCAGCGGGGGCAGTCGGTGTATTCTAATGCTCCACCGACAGGGCTTGAACTATTTGTAGTACGTCAATTACGATCAGAAGAATTACTTGCAGCAATCGCAAAGAATAAAGCGCACTCTGAAAGCGATTCAGCTTTTTCTCAAAATACAATATGGTCCGAAATAGATAGTTTTAAGTACGAGGAAGATGAAAAATCATTTGCAGCTTATTTTAGGAGATATGAAGACTTTTTCAATATCGACTACGATAACTGGTCTGACCATAAGACCAGACTGCTGCTTCGAATACTTGAAACGGCTGAACATGACAAATTCGTGGATTACATCTTGCCACGGAAGACTGTGCGGATTTATCGTTCAAATCAGATCAATGAAGACAAATGCGAATTCTTTTTACAATAAATAAAGTACCGCGGACATATCATTGATAAAGATAGCAAACGCCCAGATCCGGACAGGGAAACCGCCATTAAAGAAATGCCGCCACCGGAAAACATAGCACAATTAAAAAGTTTTTTAGGCTTGGCAAATTATTATCCCTAACATGCACAAATTGCGTGCGTCACTAAATCAATTATTAAAAAAAAATAAACTTGGGAGTGAACAGCGGATTGCCAAGCATCATTCCAAGAAATAAAAAAAAAACTTACTTCAAAACTGTTCCTAGCTCATTTTAACCCGAAGTTGGATATAAAAATCGCTAGCGACGCTAGGCAATATGACCTGCATGTTACATAGAATGCCGAATAGCTTAAAACAGCTAATAGCTGTCGCGTCCCTGACTTTGCTTCCAGCAGAGAAAAATTATTCTCAGATCGAGAAAGAAGGATTAGGGATTATTTTTACAGTTTCAAAATTCTACCGGTTCTCGTACGGAATACATTTTTATCTACAACCCGACCATAAGCCTTTGATATCCATTTTTGGATATAAAAAAAAGGACATCTCACATTCACGGCGAATCGACTGTAAAGATGGGGAACTATTCTATAAATTATAATTTTACAATAGAATTTCTCTCCTCAAAACAACTGGCACATACAGACGGTCTGTCGAGACTAATTCCTGCTTAAATGGAACCTCTTGAAGACTCAGTAATCGCGGCATTACCTATTAATAGTGAATTGAAAACAGTGGTTAATAATCTGATCCGCGAACTGCCAGTCACACTTCAGGAAATTAAGGCAGAATCTGTGAATGACAAGTTCATCAATACCACTAAGAAGGTTGGTTAACACTTGGTGATACCGGTTCAGATATTTTTTCGGTTTGCGACGAAACGTTGCTATACGGCGAAAGGGTTTGTCATCTCCAAAACCCTTCAAAGAAGGATTCTCAAGGACTTTACATGGGGCATTAAGGAATAAACCGGATGAAAAGCCTGATAAGTTTTGTTTACTGGCCAGCTATGGACTAAGACATTACCAATATGGTGAATACGTGCAAAGGCTATGCATCGGCTGCAAAGGCACCACCTATAACACATAAGCCTTGGCCTGAGACTGAACAAACGTGGTCGAGGATCCACATTGACTACGCGGGACCAGTAGAGGTTTTTACTACGTAATAGTAGTGGACAGCTACTCGAAATGGCCAGAAGTCTTGAGATGGAAAATAACAACCACGACTACGACGAGA
This sequence comes from Euprymna scolopes, assembly GCF_053919585.1. NCBI lineage: Eukaryota > Metazoa > Mollusca > Cephalopoda > Sepiida > Sepiolidae > Euprymna > Euprymna scolopes. The sequence goes on from NC_136509.1 coordinate 75,057,518, forward strand.
AATTTTTTATTGGAGTTGTTTGCTCGTTTTGGGGTTGTGAATTGTCTAGTCAACGACAACGCTACCCAGTTCATCTCGGCAGAGTTCAGAGAATTCTGAGACGTACCATGTTAAGCATATTACGATCCCCCAGTACCACCCTACAAGTAACGGCCAGGTCGAACGCTTCGTCGACACGCTAAAAAGGGCGTTAAAAAAAGGTGCGGCATACCGACTAAAAGGCCCTCCAGCAATTTCTGCAGGTTTATAGGATAACAAAAAAATCCGAATAAACCAGATGCCGGATCCTCAGCGGAAATTATGTTTGGAGGAGAATAAAATCAGTATTTGATAAGCTGCTGCCCAACCATATAATACAATACAAAACCTCTACAATGCCAACAAAACGGTTTAACCGCGGGGATAAAGTACATTTT
>NC_136509.1:75070433-75122933 GCF_053919585.1 Euprymna scolopes
GCGTGCACTTCCAAGAAAGAAGCTTTGTTCATGGAATCTACGTTTTGATTTAGGCACAGATAAAGAGTGGGGAAAATTACTGACAGTGATTTCAGCTAGACGGGCGTCTTTCATGAAGGATTGGCGAGGAGGTACCAGATAAAACAGCAACAGGCTTGCAACGTCCCTTCTGTGGGAGAGAGGATGCAGGGAAGAGAAAAGGGCATCCCCCACTAAGCTACGAAGTCCATTTTGTACTCTGTCAAGGCAGGATAGACTGTTTTTAGCAGCTACTGCCCAGATATGGCAGCAGTACTCCATCCTTGGGCGTACTTGGCTTTTATATAGATACGGAATTGCATCAGCAGTGAGATATCTAATGGAGCGGTAGAAGCATCCTACCGTTTTTCCAGCGACCTTGGCAACAGATTTGATGTATGTGTTCCATTTCACATCAGAACTCTTGCTATATTGACTGAAAATAAAAACAGGGGTAGTGAAAAGAAACTGGACGTGACTACGATATTGCACTATGGATATATTAAAAGTAATCTTCTGTGGCGCCAGGTTTCATTTTCTGTCAGTATCGTACCATCGAACATGAGCATATGTCTACGCGTGCTGAAAAAAAATTTTAAAAGTAGGCTCATCTATTTTGTCCGCTACTCTACTAATATAGTGTTCGTTAGATTCAATAAGGAATCAAGATCGATATTCGTCGTACTCTGATAGTACCTGTAATGTATAGAATCTATAGAATAAGGAAAACATCGCGTCGTCTGAACACTTGCAACTGAGATTCTTAATGTGTTCTGGACCAAACCTTCCATAGGTTTGTATGCAGCTGTTGGGTCTCGCTATTCGACGTGTCTACGATAAAGACTTTAGATTCTGAGTAACAGAGTGAGTCGTGGGAAACGGATGTTTATTTTAGAACGCCCCTTGCTCTCCTTGAGTAGGCAGTGAGAAAGGTAGTATTCAAATCTGCTAAAGATGCCGTTTAGTTTGTTGTTTATTATTTATGTAAAATTTTGTTTCAGTTATTGAATTTGATTTGCTTTACTTTTCAGTTCATTGCCCTCATGCTACCGTGGAGTCGTGAATATTGTGTGTTTGCTTATGACACTTACGTGACAAAATTGTGAAGCAAAAATATTCGTTTCCCGTGACTCACTCTGCATAACAAGTAGCAGCGATTTGAGTGTGCGAAGTGCAAACCCAGTTCGTTCTATAAAAAACATTTTCATCAAACCAATACTTGACTTTGATAGTTCAACAATATACACATACACACGCATCTATAATGCAACATTATGTAATATAAAATCATTACTTATAGGCAACTCAGGGATAAGGGTTGATGTGTTTTTCAGGAACAACATCGATGGTTGAGACTGGCTAGAAATGAATTTATTTCATAAGACTGTTCAGTAGGATGCTGTTAACATTGGTATTGAAACGATCATGTTATAGTAAACTTGGAAGCAGCCCCGGTGTATTGAGTTACTCAGACCGATAATTTTAGGTAGTAAAAGTTACCATGATTTTATGTATAAAGGAAAATTATAGTTGCATTATTGACGTTTAATGCTGTCTCACACGTCGCAGGCGAATTGTAAGAAATTTACTCTCACATAATTTAGAACTAACTGGCTGAGAGAAATTTACATCACTAATGAAAGGCAACCTTACCTGATATGATAAAAAACAATCGTCTTTCTTCTCGGTTGCAAATCATTGCATCATTTTGCATCTCGGCTGAGTCTGGTAGGTGATGCTTTCCAAGAAGCGTTAGTTAAATCTCTACTGAGTAAAGTTTGAATGTTTTTGGTAAAAATATCTATTTATTTTTTTTATTCCAAATAGAGTAGAGGATTGGTTCCACCGAATATTAACTTTAATGTCAACACTTTTAGATGGTTTAACGGACGAGGTATTACGTTAAACAATAAAACCGAATTAGGTAGACTAGTCTCACTGAGGAGAGAAGAAGAGAGAACTCCAATCGCCTTTAAATTAATTAGTCCATACATATAAGATGGAGAGACGTAAAAAACCCGTCCATCCTCTAGGAAATATATACTCGAACTGACTATCTCCTTTACTGCCCGCGCATGCGCAGGTAAAAATCCAAATCAACAAATCAGTAAAGCTGTAATGAAAACATGGCATCATATTTTTAATCAATCGATGAATGTTGGCATTTAAAGTTATGCAATTTCTCATAGAACATGTCATTTTAAACAAACGTAACAAACCGCCGTAAACGTTAGTTTAAACTTAAGCGTGGCAGACAAATGCTACTGAAAACGTAAATATTTCAAGTCGTGAGATCGAAGTAATCGCTTATAGACAGCTAAAATTTAATTTTAAAAATATATAAAATCAATATCGTTCGAATGGAAATCAAATAGGGAGAAATTGCTTCTGCCATGAAATTTTGAGTCGAGGATGCGAGGACGCGAGGTCGACCGAGATGACACTGCTAATGGCAACACAGGAAGAAAGAAGAACACACATGGGAAAGATGATTAGAACACAGGAGTGGGAGGGCGCTAGCATGGTGAAAGCAAGCGAAATGGAAAACGCGTGTTTTTTGATTGCTTGTTTAGGGTTGAAGGACAAGAAGGACGATGTTAATCGAGGTTTGTTTGAGCAGTTTGTGCGGACGAGGCGTGTTGTGATGATTCATCGCCCGATAACGGATTACCTGCGAAACGAAACAGTCTTATCGCGATTACGAATTCTTTAGTAGCTTCATACCCGGAGAGGTCCTTCCTCAGGGCTTCATTCCTTTCTTTCTTTCGTTCTTTTTCATTCCTTCTTTTATTTCGGTGTCTATTCTGCTGCGTACGACATAAAGGTGCCCGACAAGTTAATTCTTATACTGTTATATATATATATATATATATATATATATATATATATATATATATATATATATATATATATATATAATCCAGTGTTTATAGTAAGCACTGTTCATATTGGGATACAGCATTCAAAATTTACCGGTATAAAAGCCACACAAGCGCAGAATTTCTTTCAATAATAAGATATATTTAATTATTAAAATAAAATTCAATATTTCGATTTTTAGCAGAATCCCCATCAAGAAAACAGAAAACGTATGTTCTAACTATTGGACTATGATCCGAGTGTAGAATCTGTTCTGATGCTGCACTTGTTTATTTGCCATTAGTCAAACCCTTCTATTAGAAAGATTGGACATCGTTCTATACTGAATATTTTTTTTATCTTTTCCTACCGCCAGAGTTCCGCTTTATGGGGAGCTGGGTTTGTTTCACATTAAAAACGACCTTGTGTCACATATTGCTCTCGTGAGAGAGCAATTAAATATCAATAAGTTTTCTTTTTTTAACACATACGCGCCGACCAGCATTTCACACTGCTTCTGAGACTTAAACCTCGTACTTCTGAGACAACTGAGGTTGTGCGAAGTATTATCATTGCCATAGCACGTAAAAGAAAGAAAACAAAACTGCTTTTCTGATAAAATTGTTTAATGGATCGAAATACAAATTCAATTCTAATAAATAAATGTATTTATTTATTTAAAAAAAAAGCCCTACCCGTTTGGCTTTAACCCGCTAAATGTGTAATCTTGAATTTATCGAGTTTCTAATACGGCTTATGGTAGTTGCTAGTCTAGCCGCATAGTACTGTATGTGGATGATTATAAATGCTCCCTTTATTGTGTTGAGAATATTGAGAAGTGATAAACAAACTGCCACTAGTGTATTCAGCGATGCTCTGTGTATAAACAAATAGAGCTTAGGCGTTTGGACAATGTTTGAACATTGATAATTGACATACCCATCTTAGCAGCCAAATAGCGTAACGGTTAAGAGCACCGGCTATCATCAAGGCCGTTGGGTTGTAAACCTGACCTGAGGCACTTATTATTGTAGTCCACAGCGAAAAGTACTGTATATGGATGACTATAAACGCTCCCTGTCTTGGGTTGAGCATATTAGGAAGAGATTAAAAACCGCCAAAAGTGTATTATGCAAAACTCTTTGTGTAAACAGGCGTCTAGGCGGTCGGATTTCAAACATAACGAGGTAATTGCTAGGGCAGCCGCACTGATGAGATGTAATATGGATGATTGTGTATATAAGCATGTACATGTATATAAATATATAAATACACACAGATACAAACACACACACACACACACGCATATACATATATATGCAGGATCATCAGTATTTATCGTTACAAACTGGTTATATTTAGGAAATTAAACTGGTTATATTTAGGAAATTGAACTGGTTATATTTAGGAAATTAAACAAAATTTAGAATGTTTGCAACTGTATTATTGTAGAAAAAGCAATAGAAAGTTAATACACAAAATATTATTCGATATTTCCACCATCTGCGTCAATAACTAGTTGAAGACGTTTAGGAAAAGCCTTACATGTGCACGAATTACTTTCTGGGGGACTTGGCCCCACACCTTCTGCAGTTTCACCGTCAGAGCTTCCAAACTTTGATGGTGAGTGGCCGATACCTTGCTCTCAAGGTATGACCTGATCCCAAAATCAAGGGGATTCAGATCGGTGGAAGATGGGAGCCATTCCTCTTTGGGAAGGAAGTGCGGGGCATTCTCGGAAAGCCATTCCTGAGTCTGTTTGGCCCGATGTGATGGTACTGAGTCGTGCTGAAAAAGACCAGGGCCATTTTTAGAAGTGCTTCTATGTCCAGGGTAATAATGCACCAACGAAGATGTCATCTTGATAGTTTTGCTGGTTCAATTTCACCCCCTGATCAACGAAAAGAGGAGACTTTTACCAACTCTGTCACGGCTGCCCAGACCATCACATTCTTTCCTTGTCACCACTCAGGATCCTTCGTCCCCATCCCTCGACCAAACCCGATCGTTTTGGGTGTTAAAGTGGTGTTCAACAGCAATTTTGTTCTCATCACTGAAAACGAGATTAGGTAGCGTGCCATCCTGAATGCCGGAAAGAAGAATCTGGGGATTTTTGGAGTCGTTTAGCAACAACTTAAGCAGAAAGGTGTTGTTTCTTGACATGCTTGAATGGAGATATCTTCAGGTCCTTTCGGAGTACAGTTGACATGATCCCATACGACACTCTCGACTCTTTTGCCAGATTCTGGATGGATCTTTTTGGATTCCTCCTGATGTTTTCTCTGATAGATTCAACAAGTTTAGGGGTTCTAGCTGTCCGAGGGCGACCTTGCCCTGGCCTATTCTGAATGTCTTCAGTCTCCTCCAAACGTCTTAAAGTCTTCCACGCGAGCATTCTGTTCAGTTTCAAGCTCTTACAGAAATCCTTCCTTGAGTTTCCTGCTTTAAACAGCTCAACAATTGCAGTCCGCTTGTCTAAAATACTACTCATGGTTATAATCTGGTATCTGAAAGTATAAAGATTCATGAATGAGTATCTAAAATAGAGGAATACCGAGAAAGATGATTAAAAGTATAGTTTGAAAAAGACTGTAACACTAAATATTGATGACCCTGTATATATATATATATATATATATATATATATATATATATATATATGTGTGTGTGTGTGTGTGTCAGGTCATGTCATATGCTACTGGTACCATGCAACACAGTACTACCTGCCTCATGGTCGGATCACCGGCGACTAAACTTGTTCCCCCACCAGACTTGTTTGGTGAGGAGGGCGGCTAGTCTCCCTGGAGGATTAAAAACAAGATCTTCCAAAGGGCGAATGAAATCTTTTTCTGGGTCAACGGCCAACTAGCACCATGTATATTTGTGTGTGTGTATATGTGTATTGGGGTGGAGAGGGCTCCCGTAAGCCGTGGTGAAGGCAACCTTTCTAGGAGAAGCAAATCTCTGATTTAAAAAACCATAAAGCGGGAGATCAGTACCCGCATTAAGCTGGTCTGCAGTTTAATTTGTTGCTGGCTATCTTGCTCTTGCTTGTTGCTGGATCTCAACATTTTGAACCGAGAGAGAGACTTAGCTGTCGTACAAAGCTAAGAATCTGTAACATCATCTTTGTTTAGATACTCCCTCAGGCATTTGGGCTCATGGATTTTAAATGTCTGAGAGAGTGGCACGCGTCTGACAAAACGTTGCAATCATATATATATATATATATATATATATATATATATATATATATATATGAGCAAACAGTTAATAAAATATGTTAAAAACGGTTTGAAATGAGTTAAAAACATATTTAATCTCAAAAGGAAACACTAGCTAAATGGATAGTCCTTAATCCGCGGAGTTTCGAAGAAATACTTTCCTGCTCATCAGAGGGTAGGAATTAGCAAAATGCGGAATCGGATTTTGCATGCAGAAGTATTTGATGAAACAACAAGTAAGTCAAAGATCTTACTTGAAAACAAAAAAGTGAAGCAGAGGGAATATGGCGAAGAAAAAGGTGATTACACATGAATGGATAGTCTGGTGGAATATAAAAAATCCGATGACAGTAAAATCCAAATGTAAAACTTCAAGAAACTTAAAAGCATTTCTATTTGTACAAGTAAAATCCAAGGAAATCCCGTAATTGGAAGAAGATGGTCCATAATAATCCAAAGGCAGAAATCCATGGAATAATTCACAAAAATGTGTACAAGGAAAAAATAAAAGATTCCAATAATATTAATAAAAGAAAAATAAGATATGCTATTCACTCTACTTCCGAGACATAAATATAAATAAGAAAGATCAGGGAAGAAAAATAGGAAATCGGAGAGAGAAAAAAAAAGGAGAGAAAAAATGATTACAAAGTTAAATATAAAATATAAAATAAAGGGAGACCAAAGTCAAAATGACCCAGACAGGATATGTTAAAGGCGCGAAAAATATATAGGGCAAAATAATATTATAAGCTCTATTTAATATTTGGTTTTATCGAGCTTTTACATCTGGCTGAGATAATTTTATAAATATTATTTCTTTAATATTTATAATATACTTTAATTTTACCATCTTGGATCATTTTGATAAATTTAATTGTAATTTTTATTTCATATATATATATATAATATTTAATAATGAATATTTTACTATTATCTACATACTCATACGTTTTATTATTGCTGAATAATTAAACTAGTCTCATGTGTCGATCTCGGGAACAAGGCTTGTCGTTAACTCCAATTTTAAACGCTCTAAAGGAAATATATATTTAAGGAAAGGCACCAGTTAAAATACCAAACTAATTGCGGTATTACCATATCTGCAGTAAATTTGAAAGGTTAAAATAACAATATCAAAGATAAAACGATCCTTTTCTTCTTCTAGTATATATATATATATATATATATATATATATATATATATATATATAGATATATACTAGGAAATTAAGCTTCTCATAGAAAGGCACACAATATTCCGTCGAACAATAAGACATGTCCAGCTATACCATAGCTGGAGATCTTGTGAAGTAAACCTTTATGCCATACCCTATCAAGGACATTTGATATGTCAAGAGCAATTGCCCTAGAAAGTTGCCTCCGTTAAGAGATTCACTAATCCTATGCTATATAATCGTAAGCACATCGGTTCGAGATCTAGCAGAACAGAAACCATATTGTGTGTCACTAAGAAGGTTATTTTTGCTGAGATGGTTATATATATATATATATATATATATATATATATATATATATACATACATATATATATATATATATTGCTGAGATTACTTCTATATTTAACACAGATTCCAGCAACTTACTCCTGACGCACAGGAGACTTATTGGCCTGTACTGGGACGGGGATGAGCGATCATCTTAATTCTTAAATACAGGGCATACTGATGAAATTTTCCAGGGTGATGGGACGCTATTCTTTTTAAGACAACTTTTAAACAGTTTTGTAAGTTTGGGCGCTAGTTCTGGTTGAAGTTTTTTGAGTACTATAATTGGAATATCCGTCAGGGCCGGTTGCTTTACTGGAATCAAGGTTTTTGATTAGCTTGGTAACATTACGTACAGATATTTGTATATCAAATATCGTTTATTCTGAGACTGGAGGAAATATTGAGGGTTGGCGGCCTTGGTTGCAAAAGTTAGAATTGGCTGCAAAGTTCTTGGCAAAGAGTTTGGCTTTGTCTGATGCTGACGAGATTACCTCAGGTCCATTGATGATAGTTGGGATAGAGCACACGCTTCTGTTAAGGACTCTGTTTGCTATTTGCCAAAAACTGGTGAGAACCAAGCCGTTGATCAGCTACTTTGGACTTAACGGACTGAGCATACAGCTCTCTTGCGTTCTTTATTACTTTCTTACAATGGTTGCTTGCTGCCCTGAAAGCGGCTTTAGTTTCCATACATCTATTACGTGGGAAGCAGTGGAAAATGTGATTTCTGTGCGCAATGGCAGGAGCACATTCTGGAGAGAACCATGGCTGGCTGTTAGGTTTTTGCTGAAACTTTATCGAGGGTATAAAACGGTCTATACCTACAATTAACCGTCAGATCTGATACTATAGAGGACACATACTTTTTAAACATGGAACGCAGAGGTAGATCCGATATAAATGTACGGAAGCTACCCCGGTCAGCCATAGTGTATCGATATACTGAACGATGGAGAGGTAAGTCTTAGGACTTATTACATTTCTTTTTTATCTTAATGGATACAACCGAGTGGTCAGACGATCCAAGAGGAGACAGAACGGAAACTGAACATAGTTCAGGGCAAGTTGTGAGAAAAGGGTCTAGGAGATTCGCATACTGGCCGTCATTGTCGGGCACACGGGTGGGTTCGTGGACAATCTGGGTGAGGTCATAAGCAATGGAGAAATCATGACAGAACCTCCCCTCATCATCGGTATTGTTTTAGTGGGTCAAAACATTCCCCATTGTGAACATTGAAGTCTCCATATAAGTGAATGTTAGCTGAAGGATAAGCAGATAGGACTTGGTAAATTTTCTCAGATATGCTTTTAAAGATAGTAACTCCACTGTTGTGGGTGCGATAGAGAGTAAATATAAATGCAGTAGTGTGAGGTAGTGCAACCCGGAAGCACACATAGGGGAAGTTAGGATCTTCTCTGGAGATGTCTCTTCCATATGGAAAGCCATCTTTATTATAGGCACATATTCCATGCCCATGGCGATCTTGGGGGTCAGATTTGGGAGTTAAGTATCCTTTAATTACGAACTTATCTAGGGAAATATTCTGCCCGATTCCAGTTTCGCTTAAAAATAAAAGGTCTGCTTTAGTCTCCTGTAATTGGGTTTCAACCCTGGAAGGTTAGAGCGTAGACCTCTGATGTTGGAGAAGGAGACAGCGTAGTGGAGGTCTACGTTGGAAGTTGGAGATCCGAGTTTATGCGTGTATTTTTTCTTGAAACTAGTCATGATGGAATTTTGGAGTTTGTGCAGTAGGTCGTCAGACTTGCTTAGAGCAGAACTGAGAGGGGAAACTAAGAGAGAAAAAGAAACGAAGAATTTTTTTGTAGCACATGATAAGGTAAAGCCGTAACAATTACCCATAGATATGGCATCGAGAGGCCCCATCATAAGCTACTGCATGGTCTAGAATCCATTCCCTAAATGGCAACACAGCAGCCTCAGTACTTTGCACCTGCTGATAGGACAGCCTCCTTAATCGTTAATCAAAGGTCCAGGTCCATGACTATCAGGCGGATAACGCCAGCCCAGATAAAACGTTTACCTCCAGCAGCCTTACTAGTGACATGGCTACAAGGATAGACATAGAAACAGAAAATTTCCACCATCTCTGCCGACTGTTCGCGCAAAATACTGCCAACCTAGAATACAGCTTTGTCTTCTCCCTTTGTCAGAAAAATCACTCATTAAAAAATGAGGACTGCGGGACAAATAAAGACAAGCGAGAGTAATGTGGACTGCCGATAAGGCATCCACAATGCGTTCTATACTCGCCATTAAAGAATATTAATATTGTACTTAATAAAGGTCTAACTAGCGTGTTTAAGGGAAAGTATACTGATAGATTTTCCTCTCACGAACTAAGAATGAATACAATTACCTAGTCTATTTATGCAATAAACTTTGTATATATAATTGATGGACGAGATACGCTATCATTCACTAAAACAATCAGAAAATAAAAAATATAAAAAAATAAGTGTAGATATTAATATTTGAATTTAAAGATAAAAAGTAAAATTAATATAGGTGCCTCTCATCTCGAAAATACTTCCGTCTCCAAAATGCAAACTGTTGAAGAGAATTTTAGCTTTAAAAATATTAGCGTTCCAAAGACTTTTTTTTTTAATTATCCGTTAAAAGAAAAGCGTGATCGCATTCTGAACTTTAGCGTTTTTCTCCGATAGGTTCATACGAGTAGTAGTTGATGGGCACAAAAATCAGAAGCTCACAGTATTAATGCTGGAGTCCCTCAGGGGTCAATCCTGGGCCCAACACTTCGCCTCATCTACATTAATGATCTTCCAAATCACATCCTTACATCATTTTTAGACGTTTATGCTGATGACGCTACCATCTATGGTAGCACATCTAAGACAGTAAATGACACAGTTCTCTCCGATTCCCTTTCCTCTGATCTTGAGCAGGTGATACAACGGGGAAAGGAGTAGCTGGTTACTTTTAATGCATCTAAAACCAAGATTCTCTCTTTACATCATCAAAGTTTTGATCCACATCTGCCATCAATTGAAATGAATGGATCTCGTCTTGGGGAGGCCTCGAGATTTGACAAGCTTCTGGGCTTGACCTTTACTCCTGATCTTAAATGGAACACGTACATAAAATCTGTTGGCAAGATCGCTGGAAAAAAGATGGGATCCTTCTATCGATCCAATAGATATCTCACTTCTCATGCAATTCTCTATCTATATAAGAGCCAGATACGTCCAAGCATGGAATACTGTTGCCGCATATGGGCAGGAGATGCTAGAAAAGATGTGTCCTGCCTTGATAGGGTTCAAAATAGACTTCGTGGCCTGGTGGGAGATGTTCTTTTCTCTTAGCTGCATCCTCTATCTTACAGAAGAGATATTGCGAGTTTGTCTCTGCTTTATCATTATTTTCATGTAAAGTGTTCGACTGAGTTTACAATCCCTGGTACGCCCTCGACAAACTTTCACAAGAAACACACGTCTTGCTGAAAACACTATCAAAAATTCTACCCACTCTTTATCTGTGCCTGAACCTAAACGTAGGTTCTATGAACAAAACTTATTTCTTAGAACTGCACGCTTGTGGAATTGTCTTCTGTTTTCCTTTCCAGCTAACTAAAATATAGTTTTCTTCAAGTCCAACGAAAACACGTTCTTGATGAGCCGTTCCACTTGTTAACAAATTTACCGAATTTCCATTACTAACGATTAATATATTGTCCAATTGACAACGATACACTCTTAACACTTATACTTGAGTGGTCTCTAGGCCTTGATAAGTGGTTATGGCTATGTAAAAAACGTTAATGTAAACTATAATTTACACTTTTAAATTGTGTTATTCTCTTTCTCTTTTAATCTTTCTCTCTCTCTCTCTATCTCCCTCTCTCTCTACATATATATATATAATTATTTTTGTTTTACTATAATAATTAAATATATATATATATATATATATATATATGTGTGTGTGTGTGTGTGTGTGTGTATGTATGTATTTATATAATTATATTCATACATACCGACACTAGTGTTTCATTCTTCTTTAATCATCGGTGCAAGAAGTTATGATTGCCGCTGGCCGTGGAATTCGATCCCGCACCGAAGCTATCCCTGGCTCTATTATTAAGGAACTAGCCACAGGGCTACCGCCACCCTAAACGATATCGAAGTGAAATTAACCTTTTATAAAGGCATAAACGCTATACAAGAACGGGCTACAATAATCGACCAACTAAAGTAAAATTATAGAATTATCGGAAAAAATCCCTAGGATAATCGATCTAAGTTGCGACGAAATAAATCATCTCGTCGAGAGTTCAATAAGATAATATAATTAAAAATATCCAAAGATAAACAAATAGTATACAATAAAATAAACATATTTGCAAAATTGGCTTTCGGCAAACTGACACCAATTAAAACACATCATTTATTGTCTAGAGAGGTGACCCCTTTCATATATTTGTCGAACGGGCACGCAACATCATTTCATAGAGCGTATATGCCCTTGTTTCTATCTTGGCGATTAAAACACGTCTCATTTCACTTACTCCACATAGAAAAAAATGTGGAAAAAATTATCTATTTCTATATGGAAATTAATGAAACGTTAATATAATTTGTTTTGAAGACTACTCGTTTATTTAAAAATAATATTAAGACGTTTATATTAATTCATGTCTAGTTTCTTTAGTGAATAAATGAGCTATTTTGTGCATTGATCCATATATAATTTTTAGCTTTGAGAATTGAGTGTTATTCTATGCACTGTGGATTATATGAATCCAAAAATCTCTAGTCTAAAATACAAAATACTAAAATGTTAACAAAATGTTACGATAATAAATACTTTTTTGAACCGCACGTCTATAAAGATAATAATAATATTTAAAATATTACTCATGTCATGAATCTTGTAACCTACCCAATTTATATATATATACTAGCAAAAGTACCCGTCGTTGACTGAGTTCAAAAACAGCCTACAGAAAATGGACTCTGATTTATGAAAGTATGATAGGTTATAAAAAGAAAGGGTTGTAAAGAGATAGCTTCGAACTTGGGGGTATCAAAACCAAAGCAAAATATGATGAAAGTAAACATAAAATAGATAAACCCCATAATTTATTATACCAGCCCTGTTCACAGTGAAACACTTATCACAATATTCTGTGAATCTATATTAAAAAGCCTTGTTAAATTTTGTGACATATTTCCATTCTATGGGGGTCAGGCGCGAACGAACACCTCATAATTTTATTATGCCATATTTCTTCAAACTGAAACATAATTATCAAGTATACTTACACAGATAGATATGGAAAGTCTTTATTAAAGTTTGTTCCTATTTCCATTATATGGAGGCAAGGCGCGAACGCAGACTCCATCATTTTATTGTACCATCCCTATTTGAGTTAAAACATACTTATCAAAGTATTATTCTGTATATCTATTACAAAACACTTTTTTATTTCCATACTTTGTGGACCAGGCGCCAACGCAGACCCCAAAATTTTACTGAACCACCGTTCTGCCAGATCAAAAATACCCATTCCTGATCCTCGATACATATTCTATTATTATATGTAATCAGTTTTTTTTTAAATGGTCAACCTTATAGGATCCTATTCGTGACCAGACACACACACACACACACACACTCACACACACATTCAACTATATATTATTGATACATATATAAATATAAATATATATATAAATTAAGTAGATTACAAAGTTCATGACATAAACCCTAACAAAAACGACACCATCAAAGTATACTATAAAAACTAATTACATACTAACTACAAATAGATGAAAAATCATAACAATCCTAATGAACGATACACCAGAACCACCGACGAAAACAAAAAGACCAAACTAATATTATATTATACTAAATTTCAAACTTCCAATTTAATAATTAAAAACAATACTAACACCACACTAAACCGACCTAATTTGTTTATGAATGTATTTGTCTCCGAACCAATTCTAAAAACTCATACAACGCATACATGGGCCAAACAACAACACTCTCCCGACGACTAACCTATCATTTATCTGACAATAGTGCCATAAAAAAAAACACTTAACATCCGGCGATAAGAACCTACAGTCGTCCGACATTAGAAATATCTTAACTAAAAAACTAAATTCGATATCTTAACAACTGCATACGACGACTACAATTACAAGAAGCCATATTTATTAACAAAAACGACAGCCCCTTTTTAAACTCGATCTCATTTAACACCGGGACGAATATATTAAGAGTATTTAATAATTTACAAGAAACTAAAAAATAAACTATAAAATAGGAAAATCGAAATTCACAAAAGAAAGGAAAATAATAATCCGTCCCTCAACCCTCCTGCATCCACATTTATAGCAAATAAAAAAAATATATAAATACGCCAAGCCTCAAAGGAAAAGAAAAAGAAAATAACAACAGATGCACCGATAGAAAGCGCTCGAGAGGAATATGGCCGAACAGCAACTATGGGCGCTACTTTATATAACATGCTTACTAAAATTAAAAAGACCGCTCGGCAAATGAAAAAGATATCCATAAAGATCGAAAATTGAATAACTCTGTCGTGTTCAATCAGACGTGCTTGAATATATATATATATATATATATATATATATATATATATATATATATATATATATAACTATTTTTAACGGCTGGATACAAAATCTAATTTTCTTCACAGGTCTAACTCCTCTATATAATAGGTTTCAAGTCTATGGACCAAAAATTGATTGATGAGTTTGATAGATAGTATTCCTCAGACAAACATAAGACAATGTCATCTATGTATATAGCTGGCATTGGTATAGGCATACAATACACATATATACATTTGGTACTAATCACCAGCTTTTTTCTTGAATGACATATTTAAATAATCAAATCATTATAGAAATCTTGCTGTTTTTTCTTTCATTCAAATGTATTTTTATTGTTTTAATTTCTACTTTTTTTAACGCTGAAGTAAAATTGGCAGATGCTTTTAGTAAGTGAATTTCTTTTGACTTCCGTTGCCTTTTAATCCATAAATGTCTTATTTCAACATCTTTTTTTTCCTAAAGTACTATATCATTTTGTGACACAGGAGGCGAAAAGACGTCTAACATTTAACAATTATATTACCGATCTTGCTTGGTAAGTGCCACAACTGTCCGCAGGCGTATGCCATTACAAACGAAGTTAATATTTTCATATCTGCATTTTCTTTCAACTGTTCACAAATAAAATATCACTTGCTTTAATACAGAACTTAAGAGTCGTCCAATGGCGGCTGCAAATAGACTTGCTTTGCAATAGTATTGATGTCCGCGCCAAACGTTCGTTAGTAAAAAAAAAAAAAAAAAAAAAAAAACCCGGAAAAAGTTTATCAGCAGAACAATGAAGAAGAAGTTGTTCACTTACGAACACAAATTTCTGAAATAGGATTGTTAATCAAGGTGTGGTTAGCAAAAACCGTGCATAAAGAAAATTTATTTGGTAATCTAGTGACTTTACAACTAGAACTTAGCCCCATACTTACCAAACTGTTTAAGAGTTGCCATAAGAAGAAGTGCTTCCCAACACCCTGGAAAACCTCATCAGTATGCCCTGTATTTAGTAATTCAGGTGATAAGTCATCCCCCTCTCAGTACATACCAACAAGTCTCCTGTGTGTCATGAGTAAGTTGCTGGAATCCACAATAAATAGAGAAGTAGTCAACCACCTCAGCTGAAATAACCTTCTTAGCAAAACGCAATATGATTTCCGCTCTGCTAGATCTACAGCAGATGTGCTAACGGTTATATCTCATGGGATTAGCGAATCTCTCGACAAAGGCTTCATTTCTAGAGCAATTGCTCTCGACATATCAAAGGCCTTCGATCAGGTTTGGCATAAAGGCCTACTACACAAGATTCCCAGCTACGGTATAACTGGAAATGTTTTCTCGATCATTAAGTCATTTCTCTCAGATAGGCTCATAAGAGTAGTGGTTGATGGACAGAAATTAGAGGCCCACAGTATTAACGCTGGAGTCCCTTAGGGGTCCATCCTGGGCCCAACTCTCTACCTGATCTACATCAATGATCTCCCAAGACACATACTAAAATCTTTTGTTGACATCTATGGCAACACATCAAAGGCCGTAAATAATGATGTTCTCTCTGATTCTCTCTCCTCTGATCTTGAGCGCGTGGTACAGTAGGGAAAGAGATGGCTAGTTATTTTTAATGCATCTAAGACCAAGCTCCTATCTTTACATCATAAACGCTCTGATCCCCATCTGGCATCAATTGAAATAAATGGTTCCCGTCTAGGGTAAGCCCCAGGTTTTGATAAGCTCCTGGGTTTGACCTTTACCCCTGATCTTAGATGGAACACATACATCAAGTCTGTGGCCAAGGTCGCTGGGAAAATGGTAGGATCCTTCTACCGCTCCAGAAAATATCTCACTAATGATGCAATTCTCTATCTATATAAGAGCCAAGTGCGTCCAAAGATGGAGTACTGCTGCCACATCTGGGCGGGGGCTGTTAAAACAGCATATCCTGCCTTGACTTAGTACAAAATAGACTTCGTGGCTTAGTGGGGGATGCCTTTTTCTCTACCCTGCAACCTCTATCCCACAGAAGAGACATAGCGAGCCTGTCGTTGTTCTGTCGTTATTTCCATGGCAAGTGCTCGTCTGAACTCCATTCTCTGATCCCCCTGCCAGTCTTTTTCAAAAAACACCCGACTAGCTGAAACCACCGTCAATAATTTTCCCCACTCCCTATCTCTGCCTAAATCAAAACGTAGATTCCATGAACAAAGCTTCTTTCTTAGAACTGCACGCCTGTGGATCTCTGTTTCCCTTGCCTGTTTCCTTCCCGACTTCAACCTTGATGTCTTCAGGTCCAACACAAACAAATTTCTGATGAACCACCCCCCTAGGTAATGACACCTTACCAATTCTCCAATGCTTTTGCTACACTATCCCTTTGATTACTGTACACACAATAACCCTCATCCTCGAGTGGCCATTGGGGCTTGATAAGTGTTGAACTCCATGTAAAAAAAAAGTTCTGCGATGTAAATTATTTAACAGACAAAAAATTACAAAAATTATTTATATTAACCACATTATTAGACCCTAAGGCTGAAATAAACTCAGAACTCGTATATTTTATTATTGTGATTATTAATACTAGCAGGACCCGTGGATATTCCACGGTAGTTAAAATCTTGTAAAACACATCAATAAGAAATTCCTTACTGTTATATTACAAAAATGAACGTATGGAAGCAAGTAGAACAAACAAAGAACTGTAGTTAAAACTTTTATTGATGGCCAATGCGATCGTAACTGATGCTGTTGATATTGTCAGGCAGGAAGTGCTGGTGATGATTGAGGCGGTGACAGGGACGTTGATCAGCTGCTTGGAGTGAGAATAGTGGTCAGTCAGCAGGTTCTGGGGAGTCAGACTGTGAATTAAAAAAAAACTGTGTGACATTGTTGACATCGATTTTGTGAAAGTTCTAATGCCCCCAAGTTGTTTAATATTTCAGGACATCTTGGATTACATGTATAGGTAAGGAATAGGTCTGGCTTTCCATATTTACAGAAAACTGCCATTGCATCTTGATACAGTTGTTGAAGATTCCTAGGACTTCCTGTAAATGAAGATGGTAGAATAACTGGTACACCAGAATCGCCATCTTCATTCCTTGCTAAATGATCCATTAAGCCAGAATATTGAGCAGTTCTTGGTTGACTTTGATAACTTTTAATGAAGTTAAATAAGCAACCGTCAACTTTTACATATGCAATAGACTTTTCTATTTATTTTAAATTTTATTCAATGAAGATTTGGAAATTCACAAATATTTTTAAGTCGAATTAGTGATATAGATTTCAATTAATGCATCACAACTTCCTGATAATATAAATAGAACACTTTGAATTTTCTGTACAAAAGTTTTTTCCATAAAAACATTGTAATCTGTTATAAGATTCAGACTCTTGTGTATTACATGCATAGAAAATGAAGTGTTTCTGTAAATCTTACGAAATACAGTTAAATTTTGATTTTTCGATAATCAAAATCATGTGAGGTAGGTTAAACAAACTGTACACTACTTTTTCATCAAATTATGAATTTTAAATATAAGGAAAGCAATTTAAAAAAAAAAATTGTCCAAAATCATATTTACATCCAAGTTAATTTTTAGATTCCATAGCTGTTCCTGATTGTTTTCATAACACTTCACGGTAAACAATATTCTTAGTATATGTTACACCACGCTTTCTGCCCTGATTATCATCTCTATGCAGTTGCATTACCTTAAATTTCACACTGTGCTTAGATCGAGCTCTTGAACATGCCACATACAGCTGACCATGAGAAAATACAGGTTGTTGAAGATATATACCAACCTTATCCAAAGTTTGGCCTTGTGCTTTATTGATGGTCAGTGAATATGCTAATCGTATTGCAAACTGTATCTGATGAAATGCAAACGGAACATTTGTATCACTTGGCTTTAACTTAATTCTTGGAATGATAACTGTGGAACCTCTATTAGATCCATTAATTAAAATAGCAATGCCTGACCGTTAGCCAGCTCCAATTTCCCACCTCTCGGGAGCTGGTCCCCTTTTTCCCTTCCCCCTCCCTTCACTCCTCACATTAAAAATTGGCCTTGTGCCTAATTTGCTCGGTGGGGGAGCAAATAAATACCATCTGTTCCGGCAGATACTGCAAGCTATGACTAGCAAAGACCAGATGTGGGGGCAACCCCACATGCCTGACCTTTAACCAGCTCCCATTTCCCACCTCTCGGGAGCTGGTCCACTTTCCCTTCCCCCTCCATTCACTCCTCACATTAAAAATTGGCCTTGTGCCTAATTTGCTCGGTGGGGGAGCAAATAAATACCATCTGTTCTTCAGATGCGGCACTTCCATTTCTCGTTCTCTTTCAGTGGAGGAGAAATCCTTCACGACTGAGACAATTTTTTTGTACCTTTTCTCCACGTTAAAAATACCCTGGTGTCTAACTCTGTCCCGTGGGGAGGCATTGTAAATAGGCACATATGTATGGCTTTCTTTATCTGTTTGTGTCTGATTTAGAGTTAGTCACATCCAGTTTTAGAAGTGGCAAGGAGATTTGCAACACTTAGGGCAATTTATGGACAGTCTTGAGTTTGCGAAAGTTGCATATAGTTGTCAGTTTGGGACAATTGAAGTCAGCTGTTCGCTTGGATCAGATCAACATGAGCTGACATCAACTGAAGAACACGACCTCAGCAGATGACGTAGATGTAGATCGTTGAGGTTGGAGGAATGTTTCACACACGCAGAACCCAGCTGATATTTACAGAATTCGTTGACGTCTTTTGTTTCTTTAGGGTTTGTGTTTTCTGCCCTTTGTCTTGTGTTGCTTTTTATATGCTTGTGTGCCGCCCTCTCACTAGCCGCCAATGTGATAGTCGACACGGCTAGAACAGAAGATAAAAGAAAATACCACAGCTACATAAGTCTCGTTTTCCTTATTTTTCTTTTGTTTTCGAATTCCATGAAAAATGCTTCTGATAAAGGAGAAAGAATTGTTCCTTTGTTGCTCTTGCGCACTCTAAGCGTTAGATAGTAAAAAAATACAGGAAATAAGTTCATCAGCAGAACAATGGAGCAGAAGTTGTTAACTAATGATCAAAATAGCTAAAAAAAGGATTGTTAATCAAGGTGTGGTAGGCATAGATCGGAACCTGTCCATTTAGCATCTGACTATGTTTTGATCTTGAAGTAGTTTTATAGCTCCTAACATCAAGTGGCTTCATACCTTGTCTAGAGCAATTTCTATAAAAAGCATTAAATAGGAGAAAAGTATATTTTATAAAACAGTTTGATTTACTATTTACTGAAATTCTGATATAGATGGTGTGCAGGCCTTTTCCAATTTCTAATAAGCATCTTGCTTAGAATTATCACGGAATATATATAGACTGCAACCCGATAACTGAAGGTTCAGATAGTAACAGCACAGTAGGAAGTAAAATGGACGGTTGCTCCTATAATCTAATCAATTGGCGTGTCTGTAGATCGAGCCATTCGGGAGAACTACGGGTCGGATGTGACTCCGAACATCATGGAGACATAGAAATAAATTTACAGCATAAATAAAGAAGTTCTTACGGTGTTACTTGCATGAGTGTGAGGATCCTGTTTTACAGAGTATCCGAGACAAGTATCACCCATCGGAGAGCGAGAAGAACTGAAATTGTAAATAAGTTAGCAGTCCGTTACAGCATTGCCTTGTTTTAATATTCGCCCCATTTACTTTAAACTATCTATTTGGATTTATAAACCCTACAAACACGAACACAATGACAATAAAGCATGCATTTTATGCATACATTTACGAGACACGCATTTCACAAATTAAAACACCGGAGTATATAAACACAAGAGACTAGGCACCGCCAAAATGGCCGAAAAATCAAGCTGTTGTTGTTTTTTAAAACGAAATTACATTTACTAAATCCATTATTTCTGAGTAACTTTATTTTTCCAGAAAGATAAAGCTCTGAATTTTATCATATAGAAAACAGAATAATGTAAAGTTTTTCTACAATTTTTAATTAAATTTTAAATGTTAAATTTTTCCAAAAAGTTTACAATTGACATTTTTTGTCTTGCACAAAAAAACGTACATAAATATTTTAAAAAGAAGGTTTTTGAAATAATTAATTTATTTATTTGTTGTCTAACTAAGATTTAGGATGATTTTCTATGAGCATATGCAAAAATATAATATAAGTACCTGGATTTCAAATAATTCCACGTATTCATATAGGCAACCAGTTACTTCGCGTCGATCTGGAGTCTAGATCGACACTGTTTACGTTTGTATTCGATAAAAAGCAAACTATGGAAGACCAAACAGGTCAAAAAAACTTATTTTTCACTAACGAAATTTCAATGTATTATTAACGCTGATGCTGGCTAGTACCAGATGGGTGACCATTTGTATGAGTTTGGTTTTTAATGTGTATGTGTGTGGGGGTCAGGCTCCTCAAAATGGGGGAGGGGCAATTTAAAGCAGATGAAAAAAATAGTTCAGCGCGTTTGGTCCACCGTAGTCGAAAGGCG
Organism: Euprymna scolopes; assembly: GCF_053919585.1. Lineage (NCBI taxonomy): Eukaryota > Metazoa > Mollusca > Cephalopoda > Sepiida > Sepiolidae > Euprymna > Euprymna scolopes. The sequence goes on from NC_136509.1 coordinate 75,091,184, forward strand.
GCAAACGTTTTCAAACGGGATCGAAAAAATGATGCTATTTTTAACACAAAGGGCACAATATTTATCGAATTTTTTTTGTATCGATTCTTCAAAGCATGCCCTGCTTAATAATGGTCATGCATTATTCGGCTCGCTAAAAAAAATTGTTAATTTATTTAGCAAATATTTTAAAATAGCTTTTTTCGAATAAATATTATTTATTTTTGTTTTAAATTAATTATTTTACTTAATATATTCACCGAATTTCACACTTCAAAACTCAAAAGCGGGTTAATTAAACACAATCGAAGTTCTGATATTCAGACGTCAAAATAAGGTATGCAAACAATTTTTTTTTAATCTATATTTTTGTCCCTTACAAGAACACAATATGTTGTGTTCAGTTTCAGATGATTATTTTAAGCATATCTGTACCACCTCAAAACAAGGGGGGTTGTAAGTAAAATATATATATATATATATATATATATATATCGTTTATAAAAAATAAGTATACTATTATAATAATCGCTGAAAATTTCGTATTGATCGGATAATTAACTGATTTTTGGTAGATTTTTAAAAAGACGGTCCGTCAAAAAGTATTTACCTGACCCCCCCCCAGTTTTGGCGGTGCCTACAAGAGACGATGCGGTCCATGTAACAAGAAAGACATGCAACCAGCATGTAACATACATTGTTTTATGTAATGTGTTTAAATGGGTATACAATATACACGTTATTTGATTGCGGTTATATATACATATGTAAGAAGCGTTGTCAAAGTATTGCTTTCTGTACAACCAACGAATATCATATGTAGTTCGTTGCAGGTTATTATTATAAAGATTTAGCAAGATTGGCTTAGTAATTTCCGATAAATAGTGGAACATACAGACAGAAAAATCTAAGAGAAATATAATATAGATTATTTACAATTACGACTATACAAATGAGAGGATGAATCTCCATTTACAATTTGTTATGCCTTATACAAAAGAAAATAGCGTCTAACATTTTTCTAACACTCAGTAGTTTGCCACTTATCTACAGGGTGGAACGATGAAATTGTTGCCCTTGAAAAGATAATATGACTCCATTGCCGTTTGATGAAAATTAATTTTCTTTTCTTTTTTGTTGCAGTACAAATCTCAAGGGAGATAGGAGGCTTCTATCATGTCTGAAAGTGACACAATGTTAAACAGGCGAACTTAAAGATGCGCCGCTATACAACTCATTCTCTCTACTGTGTCAAGTTATGTAAACTGGACCACTGCCAGCTCCCTAAAAATGCATCACTGGATCGACACGAATAACAGGGACTTGCCCAGGGTAATCAAAACAAAGCTTCCGGCCACGGTCTTTGGTTTGGTTTCAAGTGAGGACCACATCATGCCACATCTTATCTTTTAAGTCCGGTTGAAAATCAACACTATGTGCTTAGGAGTATGGGGATCTCCTGGTGCAACTATGTGGCCATAGGCAGACCGTTAAAGTGTCAGCAAAATACGACGCCGGCCTACAAATCTAAAGAGTACCACGTTGGACTTTAGAAGGAGTGCAATGACTTTGTCCCCTTCTCTCACTGCCCCACTTCCCTGCCCTACTTCGTATGCACATACGTCGGTAACATTATCAACATGACCTCTCACAACACTGAAACCAACCTGATCGCCGCCATCCGCGGAGTATTCGCCGAGTTTCCGCCGGTGTTTGTGGAAAAGGCATACTCTCAGTTCCGGACCTGCATCGAGGCGGTGATTGATGCTGAAGGCGGTTCCATTGGAAATATACACAGCACAATCACGTTGAAACACTGGATCTCGCCAGATCATCGAAGTTAAGCAACGTTGAGCCTAGCCAATACCAGATGTGTGACAACTTGGGAAGGCGAGGCGTTGTATGTAACGCGAGGTAAAATACCAGGTTTGGAAACTGGCACGGACTCTGCTTCTCTCGAGGGTAGATGAGCCTCTCTTAATCCGTGGTAAGCAACATATCTAGTGATGGCGTCACAATAAAAATGTTGATATCCCTGGCGAAGCATCATGTATTCAGCTACCGACAGGATTTGAATTACACTACAACCCCCTGTAGTTAGTACAACCCCGGCTGCAGATGTTTTGTTTTCGTTATGTTTGTTGCTTAAATCTATTGGCAAAAAATAAGTATGACAGTAAATATTGTCGGAATAAATATACCAGGTTGTTTATAATTTTTTAGATGAGAATTGATAATTCGTATTATTAGGAACAGTAGAACTAATGCGTCAATCGTACGTGTTATTCTAACAACATTTTGGCCGATATAACCTCCGATTTTTTTCAGATGTATCCTGTCGAAATCGGGAATCTCAGTCAAAATCGGGAATCTGGACTGAATCGTGGACGGAATTCTTTTTTTAAACCACGGGGTTATCAATCTGTCAATCACAGGAATCTGTATGCAAACCTGTTGTGTCACGGAAAAAGTACTGAAAAAAATCAGTTGTAAGTGACACTTTTCTAAGGATTAAAGATGCAATCCCCAGGAAAGCGATACTAAGAATACAAGAATGCAAATAACTCCAGACTTTTATCCTGTCATGACTGAACGAAGGAGAACCTACTACACCCACTGATTAATAACATGGATCCGTTCGAAATTTGGTACGGCTTCCATACTACATTTAAAGAAAGTCAAAGGTTATATTGGATCAGACGGTGTGAGAATAAGACTCCAAATAGAAACACTAGTCCAAATAATCCGCAGAAATTATCAATCCTCATCCAAAAAATTCAAACACACACTGTTCTCATCTTTGTTGCTATTTTTGTAATTTTTATGCGATCTTATTCGGTACATTGTTTTTAAATTGAGGATTTTCATATCGAATTCGGGAACTTATACATAAAATAATTAGTTAACAATTCTACCTTGTAATCGCTTACAGCACGAGAACAATCTATACCTGTTCAGTAAATAAAGTATTTAGTTTGGAATTACGTGTATGTTTCTGAATCTGACATGAATTTTCCTTCCTTAAAAAGAAGCACCTCGGATGATGCATGAGTCGAAACGTTGGGAAAAATATCAACCTAGATGAGAATAATAGTCCCAATAATCAAAATAATCGAAATTATTAGTCATCATCTCAAAAGTTCGAAAACATTCAATCAGATGTTAACTTTATTGTTTGATTTTACTTTCGCAGAATTTTCTTTTTTGACCAATATTTCCATGGATGCCTAACGTGAAGAAATAAAGCCAATCGATTTCGTCTTACACTTTCCGAACGAATATTTCCAAGATTTTCGAGAGAAAACGCTTCCTTCGAAGTACTTTCACACGCTTGTAAAAGTGCGCCTTGTCCAACGGCTATAAATATCCACTCGCAACATGTCTGACCGAAAACTGATTGGGTCGCCTGCAGACTACATTCTTCCGAACAGACCTCGGTTCAATCTTCAATCCAATGAGCGTCCATAATTTCCCGAAGGACATATAAATAACAAAAGAGAGGCGTGGGGATCGAGAAACATGGATAATTGACGTTTCTCCGGCGACTTGCGCAGGACCTATGGAAAGATGGACAAGTTGTGTACACGAGATGGCCATGTTATTGAATATGACATTGGAAACGAGACGGAAGGCTCCTGTGTGACCGGCTTGTGAAACAGGAAGCTGGCTATCGTCCGCAATGTGTGTGAAGACAGTGACCAGTATGTGCGGGTACATGCGTTTAGAATAAAGGCTTAGCAGTGTACAGGAAATCCATACTTAGCAAAAAGAAACGAAACGATATTACAAATGCATTTCTCTGTTTGTATTAAAATGAAAGCAAAATAAACATGGAGATGTACAAAACAACGGAAAAGAGATGGGAGAGATGTAGTATAGTTAAAACGTCGCAGTTGAAATATAAGAAATTTGAACTTAAATCGAAGAACGTGAGGCCTTGCAATCTATTAAGACGGATGGTTTAGTGTTTGCTTTTAATAAGGCAAACCTATTACAAACGATTCAAACTACTACGCTATTATAAACAATTCGATATGATATACTATTTTAGAATAATATATAATCATTTACTGCTTGATTGCTACTAGATAAGACAGTGTAGAGACCCCAGTTAGATGAACATTATGATTCTCATTCTTGTTTAAAAATACCTTTTGAGTGCATATATTTGCTTAATAAACTCAAAGGTAATATTTTATTGAACTTTCCCTAGAAATGCCAGTGCATGGGACATAATGCAACGATGATGCTTCACAGCTGAATACAACGTGGTAATTTTCAACGTCATTCCAAATAAATTCTTGTTGAGATACTTCCTTAAATAAACAAGTTCTGCGCATCTACTTCCAACTTTAGCAAATGTAACGGTGTTGTTTGTCCGTTTATCTGACAATCAGTTTATCCTCATCCTCTACTGGCATGTTCCTCTTAATTATTGGTGATAGATAAAAAAGAAAACCTTCGGAACAGAATCAGGAACCACTTCGAAAACAGAACTAATTACCAGCTTGCCAAAACGTATGGTTGTAATAAAAAAAATCGAAGTATAAACATAAAAAGTATAAATATAAGTATATTTATTAAAAAAATTGTGGTAGTATACAAGTTTATAGAAATGTCTATTTGCTTGATGGCATCGATGTGTATTTTCCTAAAAACATATTACATGTAAGGGAACATATACATAATAACACATACATACATACACACACACGCACACACACACACCCACACCCACACATATATATATATATATATATATATAAAGAGTGAGAGAGAGAGAGAGAGAAGTAGATGTTTTTTCATTCAATTCGAACTTTATGTATATTTTTCTATTTTCAAAATATCATTGTACTATAATCACTCTGTATTTGGTAGTTGCAGTGGCAACAACGTTGGCAGAACAACCCTTAGGTAAGATGGTCGCGTCGAACAATACTTACCCAGCAAAATCCGAAATGAAATCTACCGACTAGCGGATCGTTTGAATCATATGTAGGGTTCTGCTATAACGGACCATTTTCTTAAAACACTGCGACGTGCAATTAATTTCAACAGTGACACATTTTCTATTCTATGTAACGCTCATTCCTTATTTCGTCTTAAGGTCTTAGAGACTATCCACATCCGTTTAAAAGATCTTCTTTCTGTAAGCAAAGAGATAGTAATTTAGGTCTGGACGTGATTAGTCTCTAAGGCGTTTCCTCTTATATATATATATATATATATATATATATATATATATATATATATATATATATATATATATATATATATGTTCCCTTACATGTAATATGTTTCCTCTTATATATATATACTAGCATTTCAGCCCGGCGTTGCCCGGGTGTTTGGAGGTGAATGCTGAGCAAAAAAAAAAGAAGAGTAAATTTTTTTTAATTTGACCCCTATTATGACCCCTTAAAATTTATAGTTTCGGGCTCAAATCACTTTATTAAATTAGATCCAGGTCCAAGAAACCTATATCTAAAATTTCAAGTGTCTAGACCCAAAATTGTCGGAGGAGTTTGGTAGAGTTCTTAAAGGTCAAATCGTTGAAATTTGACCCCTTAACAGCCAAATTTCTGGCTGACACCCGTCACATCGATTTTCTCAAATCTCAGTTCCCGGTATTTCAAATTTCGAGTCTATAGACTAAAAATTGACAGAGTTATTGCGTAGGGAAATGTACACAGACAGACAGACAGACACGTTCACTTTTATAGATATATAGATAGATAGATAGACAGATAGATGAAACAAAAATATTAACGTATACATAAATATATATGGAAACGATTTTGTGTTCATTATAAGCTTTTTACGCAAATATTTCGCAAGTATAAATCATGTAGAATATCTGCATGAATATAATTATCCGTAATAGTTAACTAAAGGTGATTACCCTATAAGAAAACTGAAAAAAACTAATAGGGAATTAATTAAAAATGAATGTTTAAAAGAATATGCAAATTAGTTAGATCTTTTGCTAATGAATGCAATTCGATAACTCATATATAAGAAAATTGTATTTTCTTATTAAATAAATAGAAAAATAGGGTTTTTAATATGAATATCACTACACACCAAAGGAATACGGAATTATAGGTATATATATATATATATATATATATAATTTTTAGATTATTACTTCTTTCAGACAGTGCCGCGTTCAATTTGTGTGCTAACCAGCTAGGCTAACAAGCGGAACTTTATTATATCATACTTTGTATTTATTTATTTAACAAACAGATCTATATTTGATTGCACTCTGTATTTATTTTATTCAGTTATTTAGTTATACAAGCATTATAGAATACATACGTGCTAACGTGTTCAGTTGCGACTTTTTTCAGAAATCCAATTTCACTGGGATAGATTTTACAATAAACTAAAATATTATCTTTGTTCATTGTAAGATTTGAGCATGGATTTACAAAAGAACGCTATTTTAATATAGATGCAGATATGTAGTCTATAACGTGTGTGTAAATAAATAGACGGTAACATATATCTTCATAATATAAAGCTCAATGTATGTATGTGTGTGTATGTGTGTGTATGTGTCTGGTCACGAATAGGCTCCTATATGGTTGACTATTTTAAAAAAAAACTGATTCCATATAATGATAGAAGATGTATCGAGACACAGGAATGTGTATGTTTGATCTGGCAGAACAGTTGTTCATTAAAATTGTGGGGTCTTCGTTCGCGCCTGGTCCACAAAGTATGGAAATAAAAAAAATTTAAATTAAAAAAAAAATGTTTACAAGTATTTTTGATATAGATGTACATAAGAATACATTGAAAAATATGTTTTAACTAAAATAGGGATGTTATAATAAAATTGTGGGGTCTGCGTTAGCGCCTGGTCTCCATAGAATGGAAATAGGCACAGATTTTAATAAATACTTTTCATATCTATCTGCGCAAGTATACTTTGATAATTATGTTTCAGTTTGAAGAAATATGGTATAATAAAATTAGGTGGTGTTTGTTCGCGCCTGACCTCCATAGAATGGGAATGGCTTGTTATGAATAAACTAGGCGGATTTTTTTTATATTTAGAGTATATTAATTTATTGTATATTTTCATATGTACATATTTAAAATTCATAATATGCTATCCTAGGCATTTTAAACTTTTTCGACCATATTCGTAATTGATTTCATTCATTAGTTTTTATTCGTTATTGATATGCATTTTTTTTGTTTTTTTTTTTTAATTATACAATGCTCCCAGTATTTTTAGTCTATCAACATTTTTCTCGCTTTGCAAAACTTAGTGTTTTCTAGCATGATTTTTCTGAATTCCGAATGATGGCAGCCATGTTTTCTCAAATGTTTCGATATCGAACTAGAGTCAGAGAAGCGAACACACACACACACACACACACACACACACACACACACACACACACACACACACCCACACACACACACACACACATATATATATATATAGATATGTAGATATATATATATAGATATATAGATAGATAAATTAATTAATAGATATATTAATAGACAGATAGATGAACTAATACATAGATAAACACACAAATGGATAGTTAGTTTATTAGATATATTAATATACAGATAACATGATCGAACTAGAAAGACAAATAAATAGATAGATAGATAGATAGGTAGATACAGTGAGAAAGACATTGATAGATAAACGTAAGAAACAGATAGAGAGATAGCTCGATAGAGTGATAGATAGATAGATAGATAGATAGATAGATAGATAATAAATAGAAAGATAGATAGATAGATAACAGCAATTCCCTAACTGATCCACCATCAGAATCTCGTTAGCTGGAAACTATGTCCTCGGGTTAAAGAGAGGGCAACTGGCAACAACGACTGTCAATAAATTATTCCTTTCAGATTATTTCAAAAGAATCGAAGATGGCTTACCGGTATTTGCGTTCACTTTTACTTCGGGTTTGTCTTTTCATAATTTCTGACTCATGTCACTAACTATTGAGAAAAGATATGAAAGTAAGATAAAAGAAAAAAAGGGACGATTCCATTGAAAAGAATAAGAGAACATGAGAGAAAGTTTAAGAAATCGACGAGGAAAGGAAAAAAAGGAAGAGGGAGCCAAAATTATGAAGAGGAAAGGATACAAGAGAAAAAAGAAAGAAAAGGGATAAACTCATAAAAAGTGAGAAAAAATAAAGTTGGGACAATAAAATGAAATAAAACATGCTAAAATGGAAAAAACTTATGGAAATAAAAATGAAAAATAAAATAAGAAAATAAAACTAAAAAAGTTCATAAAAATTACCGAAGAAAAGAAAGCAGAGATAAAAACGAAGAAAGTAGAGCCGAAAGAAATAATGAAAGAAAAATACAAAAAAATTAAGACAAAAGCAGATTTGAAGGAAACACCTTGATTAAATATAGAAGACAATGAATGAAATAAGAAGATAAAAAGGCTCCATATAAAAGACTAAAAAAATGAAAAAAAAAATTAAACAGAAATAAATAACAATAATAACAATCTAATATAAAAACGGCTATATGTCTCTCCGTTTGTCTCCATCTCTTCAGACTCTATCCCCTCTGAAACAAAGTCGCAGAGCGGTGTTAGGGGGATCAAATGATTGGATTTTTTTAACGGCCGTTCTTTTATGGTTCTTTAGCCGGTTAAAATAGTGTTTAAAAGGGGCAAAAAATGGGTCATAATTCAAAAATCCTTAAAAATGTTGTTCATTCATCTTTTTTTTAATTCATAATAATATTTGATATATATTTAGTTTATATTTAATATATATTTAGTTTGTATTTAATTTATATTTATATTATAGTTAATATATATATATATATATATATATATGTGTGTGTGTGTGTGTGTGTGTGTGTGTGTGTGGTAAACATGGTCTGACGTTCGATCCCTAGAAACAGTTGAGCTACGCTGACGAGAGGTAATTACCTCGAAACACGCGTGTACGTAGATTACTGTTTTTAAAATAATAAATAAATAAAAATGTTGAATATGTCCAAACAAATAAAAGGGCGACTTTCTAAGTAAATAAAAAAGGAGCTTCGAGGCGGAGCCAATATTAACCGTATGTATCGCTTGAAAAAACAACAATAACAAACACATATATATGTTAATATATAAATACGTGTATATATATATATATATATATATATATATATATATATATATATATATATATATATAGTAAGTTATAAAATGTATATGGCGATTAAGCTACACTGAATATTCTTCGTTTCATCTACTCTAGGACTCTTGAGGCCGAGAGCGGATGAAACGCGGAATATTCAGTGTAGCTTAATGGCCATACACATTTTATAACTTACTAACTAGCTCTACCTACGTATTGAGCACTTTTGAATAAATACTTAAAGTTTACGCATAAATCTATACTTTCGTATATTAATTTTATGTGAGTAAATTAAGTAGTTATATATATATATATATATATATATATATATATATATATATATATATATATATATATATATATATATATATATATATATATATATATATATATATATATATATATATATATATATATATATATATATATATATATATATATATATATATATATATATATATATATATATATATATATATATATATATATATATATATATATATATATATATATATATATATATATATATATTGTCCATATGGTTTGGTACAGTGGTAAAGTTACCAGCTTCAAATGCTACAGTTTCGTTTTCGATTCTAGCTGATGGCACCTAGATACATTTCTTTTTTTACTTTTAAAATCACGACTCTTTAATAATATATACGGAATCTGCAGGAATGGTGGTATTATATTTAACTGTATTTTACGGCGGGGCGAAGAGGAGTCCCCCCACGCTCGTGAAAAATTAAAATAAATCATTGAAATATAGAAACAACAAATATAGCTAAATGTGCAGTATAAAAATGATCTAAGTTTCTGATTATAGTCACTGACAACCCAAAGGCAACCTTTAATTAGGTGTTACACCGTGATGTAGGGGAAGGCATCATTCCATTCTTAGAATTACTTCACTTGCATTGATTATTCCGCTATATTACTGAGTATTTAGCAATGGGAGGCATAAAGTAACTGATTTGATATTTGGTATGATGTACCGAGGATTGAAACTTTGTCTCCCAGTGCATTCACACCATTATGCCAGAAACAAATAAAACCGCGAAAAAGAGTAAGGAAGGAAAGAGAGAGAGAGAGAAAGAGAGAGAGAGAGAGAGAAAGAGAGAGGTTGTGTGAGAGAGAGTGGTAAAGAGAACGAGAGAGAGAGAGAGAAAGACAGAGAGAGTAAAAAGTAAGGAGCAACAAATAGGAAGAAATAGATATAAAGAAAATAATGGAAATAGAAAAAAAAAAACGAATAGAAATATAAAAGAAATAAATGAAAGAAAATATTCTCTGAATATGAACAATATAAAAAAGTAGGAAAATTCACTTATCAAAGCCTAAATTCCTCAAAGATATGTATCTGCCTCAACCATCTACCTCTCTGTTTATTCCTCTCTCACATTATCTATCTATCTATCTATCTATCTATCTATCTATCTATCTCTCCCATTCTCTCTCTCGTACATCGCATTCCGCATTTATCCACTTTTAGCTCCAGAGCAACAACTTCCGATATGTTCTCAGGCCTTGACGATTCCCGCCTTTTTTTTTTCAGGGTTGGGATATTACCACTCCTCTGCCGACCCCATTCATTTGTTTTCCATTCGATCCTCCTCCATCCTATCTAAACATACCCTACCACCACCACCACCACCACCACCACCACCAGAACAACAACAACAACAACAACAACAACAACAACGAGAATGTTGTCTCCCTATCCACAGCCTTTGTGAACGTTGCTACTTTGTTAGGAATCGCTTAGAATGTATATGTTTCAAATTATTTTGTTTCATCAAGGCATAAAATGTAACCCCCCTCTCCCGGGTCCATGGTCGGGATCCCCCTCTAAATATTGTAAAGCTACGATATATAACAAAACACAAACAAAATAATTTAGGGCATTCAAATAACATTTTCAACTTCCATCTTAGCCCTAAATATTTGTATTATTTAGCTGAATAAAATGTTAACAATTGATAACCAAAATAATCCAGTCTAGAAGAAAGACTAGAACATATGAAGAGAGAGGAAAAGAGAGAGAGAGAGAAAGAGAGAGAGAGAGGATAGGGAGAGAGAAAGAGAGAAGGGGAGGGAGAGAGAAAGAGCGAGGGGAAAGGGAGAGAAATTGTTTTTTTTGTATCCACGTGATGTAATTGTTAAAACGCAAAAGATCGTGTGTAACTTAATTTACATTAATATATTTCCATCTTTTACTACCTAGCTCTACTCAAGTATTGAGCACTGTTGAAGTAAACACGGAAAATCGATGCATCCTATACCTATAGACACAAGTGTTTCATACTTTCGCCACCATCAGTGAAGGAAATGGTAATTACTGCTAATCGAAGCATTCGAAATCAGATCCAGAGTACACTTTGACTCCATTTGCTAGAGCATCACCTATATATATATATATATTGATTTCCCTCTGTCCTCCTGCTCTCTCCCCCTCTCCCTCGCCCTCTCTCTCTCACTCTCTCTCTCTCTTTATATATATATATATATATATGTGTGTGTGTGTGTGTGTGTGTACAGAAGAAATAAAGAAGTATATACGGATTCTCTTAATAAGGACTTTTCGATATAATAAAAAGTTCGACATATAGATGGAGCGTAGATATAAATGATAAAAAATATTGATAAAAGAAAATATATATAAGGTTCGAAAGATACAACACACTATATTGTATCCCTTGTTTCAAATAGATGATTAAGCAGTATATATTTTTTTTATTATAAATATACTTTTCTTTCACACAGTTAGTTTCGTTGTACATGCGTTATATTACAGTTAAATCATGGTTAGTATTAATTTAGTGTCAGCTAAGTTGAGGGCTAGGTTTCAATAAACACAGAACAATTGCCACCGTAGAATACATAGCGGAATGGTTGAGAGCTATTTGTTTTGGTTTATATAGTCATAATGATAAGAGAAACTAACATATTTTATGACAATAGGCAATAACAGAAACTATGCTATCCTGGTTAGTTAATAATTACACCTTATTTACTAGATTCTGAATTTTGTCTATTTTTGAGATCGGTTAATTCATAGTCAGTGTTAATTTAGTTTAGCTCAGTTTAGAGCTAGGTTGCACCAAATGCAGAATAAAGACCGCAATAGAACGCATCGTGGAATCATTAAAAGCTACCCGTGTAGGTTTATAAAAACTCGTGAATATAATGCCACTACTATTTATTATGTAAATAATAAATGAAAGGAAGACTGCTGTCCTCTTTAGTGAATAATAACACGTTTTCCTTACATGTATTGGGTCTGTTCTTTATTGGTGGAAAAGGAGCGAACTTGTAGGGGCACTCCTACAAAAACTTCGTTGCTAGATTCGATTTAACTATTTATAATCGTACATTTCACAGCTTTTCTTCTCTTTCAAATAAAAAAATGGACCTGTATTCACAGCTGTACTCCGATGGAATGATAGACAAAAAATCGGATACTTTCGCCAACACCCAATCACTGTCAACTTTTCTATTTAACGTTTATCGGAATGCATTTGTGTCAGGTTTGGTATAGGGGAAGGCACGTAAAACATACCACCAGAAAACATGAATATAATTTTTTTCTTTTTTCTTGCTCCTTTTTTAAAATATAGCTTAATTTTTTTTTCATTTATTTATTTTATTACATTTTTAGGATGTCATTTACACGTATAGTATTTTTTTGTTTATCCGGACCCTAAGCTACTTGGGTGGATTCCTTAAGTCAACACCACAAAGTCGATAATGTTTGAACTTCTGACCTCCATCTCCTTAGAAAACACTTCTCTTCCGCTGACTAACGCCACCCACTCGGATGAGTTCATCAGAACAGATATCAAACGCATACCGGCTGCCTGAGGTTGATGGAATTATGCAAAAATAAATAGTCAACCGCCATTTTTTTCTTCTTCTTCTTCTTCTTCTTCTTCTTCTTCTTCTTCTTTTAAAAAGTTTCTACAGTAATCATTATCAATGATCCTCCTTCATTATTATCATCGACATCATAATCATCGTCGTCATTCATCATCATCACATCCTCAAGATAACATCATATTATTGTCACCATCAACATCATAGTCATTGTCGGCGTTGTTCATCATCAACGTGATCATCATGATCATCAACATCGTTGTTGTCGACATCTTTCTTATCATCATTGACATCGTCGTCATCGTCGTCGACATCTTTCTTATAATCATTAACATCGTCGGCGGCGATATCATCATCATCATCATCATCATCATCATCATCATCATCATCATCATCATCATCATCATCATCATCGTAGCTGTCGTCGTCGAACGTCGTTTACTCATTATCAACATATAGATGCCATTATTGTTACTTAGCTGTACCTAGCGGGCGTTGCCTGGGATGCACTGAAGTCTTACTTATTTGCACATTTTTAAAGTTCAGGTAAAAAAAAAAAAACTATTATATTCTACAACTTAAAATGAGTTATGTCCCTTGCTAATTTTTATTTTTCTGCATTGCATCTAGGAAAGGTATTAATTGACGACAAAAATTAAACCTGACTAGTGAGCAGCTAGGGTTAATTTGTCAGCTAAAATGCTATTGATTTACCACTTGTAAATGTAAACAGTAAAACATAGTATATTAGATTTTATGATGACTATGATTGGAAAATTTCCAACAAATTTCCAATCCTTTTTGAAACTCAACCATGTTTAGTAAAAATAAACTTCAGTCTCTTTCATTATTGGTTCATTATATCACAATAACCAATCTCCCTCATACTTTGTTTTATCATATTTATATCACATGGGTTCATGCTGCTGATCGTCTCATCAGTAAGATATGTGTAGGATACAACGATACAATTGTCGCACAAGAGAAGACGAGATGATTCTATTTTCTTTTGATGAAAACCGGTTTCCTTTTTTCTTTTTTTTTGCATAGCATCTACTAGTGAGTTAGTTGTAGATAAATCCCAAAAGCGATAGGACCCTTTTACTTTGTCTGAAAGTAACACACACTCAATGAGGGAGATAGGAGATGCGCCATTGTACAACTCATGCTCTCTATCGATCCAAATTATGACAACAGTCGCTAACACTCTCAAAATGCATCGCTGGGTTGTCTGGAATGACATGGACGTGCATAGGTTAATGAAAACAAAGTTTCCGTTCATGTTATGGTTTTTGGGAATTGTTTTTAAAAGAGGACCAAATCATTCCAGCTCACATATGCGAAGTTGACGAAACACCAAAGTGTAGCTGGATCTGCTGAAGAGGGTGGTCACTCTGTAGTGCAACAAGCTTAACGCCGCCATCCTCCATATATGAGCTTGTGGAAAATGGTATACTCCGGATTCCGGACCCGTATCGAGGCGATGATTAAAACTGAAGGCGGCTACATTGAATCAATATCAGCTCAAGTTACCGGAATTGATTTTTCAATGCAAGTTATGAAATAAACCTGCAGTGCTTTTTTTTTTAGGACGACGCCTTTATAGTTTCACTCTACAATTTTGAATAAGTTTTACATTTACCGGATATAAACCCCGAAAATTTTTTCTGATGCCATTTCAAATTAAACAATCTCTGCATTACTTATGGGCAGAAGAGCTCATTTACAATCAAAATATTATCTATGTCACATATATTTAAACAATAGCTTGAGAAGGGGATTACGGGTTCATAACTTTCTCAGTAGATCCAAAAGAATTTGAACCGAAACTAGCCTTTTCTATAGTTTTAAATAGTGGCCATTAAGCCAATAATGCAAACCGTAAAATGCGTATCACCTGTTTGTTTAACTGCATGTATGTATGTATGCATGTATGTATGTATGTATGTATGTATGTATGTATGTATGTCTGCCTCATGGTTGGGTCACCGGCGACTAAACTGGTTCCCCCACCAGACTTGTTTGGTGAGGAGGGCGGCTAGTCTCCCTGAAGGATTAAAAACAAGACCTTCCAAAGGGCGAATGAACTCTTTTTCTGGGTCAACGGCTAACTAGCACCGTATATATTTGTGTGTGTGTGTATATGTGTATTGGGGTGGAGAGGGCTCCCGTAAGCCGTGGTGAAGGCAACCTTTCTATGAGAAGCAAATCTCTGATTTAAAAAACCATAAAGCGGAAGACCATTACCCGCATTAAGCTGGTCTGCAGTTTAATTTGTTGCTGGCTTTCTTGCTTTTGCTTGTTGCTTGATCTCAACATTTTGAACCGAGAGATAGACTTAGCTGCCGTACAAAGCTAAGACTCTGTAACACCATATTTGTATAGATAGTCCCTCAGGCATTTGGGCTCATGGATTTTAAATGTCTGAGGGAGTGGCACTCCTCTGACAAGACGTTGCAATCATCATGTCTGCCTAAAACATTCGACAGAGGTGACGGATTTTCACTCGATTGGTATCTTTTTGAAGCGCGACCCTACGAACGCAAATATCGAACAATTGGCTAAAAACATTAATTCCTTCAACTTGACACTTTTCTTCGGGTAGGGGTTGCATTTTTCGCCAATATTTTCGAAAATTATTCCATTCTTTTGATTAACTCGCCTTAATTTAAACATTCGTCGCTTTCTGTTTGGAGATGTGCACAACAGCAAAGACGTTACGTTTTTTTTCCATTGTTTCCTCCTACGCGGTATAGGTTCAAGCCTACGTGCCTCCTACTACTTCGTTTTTTTTTTTTTTTTTTGCTCAACACACACATCCGAACACCCGGCCAACGCCGGGCACCAGGCTAGTTTCTAATATTTGGTTTATTCCGTTATTTCCGTTTATATTTTTCAAAGATTACTTGCCAACCTCTTGAAAGGCTTTCAGAATTTTCTGCTGATTGGAAATATACGTATTATTTTGTGCTATTAAAGCAGGTGTTCTCTAGAATCCTAATTACTTCTCGGTTATTAACTTTATAATTATTAAGTGTTAATATACCTCATCAATCCTGCAGTTGACAGGCAAGCGAAATTGATATTATATATATATATATATATATATATATATATATATATATATATATGTATGACTGTATGTATATATATGTGTGTATATATATATATATATTCATTCATTGACGTCACTCAATCATATCTGATCTTGGCTCTGTGCTCGAAAATAAGAGGCTGGAAGTGGGCGGTGCAGTCGTTCTTTGCATCGGGATTTCTTCTGCCACGACTGGCGTTTATCCTCACCTCTCACGAGGGCGCTGATTACCGTGTGATTCCGCATATCCTGCTGGTCAGCAAGTGGTTATCAGCTGCTAAGATATGTGCCGATAGTTTTCACATCTCTCTTATACTATTCTTCGAATAGAAGCTGCTTAACGCGACTCCTTTCTTTCCATTGACAGTTATATGTTTATCATAGAAGAGATGTCCTCTTTGGGGATCCTGCCGTCCTGCATCCAGCGGATGTGTCCAAGTCAGCACAATCGACGCTGACGCAAGGGATTGTATATATGGAGGACAACCGTACACTCAAAGACCTCTTCAAGTTTTACAGGTGAAAGGTATGAGAGCGTTTTTCATAGTGTTATGTAGCGTCCAAGATTTGCAACAGTCTGCGCAGAACTAAACCACATGCGAAGGCTAGGAGTAAAACCACAATGCCAGAAGCTATAATGTTGACCTTAATGTGCCAGGTTTTGTGTTCGCTAATTGTTTTTTGTTTTTTACATAATCATGAACATTCATGATTCACTTCGGATTCGTTTTGAAGGTCGATCCTCCGGACGACAAATATCAAAATATTGGCTAAAGCATTAATTCCCTCGCCCTTAACTAGGCACTTTTCCACAGGGAATAGTCGCTTTTGTCGCCGATATTTTCTAAAGTTATCCCATCTTTTTGATTGCCTAGCTTTAATTTAAATATTCGTCACTTCCGGTTTGGCGATGGGCGCAACAGCAAAGGCGTAACAGTGTTTTGTTTTCATGTTATGTTCCTCCCTCGTGGTACGGGTTCGAGTCTGCTGCCTACTAGTACTTTTTTATCAACACCCATTTCCAAACACCCTGGCAACGCCGGACGCCCAGGCTAGTTATTAACTAAATTCGAAACGAAAATCCCTAAGGAAAATGCTTCGTCCCGTGCCTTTTCTTGTCATCTTAGTTCAGGAGACGCACTATTACCAAATAGTCGTTCCTTAGCCTATTACATTATTTTCTGCAAAGCTTAATGTTCCTTAAACAACATAATTATTTTTGAACGTGTTATGGAATATACAAAACAGGGTTGCACATTTGCTTAAGCTTTCGAGTTTTTAAATTTAGTTTGAAACATATTTGACATTATAATTCTGACGAATCAATAACCGGTTCAAAATCTGAGTTTTTGTTTTTTATTGACGTGTTTTAATCGTGTTTGTGTATCACACCTTTCAAGGTGAATTCACACCTGGTGTGGATCAATGAATGGTGCTGTGGTTCGTGAAACAAACAGGATAGAGGATTCTTCAGATGACTTCGTTCGACTGAATGAAAATCTATTCAAAACTGAGTCATGGCAGACGCTTAGCTCGAACGACGATCCAGTCGCAGTTTTCCGTATTTTCTTGTATTGTTTTTATTAACTCAAAGACCGACGCTACACACAGTTGTTCACCGAATTAAACTTTTCTGGACCGCAGTACGTATTTTTGACTTGCTGATGTTCCCATCTTCTATAATCACCTTTATTCTATTTCATTTCGTTTTTGAATATTGTTGTTTTGTTATCTATATATTAATTAACATCTCTTAGATAATAATAATAATAATAATAATAATAATAATAATAATAATAATAATAATAATAATAATAATAATAATAATAATAATTTAACATCCCTATCACGCATCCCCTCCCATTATCCCATCACCGTTCCCCCACCACAAAACAGTGTGATACCAAGTAATCGAAAAGGGCCAAGGAGGATGGAAACACCGAGAAGAGAGCGCTGACAAGACCCCCGCTGGACAAGCGCGAAGAGAACTTGGACCTTGGGGAGACTTAGTGCCACTCAAATAGACTAATGGGCGCTACCAGCGAGAAATCAATGGTGAGAGGCTGTTTGATAACGCAAATTTATTACTATAGATTTTTCAATTAAATCTTTGATGACTCGTGTGAAAGCTCCACGTAAGCTAATTATAATAATAATAATAATAATAATAATAATAATAATAATAATAATAACTAGATACACCATTTTTTTGTTGAATTTTTATTAAATCTAATAAAAATGTGGCTAGAGCCTAAACAGCGACACCAATATGTTTGTTGCCGTTGCCATTTTTGAATATTCCACGTTTCTTTTAAGAGATGTCAGGATCATAACGGTCGTAACGTATAAGCGTATTAATATATAGATGATGATGATGATGATGATACAATAACAAATAATTTAATAATAAATAATAATTATCATACATGAATAATTTAATAAATAATTTACTAATCTACATAGTAATACAGTTGTACGTGTGTCACGGTTTCCATCATCATCATCATCATCATGGAAACCGTGACACACGTACAACTCATACTATCATCATAATCATCATCTTAGCAATATATCATCATCATCGTAGCAAATTATTTAATCATGAGATCTTATTTAGTAAAAAGGAGGATAGAATGTGATGACACACTACGAATATTAAATTAGTACCTGATGGGTGACCAGTTGGGACATCCAGGTGCTCTATGTACTCCCCGGTTATCTCGGCATTGTTTCCAGCCGTGCTAGACTCTCCTTGGCATCGGGCTCAAGCAGTGCCGAGTAAGGACAACTGTGGATGGAGATTGCGCAACCATTGCCACACAATTACACGCGCAGCTTACCCTACACGGGATATTATTTGTCTTTCGAAACTGAACGGGATGCATCTATACAGATACACTAATTTAATGTTCGTTATCACCTTCTATCCTCCTTTTTAATTTATAGAAACTTCAGATTACTGAATGCGCACTGTAAAAATAAATGAATAAAATGATGTCGCTCTTTGGCCGTACGTGAAACTAACATTTACATTTTTAGTCTTCGGATTAGAATCTAAGGATCTGCGGGTTTTTTCCCCTAAAAATGGCATAATGATATCGTGGGCTTTCCGTTCGCACCAATGGAAATATATCACAGACTCCAATGATGATATTGGAGATAAGTCGTAATAACCAGATATATTCTGACACTATATTGACCAGATTATTTAGATAATTACTTTTACAGTTTGAGTAAAAGATCTACAATAATATTGAGGAGTCTACATTCACGCTGAAATCCACAGAATGCCAACAGTAATGTACTACATTTGAAAAAGACTGTTGTAGAACTTCGACAGGTTCCGCTAGTTATTATAATTATTTTATAGTTTTGTAAAATCAGTAAAAGATACAAAACGCAATATTCTTCGTTAAATATTTGAAAACATGAGTCAGAGTAAAATATAAAAACATTCGAAGAAAAAAAAAATGATTGTGGACTGATTCACTACTTTTGTTCATTAGGATGCAACCAACTAGTATATACGAGAGTTGCCCAACACCAAAAACTGAAGAGCTACGAGGACGTGAGTGATACCATTAAAAAAAAAACAAAAAAAAAAACGGGCGACCTGTTGAACTGAATTTCTTTGTATACATAGTCACAACCATTCTCAATGCACATTTGCCAGCGATTGCAATAGCCGCTGTGCATTGGTGCCCGAAACGCGCTTTCTAAGTCGCATCTTTTCCGCCACTCTAAAATCGACACATCCATCTCCTAACTGTGCTTACCTGAACTGCATCGGCTTAGTAAACGTTCAGCGAGAGGCGCAGCAGATCTGGATCGGTTCATTTTTTTTTTTTTTTTGTATAGATAAATTCAAATCTCTGCTTCTGGCATAAGTTTCATATCAATGGTCGATTTCTGAGAGCCTTTCACCATCAATATGTGCGACGGAGATAAAACGGTTCATATAAATATATTTATAAATTTCAGGTTATGAATGCATGAGTTCAATCCCAATAAAAATGCAATATATATATATATATATATATATATATATATATATATATATATGGAGAGAAAGCGTAATCTTATAAATTAGGGAAGGACCATTAAGATTTTTTTGCAATATATATTCTAAACGTGATTAATATTTTATATATGTGTATGTGCGTGTGCGTGTGTGTGTGCGTGTGCGTGTGTGTGTATGAATTTGTTTTTGTGTATTGATAATCATATTAAAAAAACCGTTTATTTAAAGAAAGACAAAAAATGTAGAGAAAATACAACTTTGTTATATATGGTCGTGCAATTGCATTCGTCTGCAAAAGATCTAACTGATTTGCATATTCTTTTAAGCACCCATTTTAATTAATTCGCTGTTAGTTTTTTAGAGTTTCTTATGGGATAATCATCTTTACGTATAATTATATTCATGCAGATAGTCTACATGATTTATACTTGCATAATATTTGCGTAAAAAATTATAGTAAACACACACCTCTTTCTATATATATATATATTTATGTATGCGTATATATATTTGTTTAAAAAATGTTGCCTACCAAACTCCTCAATCAGTTTTTGATCTAATAACCTCATATATAGTATTCGCATCAACGCGAACCTTTATATTTGGTTTTTAACCGAAGAAAATAAGTACAAAACTGTGAAACTTTAAAAAAATGGAATTTGCCAAGTGAAGGTCGAATGACGGAATTACAAATACGCATGCGTAACGTAATGGCTATTGGTTAATGTTTTAATCTGTGACCTTGAAAACATGTTTTCATAAGTCAGGCATGAACGTCAAATGAAAAAGTAAATCGTAAGATAAACATTTGGCTTCGATTCTCGGTGTGGAGCACGAATCATTTTTGTCGTTAACTTTAAATAATTGCTATATATGAGGTCCAATATAACATAATAATAAATACGAAATCTGTATATTATCAAAATATCATATTTAAGCGCATTTTAAGACCGGGCAATGTCGAGCGGCCTCCTAGTATTTATTTCTTTATATATATATATATATATATATATATATATATATATATATATATATATATATATATTCAAACACGTCTGATTGAACACGACAGAGTTATTCTTTTTTCCAATCTTTCTGGATATCTTTTCCATTTGCCGGGCAGTCTTTTTAATTTCGGCAGCACCATTTCATACAAAGTGGCCACTTAAATTAAAAACACCGCCCGACAAATGGACAAGATATCCAGAAAGATCGGAAAAAAGAATACCTCTTCCGTGTCAAATCAGACGTGCTTTCTGCCAAAATATACATAAATGCATGAAACGATCATTATAACGATTGTAATATTAAAAAGAAAAACGTGGTTTTTACCCCCAAACAAGGAACCGTACGACTTGGATGTAGGAGGCTAGTGTTTGAGAGAAAATGTGCAGAGATACTATACCGGAAGTTGACGTTACACTTACATTTTTTCATGTCAGTATAGTACGGGAAGCAGGTATCCGGTAGGGATTACTAATATCTGACAGTTCGAGAGAAGGAACTATTCGAGCAGAAGACTTTTCAGCATGTAAGAATCTCTCCAGTGTCGTGGTGAGTTTTTTCTATCTGTCGAGATTGTCAGCGACAGAGTGGGTACAAGAGCTTGGAGTTATTCGGGGCACTTTCCATTAAAATACTAGCAAAACAGACAAAAACATCATCATCATCATCATCATCCTGCTGCCTCAGCCGAGATAGAACTCCCTAGAGAGATAGATTACTCCATTCCAGTATTCTCTATCTGTTATACCACCCAAAAGATCTTCCTTAGAGACGAATGTATCTCGTTATATCCTATCTGGAAATGTTAACTCGTGATCGATCGTGAGATGATGGGTGCCTCCGCAGTACAAATGATGAAACAAGTTCATCTGTGGCACGTAACCAATGCCCAGCAAAATAACACGTCTCTTGCAAACTGAGGTTGATATTCTCCTTAAGTCTCCATATTTAATTTCTAAAGTTAGGTGATTTCGCCATGAGTGATTAAGTGCTCTTCTCAAAAGAAGTGTGTAACATTCACCAAAACGACGCTGCTGTTTTGCTGAACGATTCATAAGTTCGACAAAATACTTCTGAAAAGGTTCGGCTCCAAATCGACTTGGACGTTATGAAAATAATGCTGAAGATTATTCCGAATAAAACCCAAATAATACGAATAATCACCATTTTTCTAAAAAGAAATTCAGAAACAAAGTCGAATCCATTTTTAATGACACACCGTATTAATTAAAACTAATAGCTGGTTGCTTATTGAACATTAATTGGAATTAATGACCCAAGTGTTATTAAAAAATTATGTGCCCTTAAAACATATAAGGCGTTCTTGCTTTTCAAAATGCGTCATAGAAAGCTCATGCCATACCATTCCAAGATATCAGACATTAAATGATATATATTTTTGCTTACGGGCAATCATAATTAATCGAAAACTCTTTTTTTTTCTCCTAGCAGGAAATATTAAGACTTCATCTCACGTTAGCCAATTTGATCCTGCCTAATTTCTCATTCCCACAAGTGAGAGACATATTTTTTTAAGTGAAAGAATTTTTAAATGAATGACCCAGTATGCAAAAATATTAGAATGTTTTCACAGTAAGAATATTTTGACGCATCGCTGAACTATGGAAGAAAAGGCATGGAAAAAAAACAAACAAAAAAAAAACAAGGCTACATTTCCAAAGAGCATTTAACGAGTTAAATTAGATGCCGAATAAAATTAAATGATAAATAAAGGGATTTCCCGTGAAAAATCACTACCAATAATTTATACTTATTAAGTAGTTCTCAGTGTAAGTCTGGGTTAATATAGTTATTAATATTTTACTATGTTCGATAGGGGTAGATTGTACTTTTTTTTCGGCCATGACTGGGTCGCAATTGTAGTTTGAGTAACACCCAAACTTATGATTGGAGCTTCAACCTCCAGAAGAGTGTAACTTACAACTAAATTTTACCAAGCACTTTGTTCACTATCTCACGCGTCCTTGGTAATTGCTGCGGAGTTTTTCTCAAGTCATAACTGACGGAACGCGAGGATTGTAAAACTATTAATTAAATAAAGGGTTACGTTCGAAATTTCGAGCAGATTGCCGAGCTTGTCAGTTACTGAGTTCTTAAAAAATGATCGAAATTTACAGCAACATTGGAAAATTAAAACTTAATGTGGCAACATGCGTCCAAAATTCCAAATAATGCGAGGATAGATAATATATACAGGCTGTCCCAATAGAAGCTGATGGTTTCAAAAAATTCATAACTTTCTTAATTTTTCATATTTTTCTTTTATTCTTTCAGATCATCTAGGATATCGCTTCCAAGAAGCGGATATTTTTCGTAGGGTCCTATTTTCGGTTGAATAAGTCAACATCAGAAACTCAAAGAGAATTTCGACGAAACTTCAACACAAGAAATTCCCCTTACTTCCAATGCAATAAAAGCCATGGTGGCTCGATTTCATGAGCAAGGGTTTGTATGTGACCTCCCTTAATCTTGTAGACCCCGTACGGCAAGAAGTAATTAGAATCGTCAGAGATTAGCAGAGAGTGAGAAGATCAAGTCAAATTGGGGTCTCTCGATCATTTCTTCACAGAATGCTTCATGAAGAGGGAAAATTTCTATATAAAATTCAATTGGTGCAAGAACTTCAGTTAAATGATTCAGAAAAAGGCTGGAATACGCCATGCAATTCCAAGATTTAGCCAATGGGGATCTGAATTTTCTCAAACACGTCATTATGTCTGATGCGGTTCATTTTTATCTTAATGGGTTCATGAATAAGCAACATTCCAGGTTTTAGGGATACGAAAATTCCCACGCAACAGCACAACGACAATTACCCCATCAAAATGTACAGTATGGGTGTGAAGTAACGGCGGATGAAGTAATCGGAATTGGTGGACATTTGAGTAATATAATTTGTAATAACTAAAATTATACCCTGTGAAAAACATACCCTAGATTAAGTTGTGCAAATAAAATTAGATGTAGACTATGATATCTTACCATATTTCAAAAAATTACGGAAAGGTTCATCTACTAAGCACACACACACACACACACACACACATATATATATATATATGTGCATATATATATATATATATATATTAATACGACAACGTGTGTGTTATTTTGTGTGTGAGATCTTTTTTTTTCTTCTGAGTTACTCTCGTTTAATTGTTATGACCTTCTATTTCCTGTAATAAATGTTTTTTTTCTAAGAATTCCTCATAATATTTGGTTTCCACTTTGATTAGAGCCGATGGAACCCAAATCATCTATTTTAACATAAATAATTTTACCAATAATTCTTAATAAGTTCTGGTTTCGGTTTCGATTATAGCTGCCGGAACTCAAATATATATATATATATATATATATATATATATATATATATATATATATATATATATATATATTTATATATATATTTATATGTAGGTGATTTAATGACTTACTGAATAAATAATTTTCTAACGAATGATAAAAAATATAAAGAATTAAATAAGTTTTTTTTTATAGTTTAAATGTTAAAACACTTCCAAGACTATATATATATATATATATATATATATATATATATATATATATATATATACAAATTTAGTCAGTCAATAATTTTTTTTAATTTATGAAATGAAATAGTTAAATTTCAAATCCATTTTTATTATTCTATGTAAGACAAAGAATACATTTGAAATATTATAGTATTCTTTGACTTACACAGAATAATTAAAATCTTTTGATTTTAAATTTTACCATTTCATGTCATAAATTTTGTAATTTTATTGAATGACTAAAAGTTGATTTATTTGCTCTATCTTTATTTAGTTGGGATAGTCCTTATAGTATGTTACTTTCAATAATATTGTGTAAGACCTGGTTTCCATACCTCTCGATTGTTAAATAATTTCATTCTTAAGTGTATATATATATATATATATATATATATATATATATATTAGTAGTATTGTTTAGTTATTTAAACAAAAACAAAAAAACACAATGTGTCTACCAAAGAATGCTCAATGTTTAGCCAGAGCAATATGAATATGTTAAATATGAAAATTAGTGACTACACATATGCAATATATATATATTTATATATATATATATATATATATATATATATGTGTGTGTGTGTGTGTGTGTGTGTGTGTGTGTGGGTGTGTGTTTGTGTATATATATATATATATATATATATATATATATATAGTCTTCTTAAGTTTTCGTTTCTGTTTGGATGTAAGTCATATGGATATACTTTTTTTATTTTTTAAATCACAATTTATAATATATAAAATCGATAGAAAATTGATTCTTATATCATATATACAAAATTTGCATCAATTAAAATATCATATTAAGCGTTTTTTATGACCGGGCTACTGCGGGAGTCCCTGCTAACTTTATTAGATACTTTTGCAGTTTTAACAAAAGAGATACCATAATACCAGGGTGTCTCCATTAACGCTGAACATGCACAGAATGCCAACCTTAATATATTACTAATGAAAGAGTCCGCTTTGGAATTTCCACAGGCCCCGCTAATGTGTATTGTTTGGATTAGTCGATTTATTGTTATTACCTTGTATGTTCTGTTTGAAATATTTCAGCTGATGTAATGTTCCCTTTCTTACTCATGCGTCTTTCTGGACTAGAACATTTTTCTGTTGAATTTGGGACATCGAATGGAACTATTTGTTTTATTTAACATTTATTTAAGTCATCCGCCTTTTGGGATGGTATCTACTTTACAATTCAATCTCTGGCAACTTTACTTTGGAATCTTCTTGCATGTCATGTAAGCAGTCGAAGATGATGAAGCGATTAGCCAATAAGCTGTCGTAAGAATTTTTTAATGAAAGCGTTAAATCAGGAAAAACCTCTTAAACCGAAGATGACTTTCAACTTTTAAATTAGAAAGCTTTTTAACATCTATGGGACCTCAATAGCAAATACATAAATTATTGACTGAACATGAACTCTATCATAATATATACGACATCTGCAAGAATTAAAATATCATATTTAAGCGTACTCTACGACCGGGCATCCCTGGTAGTTAGATAAATAATTTTGCAGTTTTAACAAAAGAGCTACAATAATATTAGAGCGTTTCTATTAACGCTCAACATCTACAGAATCCCAACATCAATATATTACATATGAACGAGTTCGCTGTTGAATTTCCAAAGGTCCAGCTACTGACGATATAAATATATTAGATTTTTAGAAAATACTTTTTAAAAATTCTTGTTTGTTCATTAACTATTTTCTACATTGTTGCGTTTAAATTTCTGTGTTTATTTCATTACACGGTTTAAGGGGTTAGGTTCGGGCTTGGGTTAGGGTTACGAACTGGCGCTGTTTTTTTTGGGGGGGGCATTTTTGTTATGTTTCGATAATGTCTGCATTCCTTTTATTGTCTGCGTATATTTTATTATTAATGCAAATAATAAAATTAATATTTTCCCCTCATGCCCGCCGATAGACGTCAAAGGTATAATGAGTATTTTTTCATAAACTGTCCTTTTTTGATGATAGAAAAAGAGAGAAAAAAATAATAATAACTACATCACCTTGCTGACAGCAAATTGGTTTACCTTTTTCTCTTTTTTTTGTACGTGTTATCCAATCGTGAAAGGTCAGAACGTGCGAAATTGACTCAATAAAAAAGTGTAATCACATCAACAAGTCGTTTTTGTATTTCGCTTTCTAACGAAAGTTTACCACAATACCAAATAATAAGCCGCGATCTACTCAACTTGAAAGGTCACGCGGTTTCCTATTTCGGGACCCCGAAGGTTGATCTGAAGATACTATCACTGCGCATCAGTACATTAGCACATTAGTCTTTGTTTCTGATTTTCTCGAATTTGGGTTAAAAAAAAAAATATCACCCATTTTACAATGATCATTTTTTTTTAATGGAAATTTTTTTTTTTTTTTTTTTTTTACAAAGGCATCACCACATTATCAAGGCCCAGAGGCCACTCAAGGATAAGGGTTAAAGAGTGTACAGTAGAAGTTGGTCAATATAGTAATCATTAGTAATGAAAATTTGGTAAATTTAATAACTTATATGGAACGGCTCATCAAGAACTTATTTACTTTAGACTTGAACAAAACCATATTGTAGTCAGGCGGAAAGCAGGAAAACGGAAGACAATTCCACAGGCGTGCAGTTCTAAGAAAGAAGCTTTGTTCATGGAATCTACGTTTAGGTTTAGGCACAGATAAAAAGTGGGGGAAATTATTGATAGTGTTTACAGCTAGACGAGTGTTTCTTGTGAAAGTTTTGCTCAAGATCAGAGGAGAGAGAAATTACTACGGACAAAGCATGAAGCCATTTGATGTACGAGGATGTAGATATCACTTAAAAGGTCAAGATGCTAGCCAACAATTAATGTAAGAAGGATAGGTTCCGATTTAGAAAACGGCAAATCTTACATAGATTGTGAGGACAAAAAAAAAATAATAATGGAAAGCTATTACAACGGTGACAAAATAAACCCAAGGTACATATTTTTATCTCCGGGTATGAATACCAAAAAATGTCTATACCAGATTTATCAGGGAAAATTGTTTTGATCGCAAAAGTGTAGCATTGTTTAATTTATATAATAGAGCCAATATTTTCCAAGACCAAAAACTTCTCGAGAAAAGGAGATAATTATGTTATCAGTTGGACGATAAGAAATACAATGATTGGGTTAAAACACAAATTGAATTGAAAGAGTAATTACTTATAAAAGAAGAGATTGAAAATCTTCATGTTGTTGTAGTGAAGCAGTCCCAGAATAATGTGTTCAACAGATGGAAAATTTATAGGTTAAAACGTCACCATTTCTGACTTGGAGTTCTGTTACTGAATATAAGGACTATCTCTGTTTCGTTACGCAGAAACAATTATTATTATTATTATTATTATTATTATTATTATTATTATTTTAATTATTATTATCATCATCATTATTATTATTATTATTATTATTATTATTATTATTATTGTTATTATTATTATTATGTCATAATCGAATCTTTCTTGGGATTTACTTCCCAGAAAAATATATCGTTATTACTTATAAATAAAACATGCACGATAATATAATGTCGAAAAAAGGCACGAATATGGGCGCACACATAAAGATATTAAATGCGGTTTAAAAAAAAAGTAACCTAACTAAAACCCTTATTTAGAAATAACTCTTTTTAACATATTTCAGATGATTAATATTAGTTAAATAAATAATATTATCAGAAAAATATTTTATTTGTAGACACCACTTTTTAGAACATTTTTAAGTCAACCGTTAACTACGACATTACTGAATCCAGGATTGTTGCTTAAATACATACTCCATATTAAATATTCCATTGACTTTCTTTATTCAGCATTGTCATGCATATTTATTTTATTGCTTTTGCTTAACGAAACAAATATGTAAAAATGGTAATGGTTCGAAGCCTTGAGTGTCGTACAGGCGGTCGGGTTTCGATCCTGGCTTGAGGTAGTTGCCTGTCTAGCCGCACTGATCAGTTCTGATACAGCAAAACAGTACTGTATGTGGATGTCTCTAATGCTCCTTTTCTTGAGTTGAGCATATTGGGAAGTGATACACGATATACCATTAGCGTATTAAGCGATGTTCTTTGTGTAAACAAATCGAGCTTAATTATTCGGACGATGTCAAAACATCGTTAATTCACTATCCGCATAGCAGCTGCCGATTAGCGTAATGGCTCGAAGCCTTGAATTTCGTACGGGCGGTCGAGTTTTGATCCTGGCTGTGTAGCTGCACCGATGAGCTGTGATACAGCGAAACAGTACTGTATGTGGATGACTATATATATATATATATATATATATATATATATACATATATATATATATATATATATATATATGAACAAATGATTAATAAAACATGTTAAAAGTCATCTTGAAAAAGTTAAGAGTTAAAAACATATTTAATTTTAAAAAAGGAAACACAAGATAAGTGGATAGTCCTTAATCCGCGAAGTTTCGAAGAAATACTCTCCTTCTCATCAGAGGGCAGGAATTAGCAAAATGCAGGATCGGATTTTGCATATAAAAGTATTTAATGAAACTACAAGTAAGTCACAGATCTTACTTGGTTAAAAAAAGTGTGAGGTAAGGGGAACAGGAGGCAAAATAAAAATAAAAATAAAAAGATTTCACATGAATAAACAGTCCAGTGAAGGGTAAAAATCCAAAAATGGTAAAATCCAAAACGGTCGAATTTAAAATTTCAATCCGATAGGTAAATTCCAAATGGTCCAAAATAATCCAAAAGGCAGAGTTCCTTGGAAAAAGCGCAAATGGAATGAATTCCAAATCATTAAAGAAAAGTACTGGAGAGAATATTTAAAAACACGTCTGTCAAGGCTGGATGAATAAAAAAAAAAAAAAATTATAAATACACTTGTCATATATATATATATATATATATATATATATATATGTATATATATATATAAAAATACACTCATACTCACGTTTTAAGGGGTCAAGCAGTTGGACTCACCTCGTTTTTCATCATTTTATTTGATTATTTTATTTCTTTATTTTTTCGATTACTTTAGAGTGGTACCATTAAAACAAGCGACTTTTCTGCTTCAGAATTTATGTGTGTATATAGCTATCATAACTCTTAATGCCCGTTTGCTAACTTGTTTTGATGCCTTCATCATAAACGTATGGAGCGCGCATTATCATTCACATTTCTATTATCACTCTGAAATCAAAGAACATATCTCATCGCTGTGTCGACATCAATTACATCAGTTTCGTAAACGTACAATAGGCGCTGATGAATGTTTATCGGTTCATTTTTTTCTGCGTGAAGAAATTCGATAACGGATTCTGGTTATGACATACGTCCAAGACAAGAATCGCTTTCTTAGCGTCTCACACGGTCAATATCTGTAAAAGATAGGTGACATTTTTAGGTCATGAATGCATAAGTTCAGTCATCATAATACAATGGATGGTCCTCTCTGATTCGTTCGGGGGAAATAAAAAATAAGAGGCTTTATTTTTGGAACGTCCCTCGTATACTTATATATATATATATATATATATATATATATATATATATATATATATATATATATATATATATATGAAAGTCGAAAATAAAGCTATATGTCCTATGTCTGTAACCATGTCTATGCGATGGCATATCCCAATGGCTGGTAATTTCCTCTGCACAAAACTCTTACTAAAATATTTGCCGATTTTATTATCATGCA
The DNA here is from genome assembly GCF_053919585.1 of Euprymna scolopes. Lineage (NCBI taxonomy): Eukaryota > Metazoa > Mollusca > Cephalopoda > Sepiida > Sepiolidae > Euprymna > Euprymna scolopes. The sequence goes on from NC_136509.1 coordinate 75,121,575, forward strand.
ATATGATTAAAAGTGGACAGTGTTGTTTGTTATCGTAATTTTCAGTATATCAGTTATATACTTTTTCATTTGAAGCATTGTTCTCATTCGACAAGTCTACAAAAGATGTTTCTGCTTTTTCTCCTAAACGGAGGAACTGTTTGAATTAATAATGTACCTATTTATTGGCCAATTGTTGTCACTCTTCTTTTTTAAGAGTAGCATTAATTAAACTGCAGGCGGTGATCTTCTCTTCGTCGTAGCAATAAGCGTCCCGTACATCTCATTATATTCTGCCCTTTTTCACTGGAGGTCTGATTAGTGCTCTCTCTCTCTCTCCTCGTGATGTATCGGCTTTGTCTTCCCGTTCAAATTTCAGTTGCTTGCATAGTTCCTAGTGTTTTCCCCATGCAGGCGTATTTGCTTGTTGTATTCTGTTTTCTTCTTCTTTTTTTTTCTTCTTCTTCTTCTCCTACACAATCACATTGTGTGGTATCAACACATTTTTCTTTGGAGTGAAAACATTTGAGATGCCCTGCAGTTTCATGTATTGTCCTTTTCATATTTTAGTATTATGTCAGTTGCCACTTTCTTCTGGCTGGTAAACATTTTTAGCCTAGGTGAGGTTAATTCCGCATTTGAGGAGATTCCTTAAGATTTCAGCTATTTTCATCATGTCGTCCGACGTATACAGTCAGTTTTTCTTTTGATTAAAATTTCTCGTATTTTGTTTTCCAACCCTTTCTAGTGCGATTACGATTCTTGGAATTTATTATTTGGTATTTATTGCTAAGCGGTCACCTATTATAAAGTCTTAAGTGCCACTCGAGGATAAGTGTTAAATGGTCGGGTAGACAGTGCAACCACACCTTGATTCTCGGTAATATCTGAACTTGGGTAGGGTTTATTAAAAGCACGGCTCAAGTAGAACTTGTTTACATATTATTTGAAAATGATCATATTATATTCAGCTGGGAAGCAGCCCTCAGGTATTGTGTATTTCATTGAATTTCTTCATGTTATATATTCCTTTTAATTATCTGACAATTTTCGTATTTTTCCATCATTTTTCTGTCTTTGATTTTTTACATGGAATATGCATGGATGGCAAATTTTAGGATATAGCACTTTTATCCGTTTATATTTCCAGTACTGTTTCCGTGATGTATCGGCTTTGTCTTCCCGTTCAAATTTCAGTTGCTTGCATAGTTCCTAGTGTTTTCCCCATGCAGGCGTATTTGCTTGTTGTAATCTGTTTTCTTCTTTTTTTTTCTTCTTCTTCTTTATTATTATAATAATAATAATAATAATAATAATAATAATAATAAGAAGAAGAAGAAGAAGAAGAAGAAGAAGAAGTCTTCACACGTGTCATCAGAG
>NC_136509.1:75125433-75135433 GCF_053919585.1 Euprymna scolopes
TACGGCCGAGGCTTTTAAAGGTAGCCATAACAGCACTGGATTTGAAACATCGATATTGGATCCTACCTAGTCAATGACTAACACAAGTGATTAATCTATTATTTAACTTATACCACACTCCAATCGTCTTAACCAATTAAATGTCATGTCTGATCCGATAATCCTTTGTGAAGCTTTGAAATCTGAGTTGTATTTAACCTAGTTTAATTTTATGCACAGTGAGTAAAATGTGGGCGCATTCATTCATGAAAACTGAAATCCAACCCTTTTTATGAACTTTTAATAATAGGTACAACTCATAAAATCATAATAATTTGTCCAATTTCACTTTTATTCGATCATGTTAAATGGCTTCATAGGAGCATAGGATGAGTAACAATGTAAAAAATATCAGATACGCTCTGAAATAAAGAATACTGATTAGACAAACATCCATTTTGGATTTGAAAAAGGATTTAGATTCATAAAGAAAAATAATATTAGCAAATTCGTAATGTTTCACACACACACCCCCACGCATATATATATATAATATATATATATATATAATATATATATATATATATATATCAATATATATATATATATATGTAAATATATTCAATATATATATGTATATATATGTATATTCAATATATATATGCACACATACGAGATTTATATATATATATATATATATATATATATATATATATTCATTTATTTATTTATTTGCGGACTGTTATCCTCATATTCTCTAGTTGTAATTTCACAACGGTTTGACTAACTAGTCTTGTGGTCTTCATCAGGTGGTTAACTGTATCCTCAGTAATTACAGTCTTCCATAGTTGTTGTCGCCTCAGCACAAAGGAGCCTGTAGCGCAGTGGATAGAAGTATTGAATCGCTACGGTTCTAAGTGAACATTGTCTGAAGGTAACGGTTTCAATCCTACCCAAAGCTGGCCAGAGGTTAGTTGGCATAAAAACGTGGTGAGACGACAACATCTAAGAAAGGCAGTGATTACTGAGGATACACTAAAGAAACAGCATTCTTATCCCGTCGCATTTAACAACACGCTGCGTTTCTACATAATGACGTTAGAGCATAATATATATATATATATATATATATATATATATATATATATATATATATTAACGTAATGTATGAGGTCTAGCAGAGTACGTCCTGCATGGCTTCATAGTTAATCGCATCATGCATGACGTCACGTATGACGTCACGTATAGCGACAGCTAAGGACGTCAAAACGGCAAGTAGATTTCACAGATAACATTACGCGGTCTTCTAGTATATATATATATATATATATATATATATATATATATATATATATTTAAACTAATACAAAGTCGGTTTTATTATAGAGTTGCTTTTTTTTGCAATTTATTCCTGTCATAGCCGTTTTTATGTGAGATTTCTTTGTCAACATTTATGCGCAGCTTCTTTTTCCATCCCCAACACCTTTTCACTCAGTTCTTCTCAGTGGCGTCTATCAACAACATCAGCATAGTGATATCATTTCGAGATCCGGCAGAAGGAGGAATAAAATCCAGACATGAATTCCATTTATATTTAATTCAAAGGATACGAATGTGCGATGGCCGCCGGGTTTTTGCAACATTTTTAATAATTTCGCACAGGAAATAATCTGGAGCTGTGCGTTTCGACCGGCAGGAAGTTTCCGTTATAAATGACATGGCGACTCAGGATGGCGAGAACAATATCTGCCGCGAGGTACCTCGAAATGAGTATTATCTCCCGTCGGAATAGGAACACGATGGATCAAGATGAACACTGCCCGATATAGGAACCGATAATAATTAGATTTTAATTAATAAACACGAGGTTTAATTACAGGAAAAAGAAGACATACACATACGCATATGAACGCACACACGTATATATATATATATATATATATATATATATATATATATGCATGTATATATATATATACATATATATATATAAATATAAATATATATATATAAATATAAATATATATATATATATATATATATATATATATATATATATATATATATATATATATATATATATATATATATAGAATCACCCCAGGGATACGACATTAAAAATTAGTAACAAAGTATAGTATAGTATATAATACACATGTATATAATCAAATATGCGACATACTTGCGTTTACACACGGGTTCTCACCAGATCACGGAAATTAAGCCACGTTGAGCTTGGTTAATACCAGATGAGTGACTATTGTGGAATTCTAGGCGCTGTATGTGCTATCCGCTTATCTCGGTATTTGTTTCCAGTCGTCATGTACATACACTTTACTGCATACTGCATACTGGTATTAACCAATGTCGACTCAGGAGAGATGTGGTTGGAGAATGGCACACTTCCCGCCACAAAAAAAAAAAAATGTCAGGCGCAGGCACCTCTTCATGAGTATTCATAGTCTGTCAAAGACTTAAAGAGCTCTTTTATATAATCCAATAATATTATAAATACCGCTGTAAAGTGGGGCGAATACCGTTACCAGGGTATGGAAAACATCGTGTTTCACATCGTAACTTGAAAATAACGTGTCCTAGGGTCACCGTATTCCTGGGTTCTACTGTACTAGCTGTTTTAACCCGTTCAATAGATATAACTATATTCCGTTTACGTTGGACGAGAGCTTTATGACTTGTTGAATAAACGTTGTATTGTATGAACAAATATCTATTAATCTCTATGAATTACTAACTGGGCATCGACCGAATACTATAGTACTTAACACGCTGCACCATATCATAAAAAAGGCAATACAAAACTTCAGTATGGATCACCTAATGATTACAGAGAACATTCCTAGAATAGATGCGATATATTAATCAAAAACTATGCATTGAATGAAGACCATAATACGCAGTTCTCTCTATCAGTTTTGAAGAAAAATGCAATTGAATGAAAAAAGAACAAAGAGATACGAGAAATATATATATTTAAACACCCCCACACACAAAAAACAAAAAATTAACGTATATATGTATATATATATATATATATATATATATATATATATATATATAGTAATAGTAAACTTCAATTTAATATAAATACCATTATTCATATATAGATATTTTAATCCCAACCAAATAAACAATCTCAATACACACAATAGAGAGTTGAGCTTATTATAATTTTCATCAATTCCTGTATTTCTGTTTTCGGTGATATATTCTCTTTTCTGTAATTCCCATATACATGCGTGAAAATTTGTTTCTTATGTCAATTTTTGTATTAAATGATAATAACTATTTATCAATATTACTAACTATTAATTTCTATTACTTACTATTAATTTCTATTACTTACTATTAATCACTATTACTTACTTTTACATTCTATTACTTACTATTAATTTATATTACATACTTTTAATTTCTATTACTTACTTTTAATTTCTATTACTAACTATTAATTTCTATTACTTATTATTAATTTCTATTACTTACTATTAATTTATATTATTTATTGTTAATTTCTATTACTTACTATTAATTTCTATTACTTACTATTAATCACTATTACTTACTTTTACATTCTATTACATACTATTAATTTATATTACATACTTTTAATTTCTATTACTTACTTTTAATTTCTATTACTAACTATTAATTTCTATTACTTATTATTAATTTCTATTACTTACTATTAATTTATTTTATTTATTATTAATTTCTATTACTTACTATTAATTTCTATTACTATTAATTTCTATTACTTATATTAAATTCTATTACTTACTATTAATTTCTTTTACTTACTATTAATTTCTTTTACTTACTATTAATTTCTATTACTTATATTAATTTCTATTACTTACCATTAATTTCGATTACTTACTATTAATATCGATTACTTACTATTAATTTCCATTACTTAGTATTAATTTCTATTACTTACTATTAATTTCTATTACTTACTATTAAGTTCTATTACTTTCTATTGATCACCATTACTTATTATAAATTTCTATTACTTACTATTAATTTCTACTACTTATATACATTTTTATTACTTACTATTATTTTTATTACTTACTATTCATTTCTATTACTTACTATTAATTTCGATTACTTACTATTAATTTCGATTACTATTAATTTCGATTACTATTAATTTTTATTACTATTAATTTTTATTACCTACTATTAATTCCTATTACTTACTACTAATTTCTTTTACTTATATTAATTTATATCACTTACTATTAATTTCTATTACTTATTAATAATCACTATTAATTTCATTAATTTCTATTACTTACTATTAATTTCTATTACTTACTTTTAACTTTTATTACTATTAATTTCTATTACTATTAATTTTTATTACCTACTATTAATTCCTATTACTTACTATTAATTTCTTTTACTTATATTAATTTATATCACTTACTATTAATTTCTTTTACGTATATGATTTCTATTTCTTACTATTAATTTCTATTACTTACTATAAATTTCTATTACTTACATTAATTTCTATTCCTTACAATTAATTTCTATTAGTTACTATTTATTTTTATTACTTACTATTAATTTCTAATTCTTACTATTTATCACTATTACTTCCTATTTATTTCTATTAATTAATATTAATTTCTATTACTCACTATTAATCACTATTACTTACTATTAATTTCAATAACTTACTATTAATTTCTATTATTTACTATTAATTTCTATTACTTACCATTATTTTCTATTAATGATATTTATTTCTATTACTTATAATTAATTTCTTGTACTAAATATTAATTTCTATCACTTAGCATTAATTTCTATTATTTAATATTAATTAATATTACTCATATCAACTTCTAATTCTTACTTTCGATTACTTCTATTAATTACGATTACTTACTATTAATTTATATTCTATACTAATAATTTCTATTACTTACTATTGATTTCGATTACTTATATTAATTTATATTAATTTCGAGTACTTACTATTAATTACTATTAATTTCGATTACTAATATTAATTTTTATTACTAACTATTAATTTCTATTATTTACTATTAAGTCCTATTACTTACTACTAATCACTATTACTTACTATTAATTTTTATTACTTACTGTTAATTTCTATAACTTACTATTAATTTCTATTACTTATATTAATTTCTATCAATTACTATTATTGTTTATTACATATATTAATTTCTATTACTTTCTATGAATTTCTATTACTTACTATTAATTTCTAGTACTTACTTTTAATTTCTATTATTACTATTAATTTCTATTACTTATATTTTTTTCTATTACTTATATATATTTTTATTTTCTTACTATTAATTTCTATTACTTGTATTAATTTCAATTACTTACTATTAATTTCACTTACTTACTATTAATTTCTATTACTATATTATTTTCTCTTACTTACTATTAACTTCTATTATTACTATTAATTTCTATTACTCACTATTAATGTCTATTACTTACTGTTAAGTTCAATTATTATTATTAACTTCTCTTACTTACTATTAATCACTATGACTTATTATTCATTTCTATTACGTTTATTAATTTATATTACTTACAAATTAATGTCTACTAATTATATAAATTTGTATTACTTACTATTCATTTCTATTACTTACTATTAATTTCGATTACTTATTAATTATTTCGATTAATTACTATACATTTCTGTTAATTATTATTAATCATTATAACCTTCTTTTAATTTCTATTACTTACTATTAATTTCTATTACTTATGTTTAATTTCTATTACTATTAATTTCTATTACTTACTATTAATTTCTATTACTTATATTAATTTCTATCACTTACTATTAGTTTCTAATACGTATATGATTCCTATTACTTACTATTTATTTCGATTAATTACTATCAATTTTTATTACTTACTAATAATTTCTATTACTTATATAAATTTCTATTACTTACAATTAATTTTTTTAGTTTCTATCAATTTTTATTACTTACTATTAATTTCTCATTCTTGCTATTAATCACTATTACTTACTTTTTATATATATTAATTACTATTAATTTCTATCACTTACTATTAATCACTTTTACTTACTATTAATTTCAATTACTTACTATTAATTTCTATTACTTAATTTACATTTCTATTATTACTATTAATTTCTATTACTTGTGGTTATTTCTATTACTTATATGTATTTTTATTACTTAGTATTAATTACTATTACTTGTATGAATTTCAATTACTTACTATAATTTTCAATGACTTACTATTAATTTCTATTATTACTATTAATTTCTATTACTATATTATTTTCTCTTACTTACTATCAATTTCTATTACTTACTATATAGTTCTATGACTTACTATTAAGTTCAATTATTACTATTAAGTTCAATTATTACTATTACGTTCTATTACTTACTATTAATCACTATTACTTATTATTAATTTCTATTACTTATATTAATTTCTTTTACTTACTAATAATATCTACTACTTATATAAATTTCTATTACTTTCTATTCATTTCTATTAATTACTTTTAATTTCTATTATTACTATTAATTTCTATTACTTATAGTTATTTCTATTACTTATATGTATTTTTTATTACTTACTATTAATTTCTATTACTTATTAATTTATATTACTTACTATTAATTTCGATTACTAACTATTAATGTCTATTACTTACTATAAATCACTATGACTTATTTTAATTTCTATTACTTACTATTAATTTCTATTACTTACTATTAATTTCTATTTCTTACTATTAATTTCTTTTAATTACCATTAATTTCTTTTACTTTTATTAATTTCTATTTTTTATATGTATTTCTATTACTTACTATTAATTTCTATTACTTACTATTAATTTCTAATATTTACTATTAATTTCTATTACTTACTATTAACTGCTATTACTTACAATTAAGTTCTATTACTTACTACTAATCACTATTAATTACTATTAATTTCTATTACTTACTTTTAATTTCTATAATTTACTAATAGTTTCTATTAATTACTCTTAATTTCTGTTAATTACTACAAATTTCTATTTCTTACTATTAATTTCTATTAGTAATATCTAATATCTATTACTTAATATTAATTTGGATTACTTACTATTTGTTTCTATTACGTACTTTTAATGTCTATTATTTACTAATAGTTTCTATCATTTACTATTAATGGCTGTTAATTACTACTTATTTCTATTACTTACTATTAATTTCTCTAAGTTATAATTAATTTCTATCACTTACTATTAATTTCTGTTACTTATTATTAAGTCAATTTCTTACTATTAATCACTATTACTTTCTGTAAATCCCTATAACTTATTATTTTCTATTACTTATTATAAATTTTTATTTATTACAATTAATTTCTATTACTTACTTATCATTTCTATTACTGACGTATAATTTCTATTACTTACTATCAGTTTACAGTAATTACTACTAATTTCTATTACTTACTATTAATATCTAGTACTTATTTTTATTTCTATTAATTGCTATTAAGTTCTTTTAATTCCTATTAATTTCTAATACTTATAATTATTTCTATTACTTACTATTAATTTCTTTTACTATCTATTATTTTCTATTACTTACTATAGTTTCTTGTACTTACTATTAATTTCTATTACTTATATTATTTTCTATTACTTACTATTAATTTCGATTACTTACTATTAATATCGATTACTTACTATTAATTTCCGTTACTTGCTTTTAATTTCTATTACTTTACGTAAAATATCTGTTACTTACTATAAATAACCTTTACTTACTATTAATTTCTTTTATGTACTCATAGTTTCTATTTCTTACTAGTATTTTACATTAATTAATACTAATTTCTATTACTTACTATTTATTTATATTACTTACTATTAATTTCTATTAATTACTAATAATTTGTAGTACGTACTTTAAATTTCTATTATTTCCTATTAATTGCTATTAATTACTATCAATTTCTATTCCTTACTTTTAATTCCTATTACTTACTATTAATTTCGATTACAAATTATTTCTTTTACTTACTATGAATTTCTATTACTTACTATAGATTTCTGTTACATATGTTTAATTTATATTACTCACTATTAATTTCTATTAATTACTATTAATTTCGATTACATACTATTAATTTCTATTACTTACTATTCATTGCTGTTACTTACTATTAATTTCTATTTTTTCCTATTAATTTCTGTTACTTACTCTTAACTTCTATTTCTTGCTATTAATCACTATTATTGCTATAATTCCCTATTACTTACTATTAATTTCTATTACTTATTATACATTTATATTTATTACTATAAATTTCTATTTCTTACTTATTTTTTCTATTAATAAGGTATAATTTCTATTACTTACTATTAATCACTATTACTTACTACAGCTTTCTATTACTATTATATTTCTATTACCTACTATTAATTTCTATTACTTACTTTCAATTTCTATTACTTACTATTAATTTCCATTACTTACTATTAATTTCCATTACTTACTATTAATTTCCATTACTTACTATTAATTTATATATCTTATATTACTTTCTATTACTTACTAATCATATCTATTTCTTATATTAATTTCAATTAATTACTATTAATTTCTATTACTTACTATTAATTTCTATTACTTACTATTTATCTCTATTATTCCATATTACTTTTAATTTCTTTTACTTACTATTAATTTCTATTACTTATATTAATTTCTATTAGTTACTATTAATTTCTATTACTTATTAAACATAGCTATTACTTATTATTTATTTTTATTACTTACTATTATTTTCTATTACTTACTTTTAATTTCAATTACTTAATATTATTTTCTATCACTTACTATTACTTTCTATTATATACTGGTTATGTCTACTTCTTACTATTAATTTCTATTACTTACTATTTATCACTATTACCTTCTATTACTTACTATTATTGTCTATCATATATTATTAATTTCTATTACTTACTATTATTTTCTATCATATATTATTAATTTCTATTATTTACTATTTATTTCTATTACTTACTATTAATTTATATTACTTACTATTAATCACTATTACTTACTATTAATCACTATTACTTATTGTTACTCTCCAACAAATTTTTAGCCAAATCGATACAGTAGTATGGTATTCATTCAATGCAAACTTTAGGATAAATTGTGATAAATAGGGCAGAGCACCACAATACCACATTTGGCCAAGGAATTTAACGTCACGTATTTCTATTTTAAACGCTTAATAACATTTGTCTGTTTTTAAGGGACTTTAGAGATGGGTGCTTGTCTAGCCGTACTGAAGTGCTTCGATACAGCAAAATAGTCTGACTGTGGACGACTATTATTTTAAAACCTTCTCTCTTTGAGTAGATTACTGTCGGAAGCGACTTCACTTGCTGTTTGCTGGTAGGAAGGCTGGGACTTGTGACGCGAAGGCGGAAAAGAAAGTGAGGCTGTGTGTAAGAGTGTTGGTTGAGCAAAAAAAAAGAAAAAAAGGAAAATTGCAATAACAATAACAAAAAGTGGTAGTAGGCAGGCAGGCTCGAAACTGTACGCGAAGGATGAGAAGAACGTGAAAAAAGCGTGACGCGTTAGCTGTTGCGGCCATCGCCAAAGCGGAGGTGACGAATGTTTAAATCAAAGCTAGTCAATCGAAAAGAGGGGTTGACTTTTCAAAATATCGGCGAAAAAAGTGACCTCTCTCAGTAGAAAAGAGGGCAGTTGAGGGTAAAGGAAGTAATGTTTTGGCTAATTTTTCGATATTTGTCGTTCGAAAGGTCGAGCTTCAAAATGATACCGATCTTGTGAAAATCCATCGCCTCTGTAAAAGGTTTTTGCGAGACATACATACATACATACATACATAGATTCATACATACATTTAAACAAACAGGTGAGATTTATATTATAGATACCGAAAGTTTTGATGTTTCGTGCAATCATAGTAC
>NC_136509.1:75140433-75380433 GCF_053919585.1 Euprymna scolopes
TAGGAAGTTCAAGCAACTCATTAATGTCCCACATAAATCCATGAAATATTTTTTAAGGACCAAAGCTGGAAGAGAGAGCAAAGGTCTGTTGAAGCCATAATAGTATATTTTCAAAATAAAACATTAGTAATCGTTAGTTATTTAGAAATTGCTCTAGGAATGAATAATCCTCCCAAAAACATAAATGCAACGAGGGAAAAATGTTATATAACTATATATAACTATATATATAACTATATATATATATATATATATATATATATATATATATATATATAGGCCGTTCTCTTGAATATTTTCAAACGATATCAGGTTTGAAATTTTCCGAATGTTCGCAAAACGATTGTAACGTACAATGAAAATACACTATTTGTTGTTATTAAACTGATCTTTGTTTCTTGATTTTGTGCAAACAATATATATATATATATATATATATATATATATATATATATATATATATATATATATATATAACTTCCTATGAATGTGCTTTTATGCGTGCATTTTGTGCATATTAAAACCCTTCCTTCTATTTATTTTAAGATAAATACAAGTTTGTTATGTATTGGTTCTCGAATAGCGTTGATCTGCAATTGACCTAGCTAATTTACATATTCTTTCAAACATTCATTTTAATTAATTACCTATTAGTTTCCTTGTGGGATGATCATCTTTACTTAACTGTTACATGTAATTATATTCATGAATACATTCTACATCATTGCGTAATATTTGCGTAACAAAAAAGCTAACTATTTATGTATGCGTATATATTTGTGTTTAACAAATTTGCTTAACAAATTTGCTTAACAAATTCCTTTGTAAGTTATTCGTCTACAGACATGCGATTAAATATATAGGGTATTCGAACCCATGCATTTGGATGGGTTTTAGCTGGGGGAAATCTGCACAAAAGTAGGAAAATAAAAAAGTAGAATTTGCCAGATGTAGGTCAAACAACGGCATTACAAATATGCATTCAAAACGTAATAGCTATTGGTTTATGTTTTATTTGCAGCGGACAATTCTTTATAGTTCAGGCATTAAGGTCAAAGCAAAAAGTAAATCGTAAGCTAAACGTTTTGGTTTCGATTCTAGGTTGTGGGGCAGTGGCCATTTTTTTTAAACGTTTGAAATCATTACTATATAGTAGGTCCTATATAGAATATATTAATAAATACGAAATATGCATTAATCAAAATATCATCTTTAAGCGTATTTGACGACTGGGAAATGCCAACCGGCCTGCTAGTATATATATATATATATATATATATATATATATATATATATATATGGTTTCAAATCAGTAAATATTTCCAACTGATGTTTCAAAATCTTTTGTCTACATCAGTTGGAAATATTTACTGATTTGAAACCACCTGAACAGTGAGATTATATATATATATATATATATATATATATATATATATATATATATATATATATATATATATTTTCTCACTGGTCTTCCAAATGAAACCAAATTCCCCTTTTTTCTTCATTCGATTTTTAGCTTTTAATTTATCATTCTGACGTTTCCTCTTAGAGGGTCAGACGATAAGGCCTTAAGGAAATTTTAATAATTCCACCTGCCCATTTCTTGTTTTTTGGTATTTAAATTAAATTATGTTTCCTCTGAAATTTCTCCTTCCATTTTGCTGTACCAAGAATTGACTTTTATATATATATATATATATATATATATATATATATATATATATATATATATATGAGAGAGAGAGAGAGAAAGGGAGAGAGAAAATTACGAACATATCTGTCATAGAATGTTAAAATTACTTCACCAAAGCGATAAGTACTGCAACACTGTCGTTGTTTCTTACCCTTTATTAATATGAAATGATACAAAACCATATGTTTACAATCTGTAATACAACGCTGGTGAAAATCAATTTCAAGATGTTGATTCTGGAAAACGACTAACATTTTGGGCTTGAGCTTATGTTGCTTTAATAATAAATTGCAACTTACTTGGGGATTCATTACTAAAATGGTGTCTAATGATTTAGGACGAGATTCAAAGAAAATCCGTAATATTTTATTTTTAAATTGGAGTTTGTGTTCATGTTGTGCCCCCATTATTATTTTTTTAATATTTCAATTAATTCTCATTAACTGATGTCTAATACCTGTTGTTAAAAATCCACAAAGGTTAAACGTACTATAATTTTCACGAGGGTTTTCCATCCTTTCTATTCATAAAACTAAATTTAATGTAGCCCACATGGATCACTATCACGCTTAAAAGCTTTCCTCTTAATTACGAATCGCCCATATATGAGATTATAAAGCGTACCTGATGGGGGCCTGAGCCCCTAAGTGTTGAGAAGGGAGCAATAGACAAAGGAATAGGAAGGGTCTTACAATAAACAAAGAGATGGGAAGTAGCAAACAATAATTCTGTAGGTTTTTTAGATCGAGCCTTGTAGATTCTACAATGACAATAGTAACCTACAGAACAGATAACACAGAGAAAGGCAGCTTCCGGTAGCCGAGGTGGGAGAATTTCAGATACCGACGCAGAGAAGACAGATGACATCGAGCTGCCGGTTGCGACGGTTGGGAGATGGCAGTGACAACGGTTAGAGAGTTTTTAGAGCTGACTAAGAAAGAGAGATAGAGACAAATTGCGACTGATAGACGAACGTAGCATCGATAGAACGCGGAGTAGACACACAGACTCACACGTCCAACCGTCAAATATATGTGAAAGATTGGTGTTAGTGTTTTTCCTGTTTGTTTGAATCTATTCTTTTACTTTGTGGACCCACGTGTGTTCCAATTGACAGTTGCCAGCGGGAAAATGACGATCCGGCCATAAAAAGAACAGTTGTACGAAAAATCCACGACAAACGACGTTGGGAAGTCGGCGATCTGTCGGGAGCAACACATGTGGTGTCACAGTATTTAAAATCAAATTTCACAAATTCTTGTCACAAACGCCCTATAAGTAATAAGTATTTGACAAATACTCTTATCACGTAGTGCTACGCATCTCAAATCTAACAATCCTCTCGGTTCATTTACGCATATTTTCTAGTGGCTTTTAGCCTTTATAAATGTTGAACACATCCAATATCATCCTACTACTACTAATACTTCTACTACTACAACAAGTACAGCTACTACTGTTACCTTTTCTTTATTGACTTTTTTCTCTCTATTTCTAACACAGCATTTAATTATTTTCTGATTGATTCAACATTTCCTTCTTTCTTTCTTTTCAATTTCTGTCTTCCCGGTGATTCCAAGTTAATAACCTTGTTAATTCTCTAATTAAAGCCAATTATCGGAGAAATTTACTATATCCGTCTGCGATACATCTTCACATCCCGTATATTCTCCCGTCTTTCTCCCTCAGTCTCTCTCTCCTACTCGCTCTCTCTCCCTCTTCCTCTCTCTCTCTTCCTCTCTCTCTTATTGCAGAATAGTATTTACGCAATCAAGCAATAGTAATGGAACTTTAACGTATTCACAATCGTACATAGCTATATACTTACATACATGCTGTAAACACACATACATACACATGAATATTATAAGCTATGTAGTGCGCGAGTGTATATACATGTATGTTCACATTTACGAGTATGTTCGTGTGATGCGTGGGTGTCCAATTCAAATTTTTATGAAAGGCTTAGTTTTGAATAGACGCCACACAAGTTGCCGACCATTCCAAGTCCAAAATGCTGGAAGGGTCATATTTAAATAGATCTTTACCTTAATGGCTATGCCCCTCCTCCCGCTGCTTACTCTGCCCGCTCACTCATGTTTTCTATCATTCACACTGAGGAAGATCGAAGGATCGGCCGAAAATTATGTGCTTTTGAGGAAACATTCTTGTTTTTTTTTTTTCAAAATACTTTTTGTATTCCTACACGTCAACACACAGGAAATAAATACAGAAAAGATATAAACATTTATATATTTTTCGTATTGATTTTTCATTCATACATATTTAAATAAGCTATGAAAATATATTTATGGCGTTTATGCTACACAGTAGCGTTAAAGTTTTATTCTTGTTGGGGATTGTCAGGCTAAGTGCATTTCGTATTTCTTGTAGTCGTAGTAGTAGTAGTAGTAGTAGTAGTAGTAGTAGTAGTAGTAGCTAACAATAAAAGAAGAAACCAAAAAAATATCATACAGATATTCATAAAGGATATTAGTAATAGTATTAGGAATAGCAGTATCCTTGGTAAAGTAGTAGAAGAAAAAGTGGACGGAGAAGAATATAAATATGAAGATAAGGAACTAATAATTATATGGATGATTATGAAGAACAGAGGTTCATACTAGTATTATTGCTACTGATAGCTTACCAATAAGTTTTCTCGGCTTAATTGTCACATGCAAGATGAATTGAAATAAATACATTGAGAACATTGCGAAGGTTACTCTCAAGACAAGAAGGTTAACTCCCTTTATCCTGCTCGAAAATTACTCACATTTGAGAGTATATTATACTTCTATAAAAGTACTTCGTAGATGCTTTTTTTTAGCAAGTTTTTTTTCGGGGTGAGGGTGCTTCCCCCACGCCCAACCTTCCCAGAAGGTACGTACAGCGCCTAGCCTTCCCAAATGTTCACCCATCTGGCACTGGCCAGGCTCAAAATTGTTTAAATTCGGTGATCTGGCGAGAACCGGTGTGTCAACGTTATTGTGCCGTACACATGGAAGGGGAATATATATTACGTATGTGTGTTTGAACTCGTGCTTCGTCTAATCTAGTTTTTCTAGCGTTCGTTGAATCGATGCGTGTATAACACTTATGACAACAGATACAGTTTAAAAACGAACATGTAACATTTACATACATGGAGTTTTGTTGCCACATCTAGATCTGTGCGTCTGCCACTAGTTTATCCCTAATAAATAGGGCCCAAAAACAGTCTCAGATCTAATATATCACACACTATCGGCGAAGCTCTAAGCCGTGTCTTATCACCGCAATGTGCCAATTTTACAAGCATATTAACGGAATGTCTCCTGATTAACTAATAGCACGTGTTCCCCCCTGGACGTATATCGCATCATCTAACCAAATATGCAGCAACATCCCAGACCTTCACTGTTGATGTTCCTGGATGCCGGAAACCCTCTACTCTAATAGTTTCTCTCCCTTGGACTGTTAGCCTTTGAAATTTCCTCCTCGATTCCTTCATCAGCGGCTGCACTGATGTTTAAATGTGACGCGAACGGACATAATATTACTCAACTCCCAACAACCTCTTGTAAGACATTATTCCAAATTCGATAGTAGCTCACGTATAGGTGAAAATACGCTTTGTTTGGGATTTAAAAAAAAAAGGTGAACAAAAATTATTGAAATTAGTATACGAGTAGAAGACAATGATGGTGGATATTATGGTGACGATGATTGAAGAGCTGGTTATTAAAAAAAGCCTTAATTAGTAGTAATATTATTACTAGAAGTATAATAATAGTAGTGGTAGTAATCTCCGTAGTAACAATAATACTATTGGTAGTACTAGCAATAGTAAAAAAAAAGAAACGTGTGTAAATGCTAGTATTAAACTCATGGTATAGTAGTAGTAGTAGTAGTAGTAGTAGTAGTAGTAGTAATACGTTAAAGAAAAAAAGAAAACAATTAATAAACAAAAAGAATAAGCAAAATTAACCAAGAGAGAATGATGAGATGTCATTAAGAAGAACTGCTAAAATGAAAAGAAATCTAAGAATGAAAAAAAAACAAAGTGTAACGGCTATAATGGAGAATAAATGCTGTAATGAAGACAGATTTCAATTTGATGGAGATGCCGTGACGTAATGCAATTCAAATCGCACATGCCATCATCGACTTCAAATTCAATTGTTTATTTTCCCTTCAAACTTAAAAGGGTTTCATTTCAGTTATGCACCCCCACCCACCCACCCACACACATTTGATCGCTCATTAAGTGCCCATGTTTACAATTTCCATAGAAGATGACTGCAATGAGACGGAAGCTCGGGAAATTAAAAAAAAAAAAAAAATCAACAATAAAATCAACCGAACATTCAAAAACACAGATCCTCAAATTTATTCATCCATTTCTTTCGCCTGAAAACATTTTTGTTTTTATTTACCCTGTACAAGTCATACTGCTAAGTGGACATTAGGGGCTACAATCTAGGACCATAACAACAATGTATTATGTGAATAGATGAGCGAGATGTCTTTTCGCTTTATATTTAAATTCCTGCGTGTAAATACAGCAAGTGAAGCAAGAAACAGGAAGGGAACTCCCACAGTCAAGAAGTAAAAGAGAAGAAATTCCTTAAGTAGAACGTTTTCGAGCATCTAGAGACCTTTTTCGTGAAGGAGTGGAATTTTGCCGCTAATCGAGTATGATAGGTCCATTAGTTTCCATAAAACCCTCAAAATTAAATATGGTATAATGGTGACTAATAGTTTTATCCTTCTAAATACCATACTATGCATAGAATTGAACTTATTATACTTAATTCGGTGCACCTAATGATTAAATAAGTCCATAAAAAAATTCAGCCCAATCTGCCTAATAGTTTCATATATATATATATATATATATATATATATATATATATATATATATATATATATATATATATACACTAGCATGGGTATCCAGCGTTACCAGAATCGACATGAAGTTTGGTTTGGCCACACTTGCTATACTAAGAATATTAAAATTATTATACTAAAAATTATCGTTCAAAAACTCTATCGTTTACTGACGTTATTTGTGACCTATTTACATTTAAATAAAAATATAGTATTATTGTACGCAAATAGGTAGTTTTTTTTTAATAATAAACAATATACGGCATAATAACGTTGACACACCGGTTCCCGCTGGATCGCCGAAGTTAAGCAACCTTGAACCTGGTCAGTACTAAATGGGTAACCATTTGAGACTTCTAGTTGCCGTATGTGCTCTCCGCTCATCTCGACATTGTTTCCAGTCGTCCTGGACTTCTCCTTGTACTGGACCTAAACAGTGCCGATTCAGGAGAGGTGTGGTTAGAGATTGCGCAACTCTGTCTCACGATTACACGCGCAGCTGCCACTACAGGGGGTATCTTTTGTCTTTCGTAACTGTACGGACGCATTGAAGCAATATAGCCTTTTTTCTACTATTGTTTGAAATAAGTAGCTTTTGCTTAAATCAAGGTGATTAAGCACAACTATATTTTCTATAAACTACAATTTCGAAATTATTATAAAACAAAGAAAAAAAAAGGAAACATTTTCATATATCTACGTATTTGTGACCTATTTGCGTTATAAAAAGAAATAGAAGAATTGGGGAAATGTTGTTACCGACTTTCCCCTTTTCTTTATTTTTTTTTACTGTTTTTTTTTCTGTGCCAACGCGCACCCTATAACTGACAGGAGATCTTAAAGGTCAATACAGACGGTAACGATTTGTCTATATTATATACTTTATACAGGTAAAATGTAATTACGTTATTATTGGACATGTAATCATGTGATTATTGAATTTTATGGTCGAAGCACAGATTACTTACAAAACGCCCTCCTTTAACATGTTCAGAATGGCTTTCAAAATAATAACAATATTATTTTAGCACGGTAAAATAAAAAATAAATAATTATATAAGTACTCACCATATTCAGTTTTTTTTTTCGGTCAACAATGCACATCCAAAATTAGAAGATTGTTTCATACTATTTGCGTGTCGGGATAATGACAACGGTTATCAAGATTACATTTGGGGTAGATATTTTGACAACCCGCCCTCCCCACACACACAAAATGGGGTGTCTATTCCGAAACCCGTTCTTAGCAGGGATCGGTTGGGATGTCCACTCCGAAAGCCATTCTTACCATGAGGATGTTCGAAGTGTCTATTCCAAAAGCCATTTTTAACATTAAAGTGTTGGGCAAAACCAACTACGGCCGTACTTAAACTTTTTACGAAGAGTAGCATGCTTTCGCCGGGCAACGCCGGTTTACGGGTCCTATTAGTTAAAGATAATTGTAACGAAATAAATGTTCATTTGGCACAGAATGCGCAGATGTAGTTCTTGTCAGTTAAACATCGGCTTTATTGCTTTTGTTGCTCCCCTTATAAGTGGTAAAACCCTTCCAGGATTTACATTCTCTTTGCGAAGAGTAGCTTCTAGTTAATCGTGTGAAACGCTTATATTCAAGCATTTTTGTAAGGCAGATTTCATTTGGGAAACCTCATCCGACGATTGTGTCTAATCTAAAGAAGTAAATAAACATGGCGTAGGAAAAAAAAATGACTAGTCTGAATCAAATATCGATATGTTAAGCAGATCGCTTTTTGTATTTCACTTTGAATAACCGACTAGATAGCTTTATATTATAGACTTTTACCCAGCTGGTATGAGAAGAGATAGATACATTAGGATGGAATTTAGAATCTGCGACATTCGATACTATGGCAAGTATCATTAATCAAAATATAGTTTGGGTAAATATGGACCAAAGATGAAGAGAATTTGGCATTTTCAGTAATGAGTCTGAAACCATTCACAAGGAATTTGTTTCGCTGAATTCTTCGGGCAACTTGTCAGAAAGCCTGCGAGTCATTTGTTAATATGCGACCTGCGGGAAACGTTTCTAAGTGCTTATGAAGAGTTTGCACTGGCAAGGAAAATCTATAAATTGTACAGAAACCAGTAACATAAAAAAAAGGTGTAAGTCGGCCTTGAGTGGGGTTAAAAAATAAGGAAGATATGATATTTAGGGGGTGGATGGGCTTTTTTATTACAGGTCAGTATATAAAATAAGGAAAGCATATCGACCATATTTTTAGGCAACGCCAATATATTATTCGCATTGACTACTATTGTAACAAAGAGCGGACGCACGTATGGCGGCTGTATGCAAATGACGAGCCGTGTACAAAGAGACGTCAAGGAAAGGAAGAAGAAAAAAGACTATAAAAAGAACATGTACAGAGACAGACGATCACATTTGAGAGGACAGAGGTCAGAAAGAATGAACACGATCACGTTTATTCGGGAAAGTACCCGGAAATAAATGTCGTTATTTCAACGAAAATAAACAGTTAGTCGAAATATTCATTGCATTAATCACTTTTGCGAACGTAATCTGCTACAACGTGTTGGTTCTGGAATCTTTACATGTTAAAACGTGTGTAAACGTTTACAATCTTACACTACAACGTAATATAGGGGGCAATGCTTCAACTTCTTGACAGTTGATTCTTTTAGATTTTAATTAAAATGAATTAAAATTGATCAATTGTAACCGACCGCGATATGAAAGTACCCTTTCTTTATTGGTTACTACAATGTGATGTAGGGGACGATGCAAGAATTTATTGTCAACTTATTCTTTTAACTGGTAACAAAATATAAAATAATATTATCGACCGTAGTTTGTGGCGATGTAAAATATCGTTTTTTCTTAGTTCACTACACCGTGATGTAGGGGACGACACCACTTTTTTGTATTTTATTTTTCAGATTAATTTAAAAATAAAATATATGCATTGATATAAGTAGAAAGTGATGCGAAGGCCTCCTTTTCATTAACTATTTAACCGAGGTATAGGGAACTATGTCGCTATTTCCTTTACTTATTTATTTATATTCTCATTAAAATGAAATAAATACGAGGCTTGTACCAAAACTAGTTCCTCATATATTTTAACTAAAAATGTTGAAGAGCTACTAAGACTGGAGTAGTACCATAAAGTAGGCGACTAATTGTGCTCCAGAATTTATTTTTCTACGTGGTCACTACTAATCTCAATTCACTTTTCCCAGAGATGAACGAGAGCCTTGATACCTCGGTCGCGATTATGGCGTTGTTGTTGGAGAAATGCCGCACACGTAATGCGCCATTTATAGGACAGAACAATTTGAATCTGACAGTGCTAGGTAAAGACTATAACGGTGGGCAAGGCAGCAACGTCCGGCCGAACTTTGTCACGCATTCTGTTGTCTCCAAACGTGTGTGACCTGGCGCTGTTTTGCTACAAACGGAATGTTTATTTTTCTCTAGGTATACGCGGGCAATCCAGGCCTTTAGCTTTGTTAACGTTGTAGCGTAACAGCCAGACCCAACAGTCAATCGTAGTTCCGAGAATTCCAGAAAGATGCCACTCTTTCTGTCGCAGAAGACGGCGCACTTTACATTCCCTGCAGATGTGTTCGTTGTGATATTTTTTTGACGGAGAGTGCGCGTGTGCTATTCTATCAACTGCCGTTTGAACTCCGGCTCGTAGTGGTGATACCACGTCGGGTCACCAATGGTGCGGTTGTTTAAGAATCACTCATCTTCAGTTTCGTACTGATACAACAAGTCCTGCCAGACTTTCCGTCTGTGGTCCTTTTGGTCTTATGTGAGTATTCGCGGAACCCCAGGAATAACAACACCGTTTTCAGTGCGCTTACACTCACAGTCAAGTTTACGCGCTATTTATTCACCGTTATCCGCCGATCAACACAGATGAATTGGTCGAGACACGCAATTTTATGGGAGCGTGGCTGTGCATGGTTGGCTGGAGCGCGCTTTATCACTCACGTCTCTGTCAGTACTTTAAAATCAACGAACCCACCTCCTAACGATGCTGACATCAACGACATCGGCTTCTGAAACGTACTACAGGCGCCGGTGAATATTGATCAGTTCAATGTTTTCAATGGAGGAATTTAATAATGTATCTCTACTTGTGATGCATGCCCATGCTAGGAGTTTTTTCTTCGAGTCTACCGTGAATATCTTCAACAGAGAGATTAAAATTTCGGGTCATGGATGCATTAGTTCAGTCATCATAACAATTCAATTTGCAATCTCCTTTGCTTTATTCGGGTGGAATAAAAAGGAATAACGGTCATTATCTTTTGAATTGACATCATATATCGATTTGGAAAACGATCTGCAGAATTTTTGTTAGGTTGACTAAAAGACCTAGATGTGCAAAAGAGCCAGATTTATATGCGGGTTTAACTTAGCAAATTATTTTGTAACTTAAATTTTATTACGTTTCTGAATTTTTAAAAATGAGGATTGATATTCTGTATTGTGTGATTAGTCAGACGACTGTTCTCACCTTTAGTGGCATTCTCACAACGTTTCGATGTAACCTCAGACCTTTATTCTAGGTGTATCCTATGGAACTTGTATTTTTTTCTCAAACTCGGAAATCTGCAACGACACGTGGCTCACCGTATAAAGTAATCAGTCAAATTCAGTTGGAAGATACCCTTTTCTAGGGGTGCAAAATTCCATTTTTAGTGGGGAGACACTAAAAAATACAACAAAAATTACTTAAGACATGGCTGCCTGAACGAGATCATCCTACCCTCGTGGATAAAATAAAAAAGTTTCAATTTTAAATTCTGTGTAGAGTCCCAAGGTCGACAGAAATATTACTAGGTTGGACAAGATACATATGAAAAAGTTAGAACATTTTTTTTTTAAATATAAAAAAAACATATCTTTTTTTGCTTTAAATAATCTCAAACAAGACAATTACCATTGAGTTGTAAGGGACTACTATGATGAAAAGGCATATTGTTAATTAGTGTCAATACATACAGACTTATCATAAGTGTTGCATTGTGTAGTCAGATGCTTGTTTAAATTACATTATAATTTAAGGTACAAGAAGGCAGACGTAGAATTCCAAAACCTAAAAGTTTGAAAATAGAAGCGAATAGAGTAGACACCTTCCGACACCTAGGTTACTACACAGTGAAAAGGTGCAGTTTTGCTGATTGCCCGGCAGTTTAGAATTATTTACGTCGAGAGGTCCCCCATTACAGCATTGCAGCACATAAAAGTAAATATTATTGGATAATTACAATGGTGAAAATGTTTTCTTGCTAGGTTTATGGAGCCCACCGCGGATTGCAGCAGCCTTGGCAATGTATTCTATACGTGTGTTATAGTAGTATCTAAACTAAAATAATTAATTTATTAATCAATTTTTATTTTATAAAATATTTATAAATACTGATTAATAATAGTAGAACAGAAACAGGATATTTGATCTGATGAGTTAATTGGTTAAGATTGTGGCAACGTAATCGCGAAATGATTCCGACGGACGCTAACAAGCAAATTGATATAATTGCTAACATTTCAAAAGCGGTAAGCATTACAGTATCCAAGTACAGTCAAACCCCAATATGCAAGCTCCAAAGTCGCGGTGTACCGGTTAAACAAGTTAATAAATTCAAATATGTGGGCTACTGGATCATATCTAATTGAAGGCACACTACTGAAATACAATGTAGCATAGCCGCAACGAAAGTCGCTTTCAAGAGATCGTCATCAATGATGATCAACTGAAACATTCAAATAGACACCAATGTCAGATTACTCCGAACATATGTATGGTCTGTTCTTTTATACGGTTGTAATTGCTGGATAACCACCAACAGCACGAGGAAGAGACTAGAGGTAACTGAAACTTGGTTCATGAAGAATATTTTGAGGGTATTCTGGACAGAAAAGAAAACAAACCAAGAGGTATTACAACTAGCAAACACAGAAAGGTCTTTCACAAGAACAGTATGAAAAGACAAATAAGGTTCATGGGTGATGCCTACAGAAAAAGTGGAGTAGAGCAGATTAGTTTGACGGAAATAATCGCGGGTAGAAGAACCAGAGAAAGACAGCGTGAAAAATACGCTGACAGTCTGAATACTTGGGCACCATAAAAATGATGAGCAACAATGAATTCATGAATGCCTCGAGGGAGAGAGATAGATGGCGAGCCATAGTAATCAATGCCTGTACCAAACAGGACACCACCTAGTGATGATAATTGCGGCAGTATTTCTTTCCCCGCTTCTTAGCATCCGCTTTCTTTCCTCACTATCCGAACCCAGAAAGTTTTCACAGCACACGCTTTCTGCATCTCGCATACACATTCCTAAATGTTAGCAAGAGTTAGGCGATCAGAAAAAATACTATTGTAACAGAGCGCGGAGGCACGTATGTAAATGCATACAAAATGTGAAATGGCGTTTCTATAAAGAAAAATATTATAAAAAGGGGGATAGAACATGTTAGAGAAGACAAGCACGTAAGAGTCATGTGTGATGTGCCGACCGTAACGAGAAGTCACGGGAATGAGGAAATAAATGTCATTCTTACAAAAAAAAGGGGGTCGAATTATTACTTGTTCTTTGTTCCTTGCAACGAAGACTTGCATGCAAGATGTGGGTCCAGCGTGTTAACGTGTCCTACGTTGCACTATTATCCTACACGCATTTACAAGAACTCGGTAAAGAAACTCACATACACGTACTTAATGCAACACTGCCAAATGCTCACATTCCAACCTTATAAAGACATCTACACACTATGAACATATTGACTTCACAGTCTTAATTTTATTTAGTAAATTTAATTATAATTTAATTTACTAACATTTATTTACCAAACACGTTTTTGCACTATAAAGATTTTCATGATTGAATGGAAATTTTTATCTCATGTATAAAAATGTTTTATAATATGATTTATTTTTTCTCCATTCTCAGATCTTGTTTCTAGATGATCAAATGGCATTGGAGCAAAATCCGACACTTGACACCAAAAAGAAACGAAAACAAGCCACGAAAAAAAAAAAAAAAAAAAAAGAAGCTGTATATGCAACGTTCCGACAATTACTATACGCGTCAATTCTGCCCCCACTGGTGACTGCTCTGGTGGTTTCCTCTACTATCTGCTGCTGCCTTGCTTTCTCTTCTATTCCCGCTGCCTGCCTCCTCTGTTCTCAGTCTCATTAGTATTTTATAGTGTAATGTAAAAACATAAAAGTTTCTTCATTCTCTGATCAAAGCCTGTTCCACGTAGGTTCATACATATTACCACTGCGCTACACTAAAGAGACTCTCACTCTCAACGGATGAATATGGCACGCTTAAATATATTAAAGCTAGTTTACTCAGCAGTGGTAAGGACTCCTGTATCTTTTTTCACCACTGAAATGGATCATCACTCCTTGCGTGAAGTGGTAACGTTACATAATGATCAAGTTTTTTTAGGGCATTTATGAATAAGGGATTCATCAATTTCAGGTGGGATTGTGCTTCTTGTACTTCTGTTTTACTTGTAGTTACTGTCTCAAGATTAAATAGAGCCACTATATGCACTTTGTTTGGATTTGTTAATGTAGGCTAATTTGAAGCTAATCCATCAAACACGCTTGAAGGACGTACACTGTTACTTTCACTTTCATTTTCTTGCCTCTCAGCAGAGCATAAAGAAATGTATCCTGATTTTGCTTTATTAGCATCAGTAAAGAGTAGATATAGAATCCACTTTTTTGGTGTTTTTATATCATTTTATTCCATACATTCCATTAGCAATGTTTCTGACAAAGATGCAAAGGCAGACCAAATAAAACTGCATATACTTCCATTAAATATACGCTACCATTCACTAGCTACATTCAGAACTAACCCCAGTTTGACTTAAAAAAATTAAAACAAAGTATTTATATATAACAAGAAACAAGTAGACAATATTTTTTATCATTTAAATTAGATGAACATTTTGTTTTCAATCATTCACCGAATTGCTCAACACTGGTAAGAAAGATTCCACTTAAGTCAGAAATATCAGAATTTCATATGACAGCCTTTCACAGAAATAACCACGAAACTAAAATTGTAGGTAGCCTTTATTGATATGTTTGAATGTCTGTTACAAGCTTCTTTGCTGATTTCTTCAAATAGACTCAGTAACCGGTTAATTTCTTGAACTAGTCCTCATTGACAAGTTGTTAAGATAGGAATCTAATAATCAACAGTTTACAGTAGAAGAGTTTTCCGTTGTTCCGAATCTTCTCTTCAGCATGTATAATATGTTGGATTGTGTGGTCACATCTTGAATGAGTAAATATTTGCCCAAATTAAGCTGATCCAGTATTTATGCTAAGTTACTAGTCGCAAATATAAAACCATTAAAGTAAGAGACTATCATGTAGTTAGTTGTAATGATTGCATTCACATAGTGTTGGGACAAAACAAGCTATTTAATGTGTCAATATATGTCTAAAGCATGATAGTGACTCTAAACTACATTTGCCGACACCAGTAGCCATATTTGGCCTGAATCTCGCACAACTAAGAATACTTTATTTGAGAATCTTATACTCATCCAGAACATTGTGCAATTCCTCACTTGTTCTTGCACTTGTGTGTATATTAAGGAATAAAACAACTTAAAGTACAACTAAGTCATTTGAAAGTTAATAGTATGTCGAACTTAGAATTATATGCAGTAGCTTCCAAATGACTGTGCTCAACGAAATACTTATAATTTCATTAAGATACGATGCCATTTTTGTTTTTACTTTCTTAAATATATCTGAAATTATTTTAGCAGCTGTCGAGTTCCGTTTGGCTATTCTAGCCGCACTGAAGCACTGTAGTATAGGGCACAATCTGCCTGTAGATGATTATATAGAGAGAGGAAAAGAAATTTGAATATGTACAAATATAAATCTATATATGCATATGATTGACCCACCGATTAGTCGGATTTGGACCTTAGAATT
Source organism: Euprymna scolopes (assembly GCF_053919585.1). NCBI lineage: Eukaryota > Metazoa > Mollusca > Cephalopoda > Sepiida > Sepiolidae > Euprymna > Euprymna scolopes. Next base: position 75,155,986 of record NC_136509.1, read on the forward strand.
CACTCTCGTCCGTTCGTTCCCAAAATTCTCAATAACTACTTTTTACATTTTTCTGAAATTTTGCATGAACTTACAACTACCCAAGTGAGGAAATGTAACATTCTCGGATTTTCATAAAAATTCTGGTTGCGTCCCCAGAGGACCAAAAAGGGAAAAATGGCCCCAAAATACACTTTACGGAACATCGAATCTTTTCCGAACTTTTAGATTTTACTAAAAGTTACTCAAAAGAAAAATAACATTGATATACATCTGAAAAATGCTAGTTGTGTCCTCAGATAGTAAAAAAGGGTTCAAAATGCCAAGAAACAGCATTTGCCGGGACAAATAATCTTTTCCGATTATTAGATTCTTCTGAAAATTAGTCCAAAGTAAGACCACCTGGATATACATCTCGAAACGTAATATTTGACTTTGGAAAAATTATGGGGCTTATCACCCAGGGTGTTTCAGGAATGAAAAACACAGCTTTTCGGGCTAATTATTATTTTTGTCCTAAAATTCATACTTGTGTCTTTATAGGCGTTTTAAATGGTACATAATTAAAAAAATAAGGCAACGTTTGTCATGAAACAGTGCTGTTTTAGCCCAAATTTTTACATCAGGCCAGGGGTTTAAATAGGCAAAATAGGTAACAGTTCTACGACTGATTTTGGCTAATAGTTACAGGGAAGTAACTCTTGTAGACTTGATGGTAAATTATTGATTATATATTCGAATAATGAACTTTAATGCACGCGATTTGTTGTACGATTCGTGTACCGCAAGCCTGGTCCACTAGGGAATTTATAATCTTCTAATAAAATCCCTTACGGATCTCAACAGTTTCTTCAACAGTCAAATTACAACACTCAAATTGAAGATAGTAACGGCTTTACATTTGCAATTAATAACTTAACATATTAATTTAATTCTTGATACGAAACTTTCTTCTTCACCAGCACTGCTGCTTCCTGACCCATTTAGCAATCACATTGGTTTGTACTTTAATGTGTAATTACTTTATATCTGTTTTGATTTATTTACGTCATTTCGATAAAATAACAACAAAAAAAAATAACATATGTGAATCCTCCAAATTTAATATCTAGAATATATTTAAAAAAAATATATATATACAGAAACATTACTTTGTCGTGGTTATAGGGCTTTTACTAAAGTTGCTTCATCGCATTTTATTAAAAAGTGTGACAAGGGCATTAGTGGGGGACGATATAGTTTTTGCTTGTTTTTTAGCAAACTGGAGAGTATCTTTTATCAAGGAAGAGTACAATGTTGACGGTAGGTTTATTTTCAGCAGGTTCGAATCTCTCCCTTCCCCTGCTTTGTCCCTTTATTCCCTACATTCTATTAGCATTGTTTCTGACAAAGCTAGAAAGATAGGGCAAATAAAACAATATTTAAGTACGCTAAATATACACTTAAATTCATTGGGTACATTCGAAATTAACTTCAGTTCGACCTAATAAGATAAAAAAAAGTATATATATCTATAACAGGAAATTGTGTATTTGTAAATATGAAGGACACTAATAATCGCATACGTTTACTAGCACTTACAAATAGTATTCTAATTCACTAATACTAGTTTAATAAGTAGAGAAGAATGTTCATTTTAACGCTCGTTATTTTGCTCTTTCAATTATATGCTTTAGTCCGCATATATTATCAGCGATGTGTCTGAGAAAAATAGGGAAGAATTGCTCTATTCTCGAACGGAATCTATCGATCTCATATTTATGGTTGGTTAGATTTTGGCCTCGAAGTAGCATGCTTTTCCTTCAGCTGCTTACAGTAGATGGCTTCATGATTTGTCTGTAGCGCTTTCAGTTAAAACATATATAAGAAAACATGCGTGTTTCATCAACAGTTTAACTGGCAACATATAGGTTTTCGTAGGTTGATGACGCTACATGAACGACCGATGCTGACATCACCTGAAAAATTAAAATTGCGAAATGCGGATATAGGAACGAAATGCGTTTTTTTGGTTTCGACGCAACAAACATAAAGAAATCATTAATAAAAAAAAAATAATGAAATAAATAATACTAACATTTTGCGTCTTCTCTTTTTAAAATAATTTTTTTAACGAATTTTTTTTAGAGTGATTTGTTCATTTCTTTTTTTTTTCCAACAATTTATTACGTAAACTTTTACTTTTTATCTTCTCTTCTCCCGACATTTTATTACCTAAATCTTTTAAAAGAGATTCGTTTATTTTAATATTATTTTAATTTTATTTATTTTAAATATTTTTATAAAATGTCATATACGTTTATTCGTATTTTAATTATTGGAAGTCTTTTGAGATGAGTAATTTCTATATATTCTATTTATTCTATTTATATAGAAGAGACGTTGCGAGCCTATCATTGTTTTATCGTTATTTCCATGGCAGGTGCTCGTCTGAACTCCAATCTCCCGCCCCCTCCCCTCGCCAATCTTTCACGAAAAACACCCGTCTAGCTGAATCCACTGTGTAAAATTTCCCCCACTCTTTATCTGTGCCTAAATCAAAACGTGGATTCCATGAACAAATCTTCTTTCTTAGAACTGCACGCCTGTGGAACTCTGTTCCATCTGCCTGCTTTCCACCTGACTACAACTTGGATGTCTTCAAGTCCAACGTTAACAAATTCCTAATGAACCGTCCCCTTAAGTAAACACTTCATCAAATCTCCGCACTAACGTACTGTACTTGCAATAACCCTTATCCCTGAGTGGCTTCCGGGCCTCGATAAGTGGTGACAACCGTGTAAAAAATATATATATTTCCAGACTATTATACTCATCTTTCGATTGTTGTTTCATGACATTTCGGCCAACTATTCCCCTACCCTTCGTCAGGTTGATGAGACGACAACAGGAAGGCAGTAATTACAGAAGGCAGTAGTTACTGAAGATACACTTGAAGAGTCAGCATTCCTATGCTATCGAGGTTAACAACCTGACGAAGTCTAGAGAAATAGTTGGCCGAAACGCAGTGAAACAGCAACTGGAAAGATGAGGATAATAGTCCGGAAACAAATAAAAATGTTCTTTCATATATTGTTAAATGCGAAAATAAGCATATTTCGTTCCTATGTCCGCATTTCACAATTTGTAGTTTCTACGTGAAGTCAGCATCGGTTGGCCATGTTGAGTATTGAGCCTACGAAGGCCCATATTGCTGATTATCTTCTTTCTGCGGTGGCGCTATAGATATCGTATTCCTTAAAATAGTTCAACAAATAGACCTAGTTTATTTTCCAAATCTTCTAGACGGGCGCTTCTTCTAATCTGATTAGGTAATTTGTTCAAAAATAGAGTACAAAAATCCTATTAGAAAACAAAATAAAATTGTGTATTAGATTTCAGGTTTTCGAATTTTTCCTTGCCATAAATTTCCACTGATTAAATCCAAAAAATTATCTAAGACATGATGCGTTGGTGTATAACTTCAACTTCTGGTGAGAATGCGTCAGTATTTATTAAATGACTTCGCCACCCTCGTTCCTAAAAATGAAGTCCGCAAAGCGCAAAAGCGTTAATCGTAATTGAAAAGGCCGGTTACTTAAGACACGATGCGAATCTCTGTCGAGATAACATCTCGCATGTTCAGGGGTGGGGTGGGGGAGATGCCCGACGAAGAGCGAAGCGAGGGTCGCCGGTGTAGGTCGGTGGGTAGTGAGAGGTCAAAGGGTGTAAGATTTTTTTTTAAGGAGCATTTCAGTTTGCTCTGTAACGGTACACCGAGACAAGTATCTCTAGGATGTAGTGTTGGGGTGAGATGGTCGAAGAAGAGTGATATGTGAAGCGAGAGCATCGGGGCTGAGGGGATGTGGTCTTTTTTTCTGTACACAGCTGGTTTTGGTTGCTGGGCTCCCGTGGATAGAAGCTAGTTATTTGTTTAATGGAGACTCTACCATTTAAAGGGGCGGTCGATGACAAGATAAATAACCATTATAAAACGCGTAGAGACACACATTTCTACAGACATACGTTCACTGAAAAATAACGGCCGACATATAGTTACACATATACATACACATTTAAAACGCACGTATGATGATTGCTGACTGGACTGAACCTAAATGCCTACTTGATTAGTTCCTAAGGTCTCTAAGGTTTCTCTGTACATGGATTGTTCAGGATAATATACCATAAGGGTACCCCCCCCGCTACGAGTAAATCCTGATTAAATATACAAAATAACATCGTATTCGAAACTCATTAAAATTCCATCAGTATGGTGATTTGTGCTATAGTGCCCGAAAAAACTCGTCGCCGGAAAACTCGTTTTTTGTTAGGTAAGAAAAACTGATCCATTACTGAATAATTATCGATTGATAACGCATTTTATGATCGTTCGTGAAGGAAATATTTTTTAAAAGAAATTATACCCCCCACAAATAATATATTTAATATATTTTTTTTTTTACTTATTTACTGTTGTTTTAAAAAAGATAAAATCGATTTTCTAAGTGTTCGTTTTCTATCCAACTAGCTCAGTTGTTGGTGTTTTTTTCCTTATTTTTAAGCGTTTATTCAGTTCAACAACAAAACTACAAACTGCATAATATTTCTTATAATATTTATACTTATTTACTGTGGTTTTTAAAAGCGCAAAATCGATTTTTCAACCTAGCTGGTTAAGTTGTTAGTGTTTTAATTTATTTTAAAGCATTTATAAAAAAAACAAAAAAATTCGGTGGACCTTCTCAAAATAATGTTCTTTATAGCAACAACACTAAGCTGGATAATCTACCAGACTAGATGATATGCCGTTTGACAAACGGTAGATATTTTCAAGATTTCTAGATAAAACATAGAAAATGAATTGCATAAACTGACTTTGAAAACATTATTTCCGAAAATTATACAATCCTTGCATATAACTTAGGTTCTAGGCCTTACAAACGTGTAGGGGGAGTTGTCTATCGTCATACTTACCACACTGCTTAAAATGCGTCTATACTATACCTAGCTAAAATCATCAGCCGCCATAATACCACATTTACACCGGAGTTTGTCCTACTTAATTTCTCATATCGATTTAAAAAAATAAATAAATATATACATTAATTATGATTTTTAGGTTCCTCGCTCCTGAAATACACAAGCACCCTTTGCAGCAAAACCGATATTTTCACATTATGAGACGAATTAGATATTTTATAAGAGAGAAATTGCTCAGTTTTGAATAACAACAACAATAATAATAATAATAATAATAATAATAATAATAATAATAATAATAATAAACATCCTACTGGAAGAAAATATGTTATATACTAATTAGTTATTATAGGCGGAAGGCCACTTGATTATACGTGTAAATGAGATCTTTGAATGAATGATATAACAGTACTACAGGCAGATTAGGAACGATGGGCGAGATGTGAAGATGTTGCTTATTTAAGGGAACGGTTCGACGAGTATTTATAGTCATTTGACTTGAAAACGTTCGAGGTTTACTGACACTGAATTCCACAGATGCAGGTTCCTGGAAAGCAATTTTGTTAATTAAAGTTAGGTTTGTTTTCCAGTGCACGGATAAATTAATGGAAGGTTTTCGCATTCGGTGTAGCTGGACAAGCGTTTGCTGTGAATGTTTTATAAGAATGGACCAGAGATTTAAGCCCAGTCGTGCATCCATCATGATAATATGTCACTAAGTTACAAAGTCGGTTCTATTTAAAAGAGATTTACTACTTATCTCATATATAAATAAAATTCATTCGATGTTTTCCCGCATCTACAGTTTAAAGAGGAAAATAACCAAACGCATCCTAAACTAATATTTATATTCATCACTCACGGCACTTCCTAAAGTGTATTTCATGAAGCCACGCATACATTTTATCTTTGTTTAAAATTTATTACATTTATTCTGAACAAAATCCTTCTCTCAAATGCGCACAAAAGAAAGAATATGATAGTACGACGATTTCTCTATTGTAAAGCCGATGTTAAGAACAGAAGAGATTATTGTTCATTAGATTGAGACATCTATTTTGTTCTTGTTCACTCTGAGAACGATTGTTTTAGGCTGCTTTTCCCTAAATGTGGCAGGAGCAATTCAATATATTACTCTTATATGACTCGTCATTATGTGAAAAACGTAGATATGTAGCCAGATATAACAGCAGGCTTGGAGTTAGAAAAATAGCGGCTCAAGGGATACATTAGGGATCATAGATCAATAGTCATCAAATTAGCTAATCTATATTTAAAAACGTGTCAGACTTAGTGCATAATAATACTAATCCAAATAATCAAACCAGAATCATTTCCAGTGTCGAATTAAGAATGCTTTACATATGAGGTTCAAAGAAAACGAAACGTAGACAAAACAGAAGTGTTAGTCCCAATAACAAACACTTTTCGTTTCGAGAGAAAAGAAAGATTTCCGAATCAATCTTTTTGTGGAAGTCGCACTAAAAAGAACGCCAAACTATGGTAGTCTATTTATAGAAGCGCGTACGAAATACATCGCCGATAAAATTATAAGTAACGCGCGGAATGTTGCTTCGATATCTCTGACCGTGTGTCCCTCATTTCAGTTGAAAAGTTAACAAACTAACTATGAGAATGTTAGCCTTTCTCTACTCACTCGATTCTTCTCCAAAATAAAACCTTGAAGAAATATCAACGAACATTTTCTTGTGTCTCTTTTGCGTCGAAAGAAGTTTTATTTGCGTAGCAAACACGGGGCGAAACAGCGACGATGAAGAAATGCAACGAACCAACAGCGTCAGAAAACATGATAAAAGATTCGCGTATGTAAGGTTTTGCTATTTAAACTTTACATGAGTTCTCACCTCACTGATTCTGATCAGTAAAAAAAAGAAGAAGAAAAAAGCCAACAAAAAACAAGTCACACTCTGCAAAGAAAATGTAATTGCTCGAATTACCATCTCCTAAGACGAGACGGACTTAATTCCAACATTCCGAAAGTTTTGCGGGTTAAAGAAAAGTCCGATAATGCAAGAATGATTCCAGAAAAGAAAATAAGCTGACGGGTCAACCCGCAAGAACCATAGGAACAAATGTCCCCAACTCTTTATCTGTGCCTTAACCTAAACGTCGATTCCATGAACAAAGCTTCTTTCTTATGAATTGCACGTTTGTGGAACTGTCTTCCGTTCGCCTGCTTTCCAGTTGACTACAATATGGTCGTTTTCAAGTCCAACGTAAATAAGTAGTTGATGAGCCGCTCCCCTTAAGTAATCCAAGTTATCAAATTTCCACTACGAATGATTACTATGACATTGTCCCATTAAGTACTGTACACTCTTTAACTCTTATCCTCGAGTGGTATCTGGACCTTGATAAGTGGTAACTCCTATGTAAAAAAATAAAGTGGAGTATCCGTTTCGATGCTGTACTTAATTTAATGTTCCATTGCTCAATGAAAGAGACGTTATTGATTAGTCTATTCTTTTTCGAATTCAAGGTTCCTTATTTTGGGGGATGTGGATTTTTCCACATTATTAGCTGACCTTGTCGTGCATTATTAGCCGTGTCTAACTCTTCTTTCGCGAAAAGGCAAGTAATCGGGGACTTTTTGGAACCAGAGTTTTGTGGATAAATTTAGAAATTAAAGCTTAGCTGTGACCCTAAACTTAACCCCAACTCGCTGGAACCAGATTTCTGTGGATAAGTTTAAAATAATTTAAAGACATTTGACACAAGTAAATACATTGCATTTAATACTTAATTACTAAGTATAATTAAGAATTTCATTAATCATTGTATTTAATATTGATGTGTCTTTGCTATTTTGAAGCGTTTTTATTTAATTTCCAAACGTTGCATAAATTACTTAAAGTGCTTGGGGAATTTTGCTATTTTAATTAAATATGAAGTAATGAAGTATAATTTGTCAAAAGGAATGTCTCATTCAGTCGAAAATCCGAACAAATTGTAATTGATATAAGAAATACGAGGCTACGAAAAATCACGATACGAAACATGATTAAAATAAATTCATGAAACACATGATCTAGTTTTTAATTTGAGCATCACCACTTATCCAGGCCAGAAACCAGTAATGGGTAAGCGTTTAAAATCGTCAGTTAGATGGTAAGACAACGTCGTGATAATCAGTAATGGTAAAACTTGGGTAGCACTAAATTATTTAAGAATATGGCTCAAGAAGAACTTATTTATATTAAATTTAAAAAAACTACTACGTTATAGTCAGTTGGGAAACAGCCGCATTATAGTGTGTTCTACAAGCAGACAGTTCTAGGAAAGAAACTCTGCTCATGGAATTTTCGTTAAGTTGTAGGCACGGGGAGAACAGGGAGAACATTTCTGACGGTTGTTTGCGAATGTTTTATAGTGGACGCATAGATTGAAGCCCAGTCGAACACCTCCCATAAAAGTAACGGTGGTGCAGAGATAGACAATCAACGCCTCTTCTGTGAGAAAAAGAAAGTAAACGTAAAACAGTATATAGAAGACGTTTCTATTCTCTTTTAATGCGGGAAAGGATACTCTTAAGGATTAATTCACAGGTGTGGCAAAAGTACTCCATCGTATGACGTATTTGACTTTTGCGCGCAATGGATCGCATCGGGAGTGAGAAACCTTGTAGGGTTCACCATTTTACAGTGATTTTGACAACGAATCTGATATAGGTCTACCATTTCAGGTCAGAAGTTTAAGTCAGTCCAAGGAATTTGTTAAAGTAAGGTGCTTTCAATTGTTTTTTTTTTTTACATAGGGGTCACCCCTGATCAAAATTCGGAGGCCACACGAGGATAAGTGTTATTGAGTGTACAGTAGTCAACGGGATATCATAGCAATCTTTAGTAGTGTAAATTTGAAAAATTGTATTACTTAAAGGGAACGGATCATCCCCTACTTGTTTACGTTGGACTTGAAGAAATGAACCTAGCCAGCTGAAAACAGGCATATAAGAGAGTTTCACTGGTGTGCAGTTTTAAGAAAGACGCCTTGTTCATAGAATATACGTTTTGGTTTAGGCACAGATAAAGAGTAGGGAGTGTGGGTTTTGGCGTTGTTGGTAAAAATATAAAAGTTTCGTTTTATGGTGCATTAAACGTAACTAGCCATTTTCTACCCAATTATATCACATGTTTCTGGTCAAAGACAGGGGAAATCAGAGAGATTCTAGTCATTGGCATAGATAGTAGTATCATCCGCAGAGATGTCGATGATTGATTATAGAACATGATTTGCGAGATCGTTTATATAAATCTGGAAGGATATTGGGTCCAGAATGGATCAATGAGAACCCCCAGAGTTTATACGGTGGACTTCGTATTCCTGTCCAACAATGACTACTTTAATAAACCTGTCAGGATAATGATTTGATGATTGAGATGACATTTCCATTTAGTCCATAACTGGAAATCTTTTGAAGTGCTCTATCAAATGTCTTAGATATGTCGAGTGCTATTGCACTAGAAATCAATATCACCGTCAATAGATTTAATGATCCTGTGTAATATTACCATCAGCACATCAGTTGTTAATCTCTCAGAACGGAACTCATATTGCCTGTCGCTGAATATTTGGTTTTGCTGAGGTAGTTTACAACTTCTTTATTCATCACGGACTCAAGCGAATTACTCGCGACTCACAGAGGACTGGTAAGTTTGGACTTAAAGGCATAAGACCGACCCCCATACTTTTAGATACTGAACACGGTGAGAAAGTTTTTCAGCATGATAAGAAACATCGCTCTTTTAAGCAGTGTTTAAACACCTTTGTTAATATAGGAGCTAGTTCCGGTTACAGATATTTTTATGCTATGATCTGAATGTTGTCAGAATCAGTTGGTTTATTTTTTTGAATAAAGGTTATTAATAAGTCAGGCAACATTTCGGACATATGTATAGATGTCACTGCAAGTATTTCCAGTATTGAGAGGAAATTTAGGTGGAAGTTGGCCCTGATCAGACAGTATTGAATCTAATGAGTTTTTCGTTAAGAGTTTAGATTTATCGGGTGATAAGGTAATCATTAAAGGGCCGATGATGATGATTGGGATAGAAGATGAACATCTGTTCCGAACCCTGCGTTATGCGCCACAACTGTGTGAATCAAGTCTTTGTTCAGCTATTTTAGTGTTGACAATTAGGGCAAAATACTCTCTCACATTTTTCTATAACGCTTTTGCAACTGTTGCTGGCATTATAAAATGTAGCTTTAGTGTATTAAAAAAAGCGATTTTGGGCGCAATGGCAGCGGCACATTCAGGAGCTTGCTATTTAGTCGGAATTTTTAAGGAGTATAACTGTTTATATTGACGGGTAGGTAATCTTTTAAGCCCGATTAAAAACTCTTTTAACATGGAGCATAGAAATATTTCTGAGATGAACGTTTAAAAAATGATTTATCTGTGTTCATAAGACACAGTTTTCGCTCCAGTGGAGGACATGCATCAGCTCTGTAGCTAAAATCGCTGCAAAAAAATTCTTGAATCATTTGGTACTCATGCAACCTGCGACTCAATCTTCGCAACTTTGCGTCGCCATTCTCCAGTATGTTATGCAAGCAGACGAACGATACCGAAGCAAGTATCCAATCAGCTGTTATAAAACGGCAAGTTTCAATAAAAACGTGAAATTCATTAAAATAAGAAAGAAGTTTTCTTAGTAACTACTAGGCTTATCTGGCTGAAATTTTTGTATGCACTTTTGTTATGGTATTGCGTAGCGTAGTAGATATTGTCGTATCCGTTCGATGCACAGTTATAAATAAATATGGGGTAGTATAGTTCGGCGTCAAAATATAACATTCAGTCGAGAGAATTTTCTGGAAATTACAACTGAAATCCGTCTGAAACTTAATATATACCTTTGTTATAATGTGATGCATGAGACAAAGTATTATGGTTAATAGTGATTAGTCACAACGATAGTACATTTCACTATAATTTCTCTGGCAAAATATTGGGTTCATCTAGTTGAGATATTCGGTAGACCTTCGTTAGAGTATAATAGTTCTAAAAGGGCCTGACATTATTATTTACTACAATAATTAGTAAATACCTATAGATACTGGTTTTCATCCTTTCGGGAATCATCAGTGCAGGATATCACGATTAACACCATCGAGAGACTCGAATCCCGGTAACAGAAGTCATGTCTGGCTTCAATCGCAAGTATCAAACGATTCGGCTACAGCCAACCGCAAGAGATACAGTTGAGATTAAAGATTTATTCTTAATAAATGCTTTTAACATCAGTCAGAGTGATCTAATCATTATATGACTATGACGATCTGTGCATATGAGCTAAGTTGACCGACTTTATTACAACTGAAAGTGCCTAACGATAAGAAACAATACATATATGTATATATATATATATATATATATATATATATATATTGGCATCAACACTTATCAAGGCCAAGTGGCCACTCGAGGATAAGGGTTAACGGCTCATTAGGAACTTGTTTTGAAGACAACCATATTGTAGTCAGCTGGAAAGCAGGAAAACGGAAGACCATTACATGAGCGTGCAGTTCTAAGAAATAAGCTTTGTTCATGGAATCTATGTTTAGGTTTCGGAACAGATAACGACTTGAGTAAATTTTTATTGTGTTTTCAGCTAAACGAGTGTTCCTTGTGAAAGTTTTGCGAGGGGGGCATAGACTGGAGCGCAGTCGAACACTTTCCATGAAAATAACGATACATCAGAGACAAACTCGCAACATCTCTTCTGTGAGATAGAGGTTGCAGGGAAGAGAAAAAGGATATCTCCTACGAGGTGACGAAGTCTATTTTGAACTCTATCAAGGCAGGACAAGTCCTTTCTAGCAGCTCCTGTCCAGATGTGGCAACAATATTCCATCCTTGGACGTACCTGGCTCTTATATAGATAGATAATTGCATCAGCAGTGATATATCTACTGGATCGATAGAAGGATCCCATTATTTTTCCAGCGACCTTGGCAACGGGTTTGATGTACCTGTTCTATTTCAGATTAGGAGTAAAGGTCAAGCTTAGAAGCTTGTCAAAACTTGAGGCCTCCTCAAGACGAAAGGCATTCATTTCAACTGATGCTAGAGGGGGATCAGAACGTTGATGAAGTAAAGAGAGAAGCTTGGAGTTAGATGCATTAAAAGTAACCAGTCACTCCTTTCTCTATTGTACCACTTACTCAAGATCAGAGGAAGTGGAATCGAAGAGAACTTGGTTATTTACTGTCTTAGATGTGCTACCATAGATGGTAGTGTCGTTAGTATAAATGTCTACAAATGATGTAAGGATGTGATATGGAAGATCATTAATGTAGATCAGGAAAAGAGTTGGGCCCAGAATGGACACCTGAGGGACTCCAGCCTTAATACTGTGAGCTTCTGATTTTTATCCATCAACTAATACCCATATGAACCTGTCAAAAAAGAAATGATTTAACAATTAAGAAGACATTTCCATCTATAACATAGCTAGCGATCTTGTGAAGTAAACCTTTATGTCCTTCCCTATCAAAGGCCTTAGATATGTCCAGAGCAATTGCCCTAGAAAGGTTGCCTCCGTTGGGATATTCGCTAATCCTATGAGATAAAACTGTAAGCACATCTGCTGTAGATCTAGCAGAACGGAAACCATATTGTGGTCCGTAAGAAGGTTATATTTTCTGAGATGGCTGATTACTTCTCTTATTTAACACAGATTCCAGCAACTTACTCATGACGCACAGGAGATTTATTTGCTGGTACTGAGGGGGGGATGAGCGATCACTTGAATTCTTAAATACAGGGCATACTCATGAGATTTCCCAGGGTGATGGGAAGCAATTCTCCTTAAGACACCGTTTAAACAGTTTTGTAAGTATGAACGCTAATTCCGGTTGAAGTTTTTTGAGTACTATAATCGGAATACCGTCAGAGCCGGTTGCTTTACTGGAATCAAGGTTTTTGATTAGCTTGGCAACATCACGTACATATATATATATATATATATATATATATATATATATATATATATATATTTGTAGGGGTTGCAACGATTAGCAATTCTGACTACGATGCCGTCCAGATGCTGATTACTTTATCGATTAAAAACGATGAGATTCACAGCGATAAAACAGTTACTGTATAGAGCAGATAGGAGAGAGTTATAATTTTGCTGATTATAATGTATAAAAACTATATATATATATATATATATATATATATATATATATATATATATATATATTAATGAATTTTTATTTGTCGCCATAATACAAAATATATACTACGTTTCTCGAAAACTACTGGGAACATCTGGCTGCAATTTCGAGACACTGTCACAGTGTGTTATGGTGCGGCGAACGAATGCTATGGTATTCGATCGATACTAAGGGATTAATACTGATTAGTACTCGTTATTTCACGTAATACAACATGTACGTTAGAAGTTTTCTCAGATCTGGCTGAAATTCTTTTATAGATCTTTGTTATAATAAATATGAAGGTTTTAAACAAAAAAATAGATCATTTTGCTCTGTAGATACGGATGTGGCAATTTTTGCCATAACTATTGCGTATAGATATAGACAATATATTACGTATAAAGACGGGCTAACCATCCCATAATTCAACTCTCTCTTATCCAAACGACAAGATTTGAAAGATAACAAAGAGTCTTTGTCGTTTCCCGCGTTTGGAATAGCTTTTCATTCATGATCGATACCGGAGCGATCTTTATCGAGAAAGTCGAAAACTGTTTAATCTTCGGATGGATCGCCTACGAGCGCGTCAATGTCCGGTTAAAATTGGGAAAGAAGGAGACATCTGATTACTACTCATTCGCTGATCGATAACATCAATCAACAGTGTCCTTTGAGGCTTGATTGGGCAAAAGTGGAACAAAACGTACTATTTTCAAAGAATCGATCAAGGTTTTAAATAAGTGTTTATTACCCTTATCGATTTATTTCGGTTGTAATATATACGTAGACCTGCTTCGAGCTCGTTACATCAGATTGTAAACTAGTCGGCATCACAGCTATTTAAAGTCGTTAGGAGCTTGGTCTATTGGTTTCAAATTATGGGATTGATGTGCTCGTTAAATCTAGACACACTGATGAGTCGTAAAAAGACAAATCAACTTTTGTGTTTGTCCGTCTTTCTCTTTCTCAAATGCTCCTTACATCTATCTATCTATCTATCTATTTATCTATCTATCTATCTCTCTCTCTCTATATATATATATATATATATAGAGAGAGAGAGAGAGAGAGAGAGGGAGAAAGAGAGACAGAGAGACAGGCAGACAGAGAAAGAATGTGGGACAGGCAAAACCGTTTGTAAGAATTAAGTTTCTTTACAGTTGAGCACAGTTTGTTGAAATGAAAAGTCGGTCAGTGAACCTGCGTGCGGGATCGTAACTGTGTAGTCGCTTAATCACTGCAGATCCTTTTTTTATAAATGCTTGATTTCACTTGAATCCCGTTGTACTTTATGCTGGTCTTTTGGTTTGTGCCTTGCTAGTGGAGAAAATATGGCTTCCTTACTGTGTTAAAATTCCAGGAGCAGCGGTAAGCATGGCTTAATGCGCATTATTTATTCCGGAAGGATAAAACGCTAGGGGCTGTAGGCATTAAAAATAATTTTCTACATACATACATACATACATACATACATACATACATACGGATGTACGTCCGTACGTCCGTATGTATGTATGTATGTATAATAAAAGAATACTCCTCGCATGACATGTAATATATGTTATTCGCACAAAAGTTTTGCTACAATTTTGTATTTCCTTACGAAGGATAAAATTAATCTATTTTCTATTTCTATTTTTTTTTTTTTGGCAGTCTGCCTGTCCCAACTTTCCTCCTAGAATACTGGGCCGATCGAATTTAAATTTTGTATGAACTGTGGTTATGATAAATACACCTCACTCAGTATTATGATATCTGTTCAATGCACAGTTATGCATTTATAGAAATTAATATGGATTAGTATTAAATTCAAAAGAAAGCACAAATTCAACCATATACAAGTATCAATTTAGCATAACTTACTAATTGTTAGCTAACGGACGATAAGTTTTGTCCGTGTTTAACAGGTTAAAGATGTTAAGCATAAAATGATACTAAACTTAATCACTACTGTCTTAATTTCAATATTGATAAAAGTCAATTTCATTATTTTGATTCAGGAAAATATTTAAAAATAAAGTCAATTTCATTATTTTGATTCAAGAAAATATTTAAAAGTAATGTCAATGTCATTACTTTGATTCAAGAAAATATTTAAATGTAAAGGATTAATTTGAGTTAAGTTAAGCAGAAATTAAACTCAGGATATCGGATTTGATTAGCATTACTCACCATGAATCAAATTCAAATAGTACATTTTCAAATAAGAGTTTGTGGTCGTACTATGCTCTCTAAAATAAATTAAGATACATCATAAAAACAATATTTGTGGAATATCAATTAATTTATACCTAATACTTATCATAAAACTTCAACAAAAATCAGAAATTACTGAGATTTCACAAAAGGCATCAACCTCTTTTTTACCTTTTTTTTTTACTTAACCTTTTTTTCATCGTTTCTACTTTTTCTATGAATTTAGTACATTTCTGATTTTTTAGAGGGGAATTGATAAACCGTATTATTTAGAATCTGCGAACTACTGTTCTTATATTAAGTATTGTTTTTACAATGGATTATTCGATGTAACCTCCGGCCTTCTTCAGGTGTATCTTGCCGAATTTGGAAATATTTCTGCCAAATTGGGGATCTATCTCTCAGACTCGGGAATCAGCAAGGAATATCGAACTGGGCCCTTCATTTCAACCACGATGGTGGCATGCGTTTATTTCGTCATCCATGCAAAATCAAGTAGTATAATTTACAATCTTTTGGAAGTTGAAGGTTCTATTTTTAGCGCGAATTATTTAATACTTCTACCCAGTGATGGTTGACGAAACGAAAGCATGCTATAGTATCTCAAAAAATCTTTATAATAGGAATTAGATATTATTATTGGCACGAACGCAATGTCTTCCGTTAAAAGTATGTAAAACGAAAACCCTTTTAGAACATAAGCTGTCAGCTTCAATAAACTTATTTTCGTACAAATGTTTTAATCGTTTTGTCTTTCGCGAAATTCATTATTAAAAATATTCGCGATTGATGATGGCTTAAAATGACTATATAATGATACTAGACATATCCGTGACCCGTTGGATCACAATTATCACTATTTACTCTACATGGTTGTCGTAAATTCATAGACTATGTTAAGTAATTCTTCTCTTCAAAGCTAAAATAACAATCTGTTTTCATATTTAGTAGTAGTAACAATATACAAAAATATCATTATTCTTTTATTATAAAATTATTATTATAGTTATTATTATTATTATTATTATTATTAATGACTCACAAAAAGCTTTCACACAGGTTACCAAAGGTCTATCCTTGAAACCAACCTGTAGCGTTCTCTAGAAGCTGACAGCAAGTCTCCTCAAATTCCCAGTACTCTTCACCTCTTTCAATAAAATTTGCAAATAAGTTTGTATTATCGTAACAGCCGCTTACTTTTGTTTGCTCGCTGGCTGCAGCCATTGGTTTTCACTGGAATTTCCGTGGCAATAAGCCTCCATAAGTTCCAAGTTCTCTACGCACTTGTCTAGCGGAGTTTGGCCTACGCTCTCTCTGGCCTTTTTATCCTTCTTGACCCTTCTCGACTATTTGGCATCACTCGTTTGAAGGAGGGACGATGATGAAACACTAGGGGGATGGAATACCGGACTTCAAGGTATGCAGCTTCAATGTTCTTGGTTCCATGTAACGCTTCATCTTTTGTCCACTACAGCAATTTGTCTGGCCCACGCATATGGCTGATGTGTATCTGTCTTCGCATTCAAATGTTTTCCTTAATATTTCAGCTGGTTTCATCATTGTTATTCTTTATTGTTATTCGTTATTGTTATTCGTTGTATTTTTCCAGCCATTCCTCTGATTTTAATGTCGTAGATTCACTTTTCAAAGTTTTCCGGAATTGTTCCTAGTTCTTCTACTATTCTACTATACTAATTTTTTTCATCATCCACAATCATTTTAGCTCTCTGGCTAGCTCTGTGTATTTGCTCCGTTTCTCCCTTTCTTTAACATTCACGCTCTGGTCAGCTGGAACAGCAAACTCTACGAATTGGCAGCATTTTTCTTTCTTGTGAACTATTACGACATCCGGTCTACTTGCTTAGACGGGTTTGTTCGTTTGTATGTCCATGTCCCACAGGATTTTATGAGTCTCGTTTTCAAGTACTGTTGCCGGGTAATGCTTGTACTATTTGTCCGTGCGTTCGATATGCCGTTGTTGGCATGATTCCCAGTGTTTGCATAATTCCCACTTGGTTGTGCCCGTTTCTTGTATTCCTTTTGGGCTTGCTTGCTGCATTCGCTTACTATATGGTTTATCGTTTTGGCTTGTTGTCCCAAGAGTATGCATTAGCTGTTTTCTTGTATTTTGTCGATATTTGCTTTGATGTGGTTGGTACTTATCGAGTCATCTTGTGCTGCAGTTATTAGGGATTCAGTTGCTGCATTAACGTGTCCATTTCGCATCCATATCTAAGAGTTTTCGATATTCTCACCTGTCATCCTTATGAATTTTCCGTGTAATTGTATCTTTCCCCATTTTTCTTTACTTCTCTTATGCTCTGTCTCTCTGTTTTCTGTTTTGCTGATTTTTTTTAGTGTCCCTCGCTGTCATAATTATCCTTTCAGTCATTGTGTATTTTCTAGTTCTTTTTGGTGTCATTCACATAGCTTTCTATGCAAACCAGTCCTCTCTCGCCTTCTTTGCTTTTCACGTAGAGTCGGCCAACAGCGTCCTTTTCGTGTAGTGCATTTAGCATGGTCATGAGTTTGCTGGTTATCTGATCATGCTGTCTTAGTTCTTCTTTAGTCCATCTTATGGACGGTCTAAAGTACCTGACTAATGATGCATGCATTTATACCTTTTATTAGATTTCTGTTAAATAACTTTGTTTTTAGGAGTTTTCTTGTTTTCTAAGGTATTCCTTTTCAATTCTCTCTTTTATTTCAGTTATTTTTTCTAATTCTTTCATTATTATTATTATTATTATTATTATTATTATTATTATTATCATGAATAGGGAGATGGAAGAAAAGTCAGGAAGCAATATCTTAGAAGGGTGAAGATAATTGCGAAGTCTATGTTGTACAGAAGCAATTTAATTAAGACTATTACTACTGTTTGGAGATAAAATGCGGGAATTTTACAATAGTCTTACAAGAAGTTTAATGCCAAGGGCATAACGGCGAGAAAGAAGTTTACCAATGTTAGGTATATTCCACATTACTAAGTAGTGTGTCAAGATTATATCGGAAGAGAAAAGACCGTTGGAGAGGAAGGCGAAGAGACATCTTTGAAAATCCGTGGGATTTGGGTTAGAGTTAGGAAGAAATTCTCAAGTTTGTGACCAATGAAGTTGAACTCTATGAAACTAAGGTTGAGTATGTGAAACGTTCGGACAGAGAAAGGCCAGAGGAATTGGCTGGGAAGTAGATGCGCGAAAAGTTCTTCCGCGATATAGCTCACATTATCACACTTAATGGAATCTAAAAGCGGCTAAGAGTGAGAAGACACTCTTCGTTACACTTTAGATATCATTTTAAGTGAAATTTGAACAACTGGATTTAGGCATCAAGTTATACTGATAACACTGGTTGGTAACGTTCAATGCTGCAAGACAAAGCTTATTTTGTTTAATAATTACAGGAAACCTTCTGAACGACTGGTTGCTAATGAGACACTACATGAAAGTACTTCCCTCAAGTTGCACACAAGCCGAAAGGTTCAACATATAAAATCAAAAGTAAGTTCTTTGATATACCCGGCGCGCGTTCGGAATTAATGTTTCTGTTCAGAGCATGATTACTTAAGCATGATACTCAACTTCTGTATTTTAAACTTGATTTCAGGCTAATATATATAAAATAATTTTATAAAACCAACAGGAAATCTCTACAGTGCAATGTAAACCACATATATTGTGAAATAATTCATGGCGATGGGTATTCACAGAAAACATGAAATGGAGAAAATACATTAAGGTAATTGCCAAGGCTGCTGCGAGGAAGGTGGTCTGTATCTCTACAAGGCCACGCATGGAGTATTCTAACCACATCTGGGTTGGTATATTTGCCCCTAGGTTCTCGCTTCTAGACAGAGTTCAAAAAAGAGTCAGCAACCTAATAGGTCCTGAACTATCAACTAAACATTAAACGCCGCCCCATCGCCTAAATGCGGGCTCATTTAACATGTTTTACAAGGATTTCAATTGCAAGTGTTCTGACGAAAAACATTAGTACCTCCTGGACAAACAAGGCAAGCAGCAATATCCCTTCCTACAATATAGAGATCCTTAGATACCGTAACTCCTTCTACTCAAATAGCTTTTTCTCTAAGACTACTGCACTTTAGAATCCTGTCCCGGGCACCTGGTTCCTGACTAATAATCTGGTTCCTAATGATAGCTCCTCACGACTAAGTTGACCCGTGCGTTGTTTGGGGTGGAATAAGAGAACAATAGTTATTCAGCAATTAACAGTTTATTTGAAAAAAATTAAAGTAAACATGTGCCCAGCACCCCATTCGCAAATTCTAAGATTACAACTTTGAAATTTATCTATAGTTATTCGACTTTAAGTAATGAAGATTTCTATGAAGTTAATTTTCGTCTTACGGCTTTTCTAACCTTTTCTAGAATAACAAGTATGTAATGGATTGTGAACAAAGTTGAAATAATGATTTCTCAGCAAATGGTGGATTATATTCATATTTTGATTTTCATTTTCTGTACAAAAATGGATCTACAGCAAAACTGTTTGTAGCTTTTTTAGCTGTAAGTAAAAAAAAAACTACCTAAGTAATGTGATAGTGCTTTGTAACAAGTATTACTATGTTTTACTGCACATCTATATATATATATATATATATATATATATATATATATATATATATATATATATATATATATATATGCGTACACCTTTCAGCTAAGACCTAATTATGGGTCTAGCATAATCAGCGTAAACACAGGAAATTACGATTTCATTTTTTTTTTAATCATTTTTGTCATGGAGAGAGAGAGAGAGAGAGAGAATGCGAGGGAGAGAGAGAGAGAGAGAGAGAGAGAGAGAGAGAGAGAGAGAGAGAGAGAGAAGGAAATAAAAAGGAACAAACCAAGTTATGTGTTCGTCAACGTTTGGTCTTTATTTTGAGACGTCCTATGGATCAATGAGATTAACAAAACGAAACCACCCATTAATCCAGAGTATGTCTCGGAATAGAGACGAAACGTTGATGAGCACATAATTGGTGTCTTCCTTTTTATTTCTCTATTTTGTCGGAATACTATTTCCACTATTCTCAACACACACACACACACACACACACACACACACACATATATATATATATATATAATTTCATGTATCGGCATACAATTATCTAAGTATGTATCGGTTTTCAGCATTTACTTAATCGGCGCTCAATACTCTAGCAGGTCTAGGTAGTAAGCAATGAAAATATATCTCTATCTACTGTTATATAAAAGTAACTTCGTGTGTGTGTTTTTGCATCTGAGAGTCCCTTTCCTATAGGCTAAAAAACGGAGTCGAATTTTATGAATTTTCATACGACATAACTTCATGTGCCTGGTAGTGTTTTTATCATAATGTCTTCGATAACTCTCGATCATCAATAATCAAAATAATTCGATGAAAACGGAACACGCGATTTGTATCTAAATTAACACCTTATACAAACAAACATAACAAGGGCATGAAAGAAGTTTTATTACCACCCAAGCCGAAATCTAAAGTAAGTGCTTTGATATAACCAGCGCGCGTTCGAAATGAATGTTTCTGTTCAGAGCATTAATACTTAAGCATGATACTCAACTTCTGCATTTTAAACTTGAATTCAGGCTAATATATATAAAAATAATTTTATAAATTTAACTGGAAAGTCTCTACAGTGCAATATGAACTACAATGCATTGTGAAATAATTCATGGTGAAGAGCATGTGTACATCGAGGTGGTACCCAAGTAAAGAAAGCAATCAACCGGTTTGATTGAAAAATAGGCGATTTCACCGATTTAGATGAATGTAAATACAGGGGGTGTGAAATGTTTGTTGACCATAATTCATCCTGGACAACGTCGGGTCAGCACGCTTGTATAACTATATACATATATGCTTAATTGTTATATATATATATATATATATATATATATATATATATATATACATATATTGTTGTATATATATATTTATATATATATTGTATATATATATATAGAGAGAGAGAGAGAGAGAGAGAATAAATTACAATTGTCATAATTGTCTTTTATTCTCTATATTGCTCTGTAATTACATTGAGCTTCTTAAATAAGGATTGATATATAATAAGAAATTATATTTTTACAGAAATTATGCATGAATATTAATATACTCATTGTTTATGAATATATTTAATCATTGTAAACATAGCTTAGATGTTCGGGAGGCTTATGTAAAATGAAGATAAATAAAGGCGACGTAATAGAGAATCAGATTGTTGAAGAATCATTTTAAAACAGATTTAGATGCTATAAGTACTAATAATGCAAGCCAATCAAGCGAGAAAGTGTCTTTTTCTCACGAGTCACGTGACAAATATGGCAAGCGCAACTTATCATTGTACATCATTTGACGTCCATCTTTTAACGTATTACAATTTAAATGCGAAGTTGAGCCAGAAAAACAGAAGAGGAAATGATTAGGGAAGGAACTGAAAGCTGGGGGTTAGAAAAGGAGAGACACGATAATAACAACAACAACAACAACAAAAACTCTTTTGTGCTAGGAAATCCTCTCTAAATAAATGATCGACTTCCTGAAGAGATCCGTCCGGACGGGTTACCTGTGTTCTAATGAGCAATTAACGTCACATATTGAGAGGCGGAATAGAATAGGAAAGAAAAATGAAAGCAAGATGGCGCCGAATCAATCGTTCAGCTTTTTTTGATGTTTCAAACCAGCAGATGGATAATTTCTAAAAACTTGCCAGGATGCATAAGAACTAAATATTAAAATTCCAAGGAACGTGATGTCTGTTGTGAAAAAGATTAAACGCGATGAACTAACGCTAACAGAGCATAAATATTTTGGTTGTCAGCTTAAATAAACATGTTTACGTATACAATTTAAAAAAAATAATTTTGAGCTTTTTGTATAGGTTTATTACATTTCTGAATGTTTGAGACGAGGATTGATTTACTGCATTATCTGGAATCTTCAAATTACGCTTCTCATCTGAAGTATTATTTTCATAATGTTTCACTCGATGTAATCTCCGAGAATGTTCAGGTGTATGTTGTCAAACTCTAGAATCTTGCAGTCGAGACCGGAGATCTGCACGAAATATCGAACTGAGCCGATCATTTAATCCAACGTGATAGCACGTTCTTGTTTCCTCAACCATATAAAATTCAGTTGTAAAATTACACTCTTGTGGAGGTTGAAGGTTCTATCTTCATTGCGCGCGACACTCAAAATGCAACTGCGAATTACAAAGGAGTTCTACCCTATAATAGCTGAGGGAACGAGAACGTGCTACACTAATTCGAAGAATCCATATAATACGAATTGAATATTAATATTGAGAGAAACATGATCTCTATTATTAAAAATACCCAAAATGGTAACGTAACACTTATACAGCATACATATCGTTGCTATCTGGTGAAATAAACATGAAATAAACATGAAATAAACATGAAATAAACATGTTTTCGTACACATGTTTTCATCGTTCCTGTCTTCTATTATCAGGTCATTACCTAAAATATTCGCGATTTAAATTACTATGCACAAATACTAGACATATCCGTGACCCGTTTGGTTGCAACCACCATTATTATTCTCTGCAATGGGAATCACATTGACTGTCGTACAGTCAGAGGTATTTACTTTGTATTAATAATGATTCCTCGCAGACATAACTTTCTGATGTTGTTTTTTGTTTAAATTCTCAATACTATTATTACTATCACTATTTGCTTATTTACTTTTTTACTTTGGTTTAGACATTCAAGCTATACCTTAGCACTTTCGCTGTTTCCAATAGGCAAACACTTTGTAAAATTAACAAGAAAATTTCCTTTCAAATTTTTTGGTTTTTTCCCCAATAATAGTAGTAGTAATAATAATAATAATGATAATAATAATAATAATAATAATAATAATAATAATAATAATAATAATAATAATAATAATAATCAATAGACGTTTACACACAGATTGTTGGTTGGTTGGTTGGTTGGTTGGTTGTTTTTATTTTACGGCATATCAACCCTTTTCATGTTATTTAATGCCGAATCCGGTGATGTTGAAGAAAATGTTTTTAATAGAATATATTTGTTTTTTTTTAAAGTCAGTTTCTATTTAACCCATAGTTGGGACCCTAACAGGTACTACCACTCCGGGTCAGAGTGGACCTGGGAGCAATGCCAATTAAAGGGTGGCTCCACACTCCCCAGAGCCCGCAAGCTGGGGCCTCACCATCGGATATAGTTTAAGGTCATATCCAAGACCCCCATTGAGGGACTTTTACCCTCTGTGGGGGGTAGTCGGCGTATTCTAATGCCCCACCGACAGGGCAAACACACAGATTGTCCTCAAAGATTACTATTTCAGAACAAATTTTGCTGTTCCCTTGAGTCTGATTAACAAGACATCCCCTAGAGTTCCAGTAGTCTCTATTTCATTCGAATAAACTTGGGTTATCATAACAGTTGTTTATCATTGGTTTAACATTAGCAGTGATCATTGGTCTTCACTGGCAAAAGCATTCCTCAAGGTCTCAGTTCTCATCGGACTCATACAGTGAAGAGTTTTTAGTGCTTTCACTCTTCGGTCGTTCCAATCTCCTTGGCCCTTCACGACTACTTGGTGTGGTTTTAGTTGATGCCGACTTATTTTGCGGAGGGACTTAATTGATATAATACAGTTTCAGTTTGCTTGATTCCATGTGGTGCTTCTTTGTGTAACCGTTTCTATTTGTCCCCTTAGCGACTATAAGTCATCTGTATTAATCTCTGCATTCGAGTGTGTTCCTTTATATTTCAGCCGTTTTCATTATTTTCATTATTGTTATCTGTTGTATCGTGTCAATTCCAATCGCCCTCATTCGTTTTTCCAAATTTTTCGTTATTGTTCCTAGTTGTCCTGTGGCTGTTGTTGTTGTTGTTGTTGTTATCTTGGATTTTTTAATCTTCCAGTTCGATATATTTGCTCCGCTTTTTTCGTCTCGTTTTAATCACACTAATCTACAATTTGGAAGAATTTCCCTTCTTGCTATTTATCATGAAATCCGCTCTTCTTTATTAAATGGGTTTATCTTTGAAGGTTCATGTTTGAGAGAATTTTGTGAATTTCGATTTCAAGTACTATGAACAAAACAAGCATTTTGCTTTTTAGCACATATATTGACCATTTTCTTTGAAGTAAGAGTCATAGAAAAAAATTCATTTGAGTAAGAGTCATAGAAAAATGGTTCCATACATCCTAAATATCAAACTTTACCTTTTTGGCTATGGCCATTCTGAGAATATGACTTCAATGTAATATCTGACAAGATAATTCTCTAATCTGTGACTTACTTTATATATATATATATATATATATATATATATATATATATATATATCTATATGATAAATTCCACAGCCAAACAACGTCGCAGCCCACAAGAGCAATGACAGTCAACGAATCGGAAATCCAAGACTCGAGTTTTGCCCTCACTTGGGCTCATCAGTTAGACACATCCGAACTCAGGATTCGAAACCCGAACCTCTTGCATGCGAGGCAAGCACTCTACCAACTGAGCAAACGCCCCGCACAGAATAATTTTTATTAATCAACACATATCAAGCAAACCGCGCCGAAATCCAACTGTGAAATGAACCTACCTCCTCTCGACAAGGGACGCAGTCATCCAACCAGCTAATAACCCCAACTAAAAAGGGTGATGCCATCCAGCAATGCTAACCAAGCGAGCAACTTATGATAGGATTTTCAGAATGTGAGAGATTGTATATAATAAATTCCACATCCAAACACGCTAAAACTCATCAGAGGGTAGTAATTAACAAAATGTGGGATCGGATTTTGCATACAAAAGTATTTGATGAAACTGCAAGTAAGTCAAATATCTTACTTGATCACAAAACGTGAAGAAGAGGGAATATGGTGAAGAAAAAGGTGATTACACGTGATTTACACGTGAATGGGTAGTTTGGTTAAAAGCAAATAGAACTCTGATTTATGAAGGAAAGTATGATAGGTTATGAAAAGGAAGGGGTGTAAAGAGATAGCTTCGAATTTGGGGGTATCAAAACCAAAGCAAAATATGATGAAAGTAAAAATAAAATAGATAAACCCCATAATTTATTATACCATACCTGTTCACACTGAAACACCTACCATAATATTCTATGGATCTATATATAAAAAAAAACCTTGTTAAACTTTGTGACATAGTTCCATTCTATGGAGGGGAGGTGCGAACAAACCCCCCATCATTTTATTATGCCTTATTTCCTCAAACTGAAACATAATTATCAAAGTATACTTACGCATATATATATATATATATATATATATATATATATATATATATATATATATATATATATATATATATATATGAAAAGTCTGTATTAAAGTTTGAGCCTATTTCCATTCTATGGAGGCCATGCGCGAACCCAGACTCCACAATTTTATTATACCATCCCTATTTAAGTTAAAACATACTTATCAAAGTATTATTATGTACATCTATATCAAAAACACTTGTAAACTTATCTTTTTACATTTTTATTTTTTTTATTTCCCTACTTTATGGACCAGGCGCGTATGCATACCACACAATTTTAATGAATCATCATTGTGCCTGAATTAGTGTTGGGACGATTAGTCGGAATCGGAATCGGGAATCGAAAAAATCGGAGCTTTTTAGAGTATCGGAATCGGCATCGTACCCGGAAAAAAATCGAGCCTATTTATCGATTCCAAAGCCGATTCTTTAAATTATCTTTTTTATTTGATTTTGGTTTAAGAAACATCTTCCACTGTTTGTAGCAATAATAAGATAATAAACATTTATTGATTTCAACTCCCAGTGAGACTAAAATCTAGATCACCTCCTCATAAGTGTGTTTTTATGTCTGAGTAAATATATGCACATTTAAGATGTATTTTTTTACAATAACCGGGGCAAAATAACGCATTTGTAGTTAAATATTAAGATATTTATAAAAGAATCTGAATCGGAATCGGTAATTGTATCGGAATCGGGTATTAAGTACGGAATCGGTAATTGTATCGGGTATTTAGTACGGAATCGGTAATTGTATCGGAATCGGGAAAAATATTGGAATCGTCCCATCACTAATATATATATATATATATATATATATATATATATATATATATATATATATATATATATATATATTAGTGTGTGTTACTATTTTAGTGTGTGTGTGCATGTGTGTCTGTCTTTTCTTGAAGATAGATAAAAAGGAAGAAATTGGAAAAAACAAAAACGTGAAACGTATGAATATAGAAACGATATTCCATTAAAATTCTGACATTTTGACGATTTAACTAAGAAAAAAATCTGCCCGACTAATTTATAAGCAATGAGAATTGTTCGCATAATATCTGTTCATTAATGAATGGATGCTTCAAATGTCACTCAAATCAGTTGATATCATGATTTTTAGTAAATCTTTAAAACAGGGCATTTTTATGTCTTCGTGGCTTCATTATTTTATTTTATTTTATAGATATTTTTTTTGGCAACGGACGTGCAATTTGGCGGCATGCTGTCTGAGGTCATTATAGCTGTCTACCGAAATATAGGAATCAACTAATTAACCATGGTTTAGGCCGCACTTCTTTGTACACACTCAGACGCGCGGAACTATTGTTGCAAGAATTGGAAACTCTGCAACGAGGGTTGGATTAATTATTGAGGCGCCATTTGAATGTTTCAAATCTATATGCAATGGATGATATTACTGATTTGATTGTGTTTGCTTATTTTAGGGTGTGTAGGGCTTGAGTGTAAGTGTGAAAGAGGAATAAAAATAAAAACATAAAACTTTTGAAAGAATTAAAAGAGGATGAAGATAAACGATGTACCGGAAAGTAAAAAGAAAAAAAAAGAAAGTCATAAATAAATAAATAAATAAATAAATAAAAACGAATAAAGTACGGAAAACAAGTAACACCAAACCAGAAAGACTAGACTTTTTAACCGATAAGAACCTGCAGAACTTATAGCTCGTTGATAAAGGATGACATCTTTATGTTAACTTGATAGCTCAATATGGTTATATTTGTGCTCATTGTTGCATTAAATGCGAAAACCGTAAAAGTGCATAAAACGATGGTGTACTACTACATTCGTTTTACCTTATCATGAAAATGATTCATAGATAATTCCAGCTAGAACAATCAAGTAATTTCCGAGAAATCTTCCATGGTTTTTGTCATCTAACCATGTTTTGGCCAACTAATCATCGCTGGCTTTAGATAGGATCGAAACCACTATCTTTAGACAATGTTCAACTGGAATTGTAGAAATTAAACGCCTCTATCCACTGCGCCAAGGTCGGGTATTCTGGTCTTTGAATTCCAAGTTTTTTGTTATCTGATCTTCCATTGTCGTATCCGTACCGAATCGTATATATCATTTAATTATTGGATTTTTTTTAAGATGAGTAATTAATATATTTTATTAAATACTTTGCGGATTCTATGTTCATTTTTATAATTGTTGTTTCCGGACATTTCGGCTAACTATTTCTCTGGCGTTCCTCAGGTGGTTAATCTCGACGGGATAGGAATGCTGAATCTGTAAACTGTATTTTCAGTAATTACTGCCTTCCATAGTTGTTATCTCACCACCTTTTAGCCAGCTAAGCCTCTGACCGGCTTTGGGTAGGATTGAAACCGCTATCTTTGGAAAATACTCTTCTGGAACTGTAGACGTTCAACATCTCTTTCCACTGCGCCACGGTTGGATTTTTTTGTCTCATAAAATCCAAGTATTTTTTTTCTGATCTGCTATCGTTGTGTCCGAACGGAATTTAATTATTGGAATTCTTTGAGATAAGTAATTTTTTTATTTTATTTATATATTTATTTATTTGCGAACTATTATCTTCATCTTTATAGTTATTGTGGTTAATCAATTTACGAAGGCCAAAGAAATAGTTGTCCAAAACATCGGAACCAACAACTATAAAGATGAGAATATTAATCCGCAAATAAAGAAATACAAATATACAAATTATTCATCTCAAAGAATTTCAATAATAAAAATAAAGAAATGAATAATGAAAGTTAAAAAAAGAAATAAAGTATTTAAAATATATATAGAATCATGGATAAAAGAGTGTGGAGAAAAAGAAAGATGAAAAATAAATTATGAAAGCAAAAATAAAACAAACACTGAACTATGAAAAAGAAAGAAGAAATGACTGGAAAAATTAAGAGGAAGAATAAGAACTAAAAAAAAAAGAGAAAAAGAATAACTTTAAAAAAATAAGGGTTAAAATAAAATAAGTCAGAATGGGAGTGAAGGAAATAAAGAGGTGTAATATAAAAGGTACGTAAATATTTGAGAGAAAGAAAAAAATAAGAAGGGAAGAAATAATAAAGTAAAAAATGAAACAGAGAAGAGGAAAACGAGAAAGAAATAAAGTACAATAAAAAATAGAAGACAAAAACGAAAGAGAAAAATAAGTAAGGGATATGATGTAAGTGAGTAAGAAAGAAAGAAAAAAAACAACCAAAAAAGAAAAGAAACAAAACATTGAAAAGAAACAAAGAAAGAAAATGAAAGAATGAAGTAATAAGTAAAACAGACAAAAATGAATGAAAGGTAAAAATATTTTTAAAATAATTTAAAAAAATATATCAACGTGATAAGAAAAGAAAAGAGCACTAAAAATGTAAAGAAAAAGAGAGAAGAGTAATTGTAAAGCAAGTGAAATGCATGGTTCCTCGTGAATGCACAGTGAACGGGGCATAAAAAATGACTAAGTTCAGCATTTGCCCCACCCCAAAATCAGCTCCAAAACTCCCCAGGAACGTCAAATCCTGGGGTAAATAGACATATGGCACAGTTTTAGGTCTTAACGTATGTAAATTTGTGTTCTGCATCATGAAAAAAAAAAGAAATGACTGAGTCCACGATTTGCCTCCTCCCCCATTTAGCCCCAAAAGTCCCCAAGGCCTTAACATATTTTAATTTGAGTTTAGTGCCATGTAAAACTGCTAAATAGACATATACAGAAAATTTTGGACAGATATGGTAAAACAGTCATAAACATGGATTGCCCCAGGGCTCTTTTAGGGCATTAGCCCTAAAAGAACCCTTGGGGCACACCCCTGAGTTATTGCGAAGTATAGACAAATAAAATTATATAGAAATCAGTTAGTTATAACTTTCCAGAAAGTTTTATAAAAATCCAAGTCATTACTATTTTTAATAAACACAAAAGTCTCAATTTTAGCTATTTTAATCCGAAAGGCAACCGGAGTTTTCCCGGATAATCCGTTCTGTTACTTTTTTACTCATATCATGTTTAATGTTTGTGCAAAATTTCAAAAGAATTCCAAGGCGTAGTTATTGAGAACAGTGCGGACATACGAACGGACGAACGAACAAGGGTGAATTTACAGGTCAGCCCTCCTTTTGTCGCGGAAGGGCAATCGAGGGTGACTTTTTTGGTCTTATAAATTTATGTTTATGTATTATCTGATCTTCCATGGTCGGGTCCGTACCGAATGGGATATATTATTTAATTGGAATTCATTATTGAAATGAGTATTATTTATTAATATTTCATTTATTGCGGACTATTATCCTTATCTTTTCTTAGTTGTTTCACGAAGTTTCGACCAACTATTTCTCTGGCCTTCGTCAGGTGCTAACTGCGACGGGATGGGAACTCTGAATAAATAAAAAAAAATTAATAAATAATCATCTCAATAATGAATTCCAATTAAATAATGTTTTCTTTTTATTTAATGCATTTTACGTTTGCCTTAAAACTTGTCGTACTTTGACAACTGATTTGCTAATCACTTCGCTGACATTATAACAGAGTTGCTGATGTTGGGGGCAGCAGCATAAGGATATGCAAATAGCTAAGTCGGCTGCGCAAAGTGACGTCGAAGTAATGACAGAAAGTCGCGTCGTCGGAAAAAAGCATTAGGTGTTCGGAGAAGAGGGTTTATGACGAGGATGGTGTTCGGAAAAGAACGTGTTCGAGATATCAAAGTAGAGATGAACATTAACACGATTCTGGAGGAGAAATAAACTGTTTAAATATTTTTTTTTAAAAATGCGCTGTTTGAAATACCAGATGTAACGACTTTTGTTAAAAAAGAAAGTGATCTGAGTTTTTGTGTTTTTCTTTTGTTCTTTTTCTCTGTTTACTTGCGATGGGGTTTACACCGTGTTAGGTCTGTTAAAATGTAACGGCACCGTAAAAACGTTACAAAATAACTTGCATGTACGCGAAGCTGCCATAGATTTAGTCGTTAGCTAGATGAGTACAGAATTTTTTTTACCAAGCTTTAGTAGAATATCAGTGGTTATGGGCATAAATTATGGAATCGGATTGTAAGGTTCGAGTTCTGAAGAAGCTGTTATATTCTTTTGTTTTTGTTGCTTCGTCGCTTTCGTTTTGTTTTCTTTTTTGTTGTTTTTTTTAGGGGGGTTCTGACTTGATTTTGCAGATGCATTTTTTTACAGTTTGTTGTCTGTGAAATCTGTTAAATTTGTTGGCATGGACGATTGCATCTTTGAAATTACGAAAGACCAGAAGCGTCTGAATTATTGATTAAGAAAAGGAAAAAAAGAGTTAGATCGATCAATAGATGGAGTGATATCTAGATAGAAAGAAGAAAAAAGAAGAATGACGAAAACATGAAAAAGGAAAAGAAGGAAATGGTTGAGAAAGGAAAAGAAAGAACGAAATAAGATATAAACTAATAGAGTCGAAGAAACATATGCAAATCATGAAAAAGTGAAGTTTGCAGAAAAAAAATAAAGAAGAAATAGAAGTACATGCGGAACGATAAAATGTCACCCTAGAAAAGGCATAGTTCCATCTCCGTTTGATAAAAAACTGCTTTTTGTTGCAAACCATATACTAGTTCGCCAGTCGTGTACAAATCCCCATAGCAGTAGACGTATCATTGTTGAAAGTGATACAATGTTCAACGACCGAATTCGGAGAAGCGCTGCTGTACAATTCATGCTCTCTGTTGATACAAGTTATGAAAATAGGACCATTGCTAACACACACAGAGAATGCATCGCTTGATTGCCACGAATAGCAGGGACGTGTCCAAGGTAATGAAAACAAAGTTTCCGGGCATGGTTATGATCTTTGGTGTGGTTTCATGTGAGGGCCATATCAAGCCACCTCATATCTTCGAGGTCGGGTTAAAAGTCAACACCAAAGTGTACCTTAATGTGCTGAAGATTCTCTGGTGCAATCAAGTGGCAGACCCTGGGTGTGGCAGCAATACTCTGCCCCAGCCCACAAGTTTTATGAAACCCAGACCCAGCTTCAGAAAGAGTGCTACGACTTTGTACCCTTCTGTAACTGACCCCCCCCATCGAGCTAAACTTGCTGTACTACTTCGTTTGGTCAAACGTTGAGAACATAACTAACAGGACGCCCCACAACATCAAAGCCAGTCTGATCGCCGCTTTCCGGCAAGTATGAGCCGAGTATTTATCGAGTATTCGACGAGCTTCCACCAGCGCTAGTGGAAAACGCATGCTTCCAATTTCGTACCTATATCAAGTCGGTGAGTGAGGCTGAAGGCGTCTATGTTGAATAAATGTCAGCTCTACTACATAATTGTTACCTGAATTGATATTCTCAATACATTTTTTTAAATAAAGCTGTAGTGTTGTTTTCTTTAGGGGATACCTTTATTGTCCCTCCATGTTATAATGAATTTAACTCTATTGCCCATTTACTAAGTATGAGTACTTTATACAAAGGTTCAGACAAAATTACAGCCAGATCGAACACGAACGTTCCCAAAAAAGAATTGAACTTATCTATTAATCCATATTAATCTCTAATTCTACATCTACCAAAATATTTACTTTGCTGCATATTACATAATGGAATAATCACATAGAAATAATGATTCTCACTAGCTCAACGAAGTTCAGCAACATTGAGCCATGTCAATACCGGGAGTGACCATTTTAGGAATACCAAGCGCTGCATGTACCTAGACGTCGAAAAATCTTCCTTAATATTCATAAAGTCATATACACCCACAACCTTATTTTCTTTCTTTATTTTTGAGTTCCTTTGTTTTATCTCTTGCTTTATATATATATATACAGTAAAACCCTGGGATATGGCATTAAGAAGTAGTACTACATACAATACAATATATAACCCATACGTATATAATCAAATAACATTATAAACCACACAATGATGCGGGTGAAATAACGTAACCAGGGACTAGAAAAAACGTAATATTTAGTGATGAAATCCCATTGAGGTGCTAAATAAGTGATTATGAATTTTATTGTTTTTAAATAATTTGAGGTACAACTTCGTAATAATTATTGAATAACCTAAGAGTGCTTTAATAGATTAAAAAGAGGATGTAAAAAAACGTAGAAGTAAAAGAAGAAGAAGAAGAAGAAGAAGAAGAAGGAGGAGGAGGAGGGAAAAGATGATCAAAAGAGCCTGAGTAAAAGAACATGAGAACAAGGGTGAAGTATAAAGGAAGGAGAAGAAAGAAAGAATGATAAGTAGAAGAAGAAGAAGTAAAAGAAGTGGAAGGAGAAGAAAAGAAGAAATATATAGAAGTGTGCACAAAAAGAGGATGTGAACAGGGAGTAATAGAAAAAAAAAGAAATAAAGAAAGAAGTAAAAAAAATAAAGAAAGAAAAAGAATAGATATAATAAAGTAGATGACTAGGTGAGTAAGAAAGGGGGACGGAATTAAAGGAAAGGAAACAAGTGAAAGAAAAGTAAAGGGTCACAACAATACAATGACACGCAAAAAACAAAAACAAAAAAAAAACAAAGTACAAAAGAAAACGAACATTAACGAAAAGAAAAGGAATAAAAGGATAATTAAAGATGAAAAAAAAACACAACTAAGAAGCAACAGAAGACGAGGAAGGTGAAAAAAAGATGAAAACAGATAAAGTAAAAAGGACGAGGAAATATAATACAATGATGGATGATGAGAGTCAGAAATATAAAGAATTAGAAACAAAAGAAGAAATGCGACGATTAATGGACAGAAAGACAATGTAAGAAAATAAAGTTTAAAAAAAGAAATAGAAATAAAAAAAGATAATAAATAAGAAATATAGGAACAAGGGGATAAAGAAAGGGAGAAGGAAGATAACAACAGCAGCAGCAGTAGTAGTAGTAGTAGTAGTAGTAGTAGTAGTAGTAGTAGTAGTAGTAGTAGTGAAGAAGAAGAAGAAGAAGAAGAATAGAAAGAGGATTGAAAAAGTAGAAGGAAAAGACTACGATTCAAATGAAAATGCAGAAAAGAAAGAAGATAAAGAAATATTTTCATGGCAGGTGCTCAGCTGAGCTTCAATTTATGCCCACCCCCATCGCCAAACTTTCACGAAAAACACTCGACTAACCAAAACCACTATCAATAATTCCCAACACTCTTTATCTGTGCCTAGACCTAAATGTAGATTCCACGAACAAAGCTTCTTTCTTAGAACTGCACGCCTATGGAACTCTTCCGTTTTCCTGCTTTCCAGCTGACAACAATTTGATTGCCTTCAAGTCCAACGTAAACAAGTTCTTGATGAACCGTCCACCTAAGTAATACAATTTACAAAATTCCCGCTACTTATGTTTATTACGCTATAATCACATTGACTAATGTAGACCGATCAACGCTTATCCTTGAGTGGCCTCTGTGTCTTGCTAATGGTAATTCTGTGTCAGAAAAAAAGTGAAGTAGGAAAAAGAAGAAAGTGAAGAAAAAAAGACGAATAAACGAATACTATGATAAGGAAAGAGACGTCATAAAAGAAAAGAAAAGGTAGGGCAAAGAAGCGGAGGAAGCATAAGAACAAAAGACTAAGATGAGGATAACTGTTAACTGCAAAAGGGTTGAGAGTGAAGAGTGAAGGGAAGAAATAATATGGAAAAATGCGATTGAGGACGCGAACGGTAGGCACCATTTTGTAATTGAGATGAAAGTCAAAACTCGGTGGAGATTCCCGATAAGCTCAATTGTTATGGAATATCGACAAGAAAGACGAAAAATAAAACGAACAAAAAACATGCATAACCACGAGGAAATTTGTAACATACGTCCACCTTATTAGTCGTTTTGCTGTATAAAAAAAAGCTACGATACACAAAAACCGACTGATGGACAACTCCTTTTATAAATGTGCTTGGTCACTTCTGCTATAAGGTGCATCCATTTAATCTGCGTGTTTCGAGACGACAAACCTATTAAAGATTAATCAAGGCCAACAGCCACTCAAGAATAAAGAATAATGAGATTTTCAGTTGGATGGTAAACAATACTATGGAAGGACTAGACATTTTGCCTATTTCTAACAGATAAACGTTATAGCTTTCCTTTTTGTTTTATTTTACTTCAGTCGAAGTTCTCAGAAATCAAGGGACTCACGACCTAGGGCTAACACTTGAAGTCTATATGAGATACATAGATATTCGAATGTTCCATTAAAGTTCTTTATCTCTTAAGCACTGAGTTAGTTAAGAAATCAGGAACATAATTTTCCTCTCCCCAATTAACAATTTTTATACGTTGTAGTATATCTTTCATGTTGGTTTTATGGTCTTACTGGATTCCAGGACAAGAATTTTCTAGTATGGTGGAGTATCCGGTTCGTTCTATTACTTGAGCTAATATCACTTGGAGAAGGTGCACCATTCCTCGGAAAAAGCTGTTAGGTAGCTGTAGTGTACTATGTGATTTTGAATATTTGGTCTGGGTTTACTTCTATGGAAAAAGTATCCTTATGCCAGATTGTTCTGACAAACCCCTGTACAGAGAGACCTTAGACACTCGAGGATAGTGTCTAGTAGGCATTCAAGTTCTCTCCAGTAGGCATTACAGTTCTCTCCAGTAGGCATTCAAGTTGTGGTTAAATTTGTGCTCATTTTTTGCATTAGAGATTACTCCCTATTTATCAATAATTGCATCGAACGGCTACCATACTACTGACATCGCTGCATCTTATAACGAACTTGCATACAAGATTTAAGGCTGCTTCGGAGCAGTAGTTTCAGAGAAAAAATGGAATAGAAAACGAGGAAGACATACTAATGGACGTATAATATATAGATTTAAAACGATGAATGGTAAGGATGTAATTATGTATGCAATGAAAAGGCTCAACAAATTGATGGCCTTTTCTCCTCTTTATTATACTTGTTTCACAAACCTTGCTAAGGGTTTTCTGTAAACTTTACTTTATGGCAAGTGCTCAACACACACATAATTACACATACAATCCCATCCTTCCCATATATATATATATATATATATATATATATATATATATATATGTGTGTGTATATATATATATATATATATATATATGTGTGTGTGTGTGTGTGTGTATATATATATATAATGGGTTAAGAAATTTCAACGAGAGAAAGATGTATATTTAAATAAGGGGATGGTCACAACAATGTGTATTTTTTAACATTATTTTATTATTCCGTGTTTTGGTTTTTCATTAAAAATTATGTTTAGATCATTGTAATAATGTTTTTAAATCATTGAAATTGTTTTTAACGCGTTTCAGACGTTCTATGAAGCGTCCTCTTCAGAAATTTTTTAAAATGATTAGAATATATTCAAGACGTGTTTAAAATGAAAAGAACATTTTCGTAGTTCCTTTGAAATGTTTCCGAGAGGTGGAAACATGTGTACACCATTCTACTTTTCATTCGTATGTCCAATTTGTATTACTGGTTCATTGGGCTGGACTGGTGTCTTATGTTTCTATCTCTCTCTCTCTCTCTCTCTCTCTCTCTCTCTATCTATCTATCTATCTATCTATATATCTCTCTGCGTGTGTTTCTGTTTATCTTTCTTTGTTTTTTTCTCATTTTTTTCCTTTTTACACTTACTTAAGTGGGGATGAGGGGGGCGTTGGTACTTGGTCAACTGGGTGCATAGGGTATGGTGTGTGTGTGCGGGCGCGTGCGTGTGTGTGTGAGTGTGTGTGTTTTCTTGTATTGGTTTGAAGAATGTATGTTCTGTTTTATAGTATTATAAAGTTATTTGCTTCCCTAGGAAGGTAAGTGTGATTCAAGATCGTTTCTAATATGTGTGTGGTAGGAGGGCGACAGCTCCTCTGAAGTAAGGGTAGGGGTGTTTTCATTCAATTTTGATATTTATCTTTTGGATTCTTAGATTTTAGTATTATGATTTTTCGTTTCAGTCTTTGTCTGTTCGGATATTCTTAATATTATGTTTGTTTAGGTAAAGAGGTGTATTAATAAATATACGTAGGGGATTTGTTAATGTTTCTATTTATTTGTCTCCCCATGTGGGTGTGGCCAGACCCAGGATCGATTCTTAGTGTGGGGAAGATCTCGTCCCCCAGAGGAGAGGGGTATAGGTATGGGAGGAGGGATGATAGAAAAGGGTTATAGTTATCTCAGTCATGAAGAGTTTCTCCTCCACTGACAGGGGGAAGCAAGTTGTTGTCTTAGAGACAGGGGTGTTATGTCTGTGTATAGCTGTATGCGTGCACGCGCGCACGAACGTGTGTGTGTTAATGTGTCGGTTCTGATTTATGTGTGGGTGTGCATATGTATATGTAGGTGCATGCGAGTGTGCCTTGCATTTCATGTTTTTGTGTGTGGATATTAAGCTCTGTTTAGTTCAGGAGTGAATCATGTTCTGACATTTTTTCCTGTGTAAGTAAATAGAAATAATTGTCTGTTTGGAAGATTGCCATTATCTTGAAGCTATGTCCACTGCATGTGTGTACGTGTTTTGAAACATAGAAGTGTCTGTTATCTGCTAGTTTGATGTTGCTCTTATGTAAGGCCACTCTATTGCTGAAATTTTTGGTGGCGCGTATGTAGGGTTTGTTGCATGATATGCATCTTAGTGCAAAAACTACATTTCTGGAGGTGCAATTTAGATCCTTTTTTATTTTGAATGTTTGTGTTAGGTTTTTGAATGTGTATGTGTTTCCTTCTATTATTATGTCACATACTCCACATCGCGAGTTGTTTCATTTTGTAACCCCTTTTGTAGTGTGCGGAACGAGTCTTGAGGAAGTTAAGATGTGTTTTAGGTTTTTGGGTTGGCGTTTGCTTTTTATTATTTTTTTGTTTTAAGTATGTGATTTAGTTTGTCGTTCTGTTTGAGGAGGATAAGGTTTTTTGTTATCTGTGTAAATAGTTCTGGATTGTTTGTGTTGTGTGTGGAGACGTACGCTAAAATTTCTTCTTTGTTGTGTTCTTTTGGGATTCTTAGTTGGTCTATTGGAATTTTCTTAGCCAGTTCAATACCTTTCTGTATTAGTGGTAGTGGATATCCTCTTTTCCGCAGGGTTATTTGTAGTTCATTCAGTCTAGTCGAACGGAGGTGTCTGTCTGTTACTATGGTGCAGACTCTACGTGCTAGGGAGTAGGGTATTGATTTTAGACAGTTTTTAGGATGGTGGCTTTTGAAGCGGAGGTATTGTTGAGTGTCTGTGGGTTTGGGGTAGATGTCTGTAATTATGTTGTTGTTTTTGATTGTTACTAGGATGTCTAGGAAAGGTAGTTCTGTGGGGCTTTGTTCTAGTGTTAAGTTTATTTTTGGGTGTAGATTTTGTAGCAAAGTGTGGAGTTCTCTGATATTTTGGTTATAGTTTTCATTATTGAATTGGAAGGAGCTGTTATTGAGGATTATGTCAATGCTGTCAATCACGAATTATTTATTGAATCTGGGGTGTAAATCTGTGTATGTTTGCCAATCCAATATGAGTGTAGGATATTGCTATATACGCTGTTAACATCGAACGTCGCTAGTATTGTCCCATCTTCTACTGTTTGTGGTAGGGAACTAAGGAAGTGTGTGTCATCTCTTACATAAATTCTGACTAGATTGGTGAAGGGCTGTAATAATATATCTATTAGGTTGCTAACTCTGCTTCTTGTGAATGATGGTCCTGCTACTATGGGTCTGAATTTGAGGTCATTGGGGTTTGGGGTGCTTATGTACTCTGACTTTTGTATGTTGATGGTATGTCTTACCTGGTTAGATTTATGTTTGTTTTTGTTGTGAAGTTTGTAAGGAAGTCTTTTTCTTTTTTGGTTAGTGTACTATTGTATGTTGTGCAGAATTTTGTGATTTTAGATATGGTTGTGTCGTCTATGTTAGAGCTAATTGGTCTGTAATAATTGTCGTTCCCTAGTGATTCTAAAATTGTTGTTTTATAGTAGTTCTTATTCATGATAACCACCGGGCCACCTTTGTCTGCTTCCTTTAAAACTAAGTTGTTATTATGTCGGATTTTTTTAAGTGCTTGATTTTGTTTTTGTGTTAGATTACGGGTGGGATTTTCTTTTTGTAGGGGGTTGAGGTTCCAGAGCCTTTCAAAGAAGGTATTTAGTTCTTTCGTGTTATTTTGTTTGTTAGGGAAGTATGCTGATTTGTTTTTCACTAGAGAATCGTCTGTTGTCTTATCTCTGTTATTAAGTATATCTATGAGTCTAAATTTGCGTTCAAATTCTTTAAGGTCTTTCGTTAACTCTACTATGTTACTTTTGGGGGTTGGGCAGAATTTGAGGCCTAGTTTTAGTACTTCAATTTCGTCCTTTGTAAGTGTCTCTGTAGATAGGTTAATGACTTTGGGTTTTTGTTGTCTAGTCTGGTCTTGTCATTTTGTGAGGGATTCCTAAAAAATTATTGCGTAGCTCGTTGGTTTCGTTGTTTCGGTTGGGGGTTGGTTGTGTCGTTTTGTAGGGATGTATGGATTATGAAAGTACCTGGGGTATTTGGATTGGTTGTGTTTATGTGTGGGGTATTTTTGGGGTCGGTTTCGTACTGTGGGGTACTGGGGTTGGGTGTTGTAAGGATTGTTTTGTGTTGGGTGGTATTTATAGGGGTGGTTTTGTTCAATTGGGTGATTTCGGCGGGGGTTGTTATATATATATATGAGAACCAATATATATATATATATGCATATATATATGTGTGTGTGCGTGTGTGTGTGTGTGTGTGTGCGTGTGTTCTAATACGTTTTGTTGTTGTTATCAATTTCACCCGAAACAAGACACAGTGCCTCTTTGAAGTAAGGGTTTAATATCGGGGACATAAGTTGCAGGAGCATTATGAAGGGAGATGAGTTGCAAGATGTTTGTTCACATTACACTTGAAAGTCTGTGTCAGTACAGTTGGAAAAACAGAATCACGGAAGGGAGTTCCAAAGTATAGCTGTGATGCGGAAGAAACTATTGGAGTAAAGGGCTTTCTTACACCTAGGGATCTCTACTGTGAAGGGTGGGACTTAGCTGCTTATCGAGTTTGTCGGGGATAGTCACGTCGGGGGGGGGTTAAGTACTGGTAGTTCGTCAGAGCATTCGCCATTAAAGTACTTGTAGAACAGGCAGAGGAATGAAACATTTCGTCGGTGGGAGAGATAATAGACCTTAACAAAATCACGGTTTACACACCAGTTCCTGTCAGATCACCGTTAAGCAACGAGGAGCCTGGCCAGTACCAGATGAATGACGATTTGGGACTGCCAAGTGCTGTATATGCTCTGCGTTTATCTCGGCATTGTTTCCAGTTATCCTGGACTTCTCCTTGCCACTAGACTCAAGCAGTGTCGATTCAGGTGTGGTTGAAGATTGCGCAAGACTTGCCCCACAATTACAGGCGCAGCTGCTCATACAGGGGGTATGCTTTGTCTTTCGGGACTGAACGGAGGCATCACTTTTTTCTGTTTTTTCTCAGTAAAAGAAGAAATCCTTCGACGTTGGGAAATTTATTGTTAGCTTTTTTTTTTTCAGATCCAGAGTGCACCATTCTGGCGAGTTGAATCTTAACCATTTTAAAAAACTCCAGTTAATGAAGAGGAATTTTTTCTCGATATGAGACAATTTTATCTTATTTTCTCAATCTACCCTGTCCCTTTTAAGAGAACGAGCTGTTATCTTACATTAAAAAAAACTGATATTACATCTAACTCTACCCTCGTGAGGAGGTAAGCACCGTCATTTCAAGCTGATATCTTGTGGACGCGCTGAAGCTCGTCATAAATAAGTTACCTTAATTAAATTTGAGTATTTTAAGGGAATATACACTTATGAACTTACAGCATTTGTGCTCCTTCGATCTACATACCAGACAACTGCACAAGCTGCAAAACTCACCCCTTCACTGTTAAGGTTTCTAGAAGGCAGAAAACCTTTCTACTTTAATAATTTAGTCCATCGGGCTGCTAGACTTCGGAATTCCCTCTCTGTTTCTTACTTCACTGACTACTGATTTGTAGAAGTTTAAATGTAGTCTGAACAAACATCTTGCTACTCAACTCCCCGCAATTCTCTGTTAGAGATGATCCGAAATAGTCGGCTCTTTTTTTTTGTTTCAAGTTACAATATTGCTTACTTGGGAGAAAAAAGGATACACAGTTTTGTTTCATTTAGTAATTTAAATAATATTGACAGACCAGATTAGAGCCTGGCAGACCGACGTATTGACAAAAAGTAAAGTTTCCGATGAAAAATATGGAGATGTAACATGAAAAAGGAGAATTATGAAAACAAAAAAAAATGTGTATGTGAATAAATAAAAACGGAAAACGGAAAGCGCTCACGATTAAAGCAGAAAATAATCAACTGAATAAGATTGCGCCGCCATTGAAGGCGAACTCGATTAGATCAGAAATCGTCATATGACAATCACCATGAAACCAGTCAGATGATGAAAAATGACGGATCGATTCCGGAGAAGGAAAGCTTTCTGTTTTATTTTCACCTTTTTCCTTTCTTCTGTTGCCAGAAGAAAAACGAAAAAAGAAAACAGGTTTTGCTCGTGGTTATCGCCTGCTTGATCAGAACGACTACCAAGACGACTACAACTGGAATTTTACCTTATTTTATATATTAACTAGTTGATGTATTCGTCTACAACGTGTTTTTCTAAATGTTCTTTGTACGACAATTTATAAGAGGGTCTAGTATGGCTTGGCAGGCGTATAGGCTACGATTTCCGACAGTGGGCTCCGCGAAGACCTCGGGTTCCGTGAATAAGGCTGCAAAGCTCGGTAAGCCAATTTTTTAAGAGGACCAAAAATATAAATGTGTGCAGACATTTTATTATTCATCTTCTTTATTAGAAAGAGATATGATACATAACCATAGGTGTAAAGAGTTTCAGGATGGTTCATGAAATAATATATAAAAAATGAATTCATAAAAAAATGCAACACACTTTGATTAATCAAAGATAAAAAATAATGCTTGTAAACACGAAAATATAATAAATCACGAATAGGAACAACTAATGAACAAGTATAAGTTAAAATCTGAAATTAATGTTTTTCATATTTATTTCAGAGATAATGTTGTTAGTGCTCCGTAAGAAAACTCTGTCCTGGGCAGGAGTTCTATGGTGTTCTGAAGTTTGGAAAATCCTTGTATAGGAAACACACGTGTGTTTTGGGAATATACCTAGGATAATATTGACAATTTATATTGTGTTAAAAAGTCAGAAAGGAAGAAGATGGACGAAAACATGCATACTATGAAATGGAGGAATGACCTAAAATAAAATGGCCACCATTTAGTAAATACTAAACATGCTAACATGATTTTGTATATAAAACAGTGAAGAAAAAATCGCATAAGAGACATTGGTAGTCTTTTTCTACTCTATCGTTGTTTTGATGTAAGATGCCCTGCTAAGCTTTAATCTATCTACCTGCTGTAAAATATTTGAAACGAAAAATGCGTCTAGCTACAGCAAATATCAACAACATTTGGTCCCTAGGATTACTAGTATGTAGAACAAAATACTGAGTTTTCAAGTACAATGTAAGTCAATACTTGTTAAGTAAGAATGTGGTTTATTCTAGATTCATCTGTCAACACTTAGCTTTGCTATTTTAAATCAATTTTCATTTTATGCATAAAATATCTTTATTATATTCTCTTAGTCTTTATGTATCGATTAAAGGGAACCAGCACGTTTTTCTTTTTTATAAAGAAATAGCCACTTATCAAGGCCGGGACGCAAATCGAGGATATGGATGTACAGTAGTCAATGGGGCAACATTATAGTAATCGTAAGTAGTAGAAATTTGCTAAATTGGATTACTTATAGGTTCGTCTCATCAATAACTTGTTCACGTTTGACTTGAATATTGTAGTCAGTTGGAAAGCAGGGACACGGAAGAGAGTTGCTCGGGCATGCAGTTCTAGGAAAGATGCTTTGTTCATCGAATATACGTTTAGGTTTAGGCATATGTAAATAGTGGGGAGAATTATTGATAGTGGTTTCAGATAGATGAGTGTTTGTCGTGAGGCGTTTGCGAGGAGAGGCCATCGATTGGAGCTCAGACGAATATTTACCATGAAAAAAAAACGATAAAACGGAGACAGGCTCGCAACGTTTCTTCTGTGGGCAAGAGGTTGCAGGGAAGAGACAAGGACAGCCCTATTAGGCTACGAGATCTATTTTTAACTCTAGCAAGGCAGGACAAGTTGCTTCTAGCAGCTCCTGTCCTGCTGTGGCAACCGTACCTTAATTTGAACGTACTTGGATCTTATACAGGTGGAGAATGACATCAGTAGCGAGATATCTACTGGTTCGGTAGAATGATCCCTTCATTTTCCCAGCGACCCTGGCAACGAACTGGATGTAAGTGTCTCATTTCAGATCAGGAGTAAAGGTCAGACCCAGAAGCTTGTCGAAACATGGAGCCTTCCGAATACGAGTAGCATCCCAATTGATTGGGATCACAGCGTAAATGATATAAAGATGGAAGCTTGGTTTTAGATGCATTAAAAGTAACCAACCAACCCGTAAATGACCAAGTTCTCTCTGATTTTCTCTTCTCTGATTTTGAGCACGTGGTGCAATTTATGACCTTTAATGTGTTGAATAGATGGTAGTATCATCAGCATAAATGTCTACGAATGGTCTTAGAATGTTATTTGGGAAATCATTGATGTAGACCAGGAAAAGACTTGGGCCCAGGATGCACCCATGAGGAACTCCAGCATTAATACTGGGTGCTTCTGATTTCTGCCCATCAACTACTACTCTTATGAATCTCTCAGAGAGAAATGATTAATAATTGAGAAGAAATTTTCAGCTATGGTGTAGCTGGAGATCTTGTGGAGTAGACCTTTATGCCATACCCTTGGTTAGATGCGAACAGATTTTGGAATGAAGGATCTTGGTCATCATGACATGTACTCTGTGCGATTACTGTCAAAATCAGCATTAGCGGAAGTGATGTCAGACGATGAAGTCGAGAATTTGATAATCTGGATTAAAAATTCCTTGCGATTAAACGTATTTTGAGATTTCTTTATAAAATATTAATGAAGCCATTCGGTTTTCTGTATCCTATTTTCTTTCTTTACCTTTTGCTTGTGCTTCTTTTATGCTGCTTTGCGGCCCAAAAATAAACATTTCCAAAAATATCGCATTCTTCTATGGTTGGGTAGAATTTGGCTATTAAGGAGGATATTTCACATTACACTTGAAAATGATATGTTCAGCGGTGAAGCATCCAAGTAGTATTCTTTTCCAGGGTCATATACTTCTC
Organism: Euprymna scolopes; assembly: GCF_053919585.1. Lineage (NCBI taxonomy): Eukaryota > Metazoa > Mollusca > Cephalopoda > Sepiida > Sepiolidae > Euprymna > Euprymna scolopes. Next base: position 75,199,877 of record NC_136509.1, read on the forward strand.
GGAATCAAATTCCAATCATTGAAGCTCCTTTTAATTTCGGACACAGAGGTGAAAAAAATTAACTTATCGACAGTAGTTGTAGCTAAACGTGTACACCATTTGTTAAATAAACGAAATATGTTCTTATATGCTAGTAAGGTAAAGATGTGAGAGTTCATGTAACCACTTAATTATAAAACATTTGATCTCACTTATACGAGCAACGTTCAATAAGTAATGACCTTGACCCATTTCCAGTTGTCTGATCTACCTGACATTTGACATTGTTTACATTGTAACGTTACACACGTTTACACACATAACACGTTTTAGACTCCGTCACAAAAGAGAAAAAGACAAGAAATAAAAAAGAAAGCTAAGTCGCTGTTTCATGTTTTAAGAAAATACCTTTATGCCTAATTCTCTGACCAAGCTTTACTTCAGCAACGTTTCTTGCGTGATCGTTATCCCTTACCTATGTATTCTCGAAGGTAATGGTGATCCACCCCGGTCTGTGCACACGTTAATCTTTTTATGTCCTTTTCTTTTCTTCCTTGAAGGGGCATCACTTGATACACGGCTGGGCATTTGCATACAACCGTCATACGCGTGTCTGCATTCTGTTACAATATCTCTCCGAGTTATGTGGTAAATTATAGTTCTGGATTAGTTGTGATTTCAGCTGAAGGGTTAAATTGACTCAATTCGAACTTCGTCAGCTATTAAGCGCCTTTGAGTGTCACGTAGTGATCAGGTTGTGTTTTTTTTTATTTTTTGTATTCCGAAATACATACACCACAAGAGACTTTTGATGAAATGAAAAGAAAAATTATTGTTATGGCCTTGTAAAACTTTGACACCTTAAATTAACAACACAAACGTGCTTATGCAATCCCCCCTCTCCCTATTATCGTGATCTGGTATTCTCTGACTTTCACCTCTTCCCAAACGTTGTTCTTTTGAAAGAGAAACATTACTAACCTGATGCAACTTTGATGTTCAAAGGCATGTCATGGTTGGAGGACCAACCTGGGATTTACTGCAAAAACAGTTTTCATAGCTGCGTTTCTTTAAATGGTTTCTATGTAGATAAAGCTATGCAAAAATGGGTCATACAAATTACTTTTTTATCGCCCCTTGTATTTTCAGGCAGAAAAATAAAGAACTAGATGTGCAAAGAAAAGATAGTCAGAGACGGCATAATAGCATAGTGCCAGCATAATACCAGTATAACAATACCAGGCTACCTCTATTATATGGACTTATCGGACTACTATTCTCATCTTGGGTGTGATTTAACAACCTAACTTCCGACTTTCTTTAGGTTTATTTTGTCGGACTCAGGAATATATCTGTCGAAGTCGGGAATAATTACGGAATTTCGAGCGGCACCTTTTATTTACTTTATGGGGTCGCATTCTCTTGTTCCGTCAGTCATGATTGAATAGAAGTCCTAAGTAATTAGCACTTGTATTTATCTGTCGCCCACATTGAGCATTAAACCTTCAACCTTCAGGAGAATATCACTTTTATATTGATTTTTCCAAGTATTCTAACGACTGTGTGAGGGTCCTTGTGGAGTAGGTAGATTACTTGGAAAAATTAATTAGAGTCGTTGACAGAACAAAAGCATGTTACTCCAAAGAAGTATAGAAAGGGTTTCGTTCGAAATTCCGTCCTAATTTTCGAGTTCGACAGGAACTTCCCCAAGTTTGATCAGATACACTGGAAGAAGGTCGAAAGTCACATCGACCGAAACTTTGTAAAAATGACACTCACGATGAGAACAGTAGTTCGATTAATTCAAGTAATCCTCATCGCAAAAATTCAGAAACGCAGTACCAGTTTAGATTATTTCCACGTATAACAGCATGTCTATGGTTTAGTTGTTATTAGTTGATTCGAAATCAAAGATAGGGAGACACATGTAAAAGAAAATGTTATTTCATATTTTAAATGCTATATAAAAATAATTACAATTAGTTATCTTTGATAAGCCGCAGCTTAAGCAAACATCTTTGAGAAGTCAATATTTGCAAAGGGGGAAATTGAGTCGCACTAAAACTTAGCAACAGAAAGATAATGAAAAATTAAATTCCCATGATTCATTGTTATATTCGGTTTGCTTCTTCCTGTATTTCTTGCTCAAAGCAAAACGACCGCCTCGTTTTTTCTTGTTTTTTTTTAAAACTTAATTGCTTGAATTATGAAAACGTTTGCCAAGAAATGATATCAGCAGCATTGTACGAAGAACGGAGAAGGCTGAACAGATACAGCGCGAAACGGAGTCTTTGATTGGAAAATTAAATATAATAGAATGTTTAATTATTCTTTGCCGTGGTTTTTGTTCGCGCCTCTTCGTCTCTTTTCGATCCGTTTCTTGTTTCTTTACTTCTTCTTTCATTCCGACATTAAAAAAATTCTTAATGTTTCTATAATTATGATTTTTTAAAAGATATTCTTTTAAATATATTATTTAGTTTCCCGTCTTCATATTTTATTACGCTTTCTTTCAAATTCATGATTGATATTTTTTTTTACTATTCTTATAAACTGGTTCGCCATTTTTTCCGTTATTTTGTTTTGGGTGTTGCCGCCATTTTTGTTCTGTTATAGCTCCTTTTCAAATTCTGCTGTTCAATTCATCTTTCTTATATTTCCTCTAAAATCTAGTCGCTCTTCTTTCTATGCTGTGGAATTTATTTTTACTAATAGATCTATTATTATACTAAAGCAGAGTTAATGTTCCGTTCCCAACGTTGAGCTATCAAGACACTAAATAAAAGTTGATTTCATACATACGTGCGCCAGTGTTTATACAGACTCTTGTATTTCTCTGCTTCGTCACTATTTCTTTTATGCGTTTCACGTGTGGCAGTGTCGTATGATTGTCGTGGATCGCCGCGCTTGGTTTACACGCCGAATAAAGTTCACATGTAGTTTTTTTTAAATTTTTTTATTACATTTTCACCCCAAAGAAGGCACATTGCCACTTTGGTGTAGGGGGCTACTATCAGGGGCAACAACTACTGGGGTACTATGTAGGGATTAGGGCAGCAAGATGTCGGTTCACGTTACACTTGAACTTCTGCATGCCAGTACAGTTCGGGAAGCAGGGACCTGGAATGGAATTCCAGAGCCTAGCGGTTCTGGAGAAGAAACTGCTGGAGTAGAAAGATCTTTTACATCTAGGGATCTCTATTGTATGGGGGGAATTTAGCTGCATGTCGCGTTTGTCGAGGCTGTCTACGTCGTGGGGGCACAAATGTCTGCAATTCCCCAGAGCATTCACCATTAACATATTTGCAGAGGGATGCCACATTACGTCGATGGGACAGAACCTGAAGCTTAGATGTCAGTTCAGGGCCTATCAGATTAGCGACCCTCTTTTGAACCTTGTCTAGGAGCGAGAGACTAGTAACAGATGCACAGCCCAAATATGACAGCAATACTCCATACATGGGCGAATGGTGGCCTTATAGAGGTACAGGATAATTTCGGGTGTTAGTAGTGTTCTAGCACGGTAGAGAGAGCCTACCTTCTTTGCAGCGGCCCTGGCAATGTTTTCAATGTAATTATTCCAACTCACGTTCTCTGTGAACGTTAGGCCAAGCAGTTTGAAAGATGTACTCTCAGATAAAGAGTCACTGGCCATTGCTATTGGTGGCAGAGAAGGGTTCTTGTAATTATTGAAGGAAATCAGTTTATTCTTGGCAGCATTGAATGTGACCATTCATTTTTGTCTCCATTCCACTACAGATTAGAGGTCATCCTCTAGTGTTTTTGCCAATTCTTTAGATATGTGTTCATTTGTTTTCCTGTCATGCCTGTTATAGAGTGTAGTGTCATCAGCATATATACCCATCTCAGAGGCAATTTTGTTGGGGTGTTCATTAATGAATATTAGGAATAATAGAGGTCCAAGGATAGCCCCCTGAGGCATTTCCGCATTTATATCATATTGTTTAGATCTATGACTGTCGAGGACAACCTGGATTTTTCTCTTATCTAAGAAGGATTTAATTATGTTAAGTATTCTGGTAGTTATACCGTTTGATCTAATTTTCCTGCGGAGACTCTCATTCCATACCCTGTCAAAAGCCTTAGATGCATCTAGAGCTACCGTTCCGCCCTACCTCGCTTTGTCCAGTGAATGGTATATACGTCCCGAGATTACAGTGAGGATGTCTACTGTGGAACGGGCTTGTCTAAATCCATATTGTTTGTCAGTCAGAAATTTAGCATCTGTAATGTGATGGACTAGAGCATGGTAAATTATGGTCTCAAATATTTTGGCGAAAAGTGGGAGGAGGCTAATGGGGCGATAATTTGATGGGTCAGTTCTTTCGCCAGAATTCATGATTACTGGTACCTCAGAAGCAGTTTTCCAACAGCTCACAAAGCAAGATTCATTAAGGCATTTGTTGTAGAGTTTGGAGAGAACGGGAGCTACTTCGGCTGAGCACTTTTTTATTAGCACAGCTGGGATGAGATCGAGTCCACATGCTTTCGAAGTGTCAAGGTTTTTTATAATAGCATGCACCTGAGCAGGGATGATTTTTTAGATCGTCTGTCCGCAAAGAAAAGTCAGACAGGGAGTGGTTGGAAGGGTCCAGTGTGGAGTCTGAGGCAAACCGACTGGAAAGCATATTAGTCTTGTCGGTAGCTGAGCAAACACCCTCGTGATTGTTGGTTAGTGGGGGAATTGTTGATTGCCCATTATTTACTACACTGTTGTAGCTTTTCCAGAAGTCACGAGTTCCTAATTTTTGTGCTTCGATGCGTTTTTAGTGGTTTCAGTAAATTCTCTCTTAGCTGTCGCTATTTCTGTCTTAACGTTACTTCTAGTTTCTATATACTTCTGTCTGTTTGAATTGGACTTATGTCGGTTAAATCTGCGGTATGCATGCTGCCTTTGAGCAATGGTAGTTGTGCAAGTAGAAGTAAACCATTGGGGAGAGTGAGGATTGCTACAACATTTCCGCATAGGTACATGTGCTTCAAGTACCGTTTTGAACAATTCAGTGGTCTCATTTGCGCACTGTTCAGCAGGAAGAGAAAAATATTTCCTAATAGGTCATCTCTGATAGGATCTCTGATGGCTTCCCAGTCAGCCTTTTTATAATATCTCCTTGTTTTGAGCACTGCCTCTTCAGTTTTGGGTGTAGAGTTTAGGGCGATTTCGACCATTATCAGTGCATGATAAGCGTTCCCGAGTGGGCTGTTAACATTTGTCATACAATCAACGGGAACTGTGGTCAGAAACAGATCTAGAAGTGATGCGTGTTGTTCTTGCTGATCAGGGAAACGGGTTGGAAACGTAACCATTTGTGATAGGGAGTGACATATAGCGAAGCTATGTGTTTTGAAGAACATGCACAACTGTGTTGTGTCCTTCAAGGGTTTAGTGTGGATAACTACTTAAGGCAGAGAGAGAAAGAAAGAAAGAGAGAGAGAGAGAGAGAGAGAGAGAGAGAACACACCTAAAACTGTTTTCTCCTTAGTTTTCTAACTTTTTAATTGAAAGACATAGACGGACAGAAATCTAAGTGGCATTCGCCTTGGATTATTCCTCATTATTGAGCCATGTATGATTCGAACAGCTTCTTATCAGGAAACAGTTCTTTATCTTGCTCGAATACGTCAGATCACGTCATATTTGGATCGTTCGACTTTTGCTTGTTTTTACTGAGTTTTATCTTTTACACGTTTCAAATTTGTGTCTCCTGTCTCTGGAAACAATTCCGTTTGTAACTAGGTTATCTCGACATGTAAGTAATGTAACCATTATCAAAATTCACACTAGCTTACTTAATCGCTACTTACCGGCGTAAGAGCCCATTGAAACATTTATACCATGATTATTTCGGTAAGCTTTTTCCCTATATATCTTCGGATGAAAATAAACAATTCCCCTCGAAAATAGGTAACACCATTTTGTACATACATTTAATATCGACGTGTGACCAAATACGATAAATAGGAATAATGGAAGTAACATACGTTTGGTACTGTTTTGGTTGCTTACTTGTTAACATTTACACATATACCATATTTATTAAAAACTATAAATTTATCATTTTAAAATAATTATCTATTTAGTGGTCTGCTGAGCTAATATTTTTGCTGATACACTTAATATATGAATTGAGGCGACTAACGTATTATTAAGCTATTTGTCCTAGCTAACATATGAATGTGTTATTTCGTTAGGGGTCCCTTTATTATTTTTTGTATTCAAGCAGCTACAAGTAAGCACTAATAAAAAAAATAGCATCTTTTTACAAAAGGATAACGATTACTACCAGTAAAGTAACGGAAACTGGTCATGAATCAAGCGAACAACAGAAGATGTCGTGTCTTAAAAGAAACAGCTTACCTTATAAGCCTGAATAAAATTATCTTTGTCAGCTATTTTCACTTGTAAAGTAATCTATTTAGGATAAAGTTAATGTCGGTTATCAAAAGAGAAGACGTTCCTTTCTAGGGCCTTGCTCATTTTAGTTTTTTACTTGTGTACAATGGTGTTTATCGTTTGTTTTGTTGGGGGGAGTGTGTATTTCATTGCATTTCTTAGTTTATTCACTCGTAAACTTTATATAGCCATGCTTTTGCGAGTGTATTTCAACTTACAGATAATATCGGGTCATCAGGAAACAATATGCACCGTGTCAGGGCCCTCTCCTCATAGTTTTTTTTTATTATGGAGTAATAAAATAACTACAAGTAAGCACTACTGAAAAATACATAATATTTTTACATTAATGTATTTTTAATTGCTGTCGATGTCGTTACTTTATGTTTGGCTATATTCATTTTTACATTGTATTTAAATATTTAAAACGATTGGAAAACGTTGACGCAATGGCTTTTAAACCGAACATTTTAGAAGAATACTATTTAGATAATTTTTTTGTTAAAATAATTTTAGATAACAATTATTTTAGGGAATGTTTTTTTTTTCCTTATCAAGTCAACCGATCATTGTATAATATAGCCATAATAATATTGAAATTATTTCCATTATTACTTTCTAATTCGTTGTAAGTGACGTAAAATTAGTTGAGTAAGCGTAAAAACTTGGATATTATGTTCTTTTTAAAAAAACATGCAGCTTTATTCAATATAAAATTTGTATAAATATCCATGTCCACATATGTGTGTGTGTATATTGCTCAGATTTTGTACAAAACATATTTTCCCTCATATAATTTATGAAAACTGCATTACTAGTATGAATAAGTATCCGAAATTTATTGAAACTGATTTTTAGTTGATTTTTGCTGGATTTACAAACCGTTTATAATAGACAATACACAGGAACGTAGTTTTAAGGCTTAAAAAAGTAAATAAAATTTTAGTCCCAGAAGTATCATCGTTTCGTACGCTGAAATTTAAAAAAATATTTTAAGCTTCGTTTAATTGATGCAAAAATTATAATATTAATATAATATTAGCTTAGGATTTGGACTTGATTTTATATTCATATAATATATTATTAATTATTTAATTTATTATTTATTGTCGCCACCATAATGATGTATCTAGCTGAAATAATATTTTTTTTAACAAGAACAAACGCGAAATATATTTTCATATTATAAAGAACATGATGACATGAAATAAGCAAATACTTGACGTAGAATCAATGCAGGTATGCAAAATAAAATTCATATATATATATATATATATATATGTATATTATTTACTCAAACGAACTACATTTTATATATGTACTCACATAAGGGTGAGCTTGTCTTGACTAGCAATGACTACGCCGTATTCGCATTCATATGGACTACTTATTTGATCAAATACCCCTCCGATGTGTGTGAATAAATAAAGATAAATACGCGTAAAATAGATTCGACTAAAACGCCTTTCCATGGTCTACTAGTTTTGATCAAGAAAACATTAAAAACTGGAGTCTTCCTTTTGACCTTATCCAGCCATTGTTTCCAGTCCACGTTTCCACTGGATTAATTTCGGATAAAATCAAGAGAGGGTGCTGTTGGAAGAAATTTCTCATGAAAACCGCTGCCTTTTGGTCACATTGTGCTGAGAAGGTCAAAGGAATAACACACTACACTAAACAAGAGGAAAAAAAAACCTTTAGGCGGCTACTGTTCAGGGTTGACCAATATCGGATATTTTCTACAAATCATTGGATATTGGGAAACGAATCGATTTGTAACACTGTCGTGGATTTTTTTTTTTGGTAGGTGTCGAGATGACGTTGATGTTCGGACGGAAAACGAAACACACACATGCACACATTTTTTTTAAAAATTGATTCAATAATGTTCTATTTTAGTTTCATTAAAAAACAAAAAAATTGTATCAAATTGGAGGAAAGGCAGTTATATTTTTATAGATGTTGGTACATTAAACTAGAGTTTACTGTATACATGGTGGGACGACGGAATAAGCAGTCGTCAGAGGAACAATGTAGATTTTATTATAATTATTATCATTATTATTATTATTATTATTATTATTGTTATTATTGTTATTATTATCATTATCATTATTATCATCATTATCATTATTGTTATTATTATCATTATTATTATTATTATTATTATTATTATCGCTGTGATTATTATCATTATTATTATTATTGTTATAATTATTATAATTATGATTATCATTATTATTATTATTGTTATTATTATCATTATTATTGTTATTATTATTGTTCTAATTATCATTAGTATTATTATCATTATTATTATTGTTATTTTTATTATTATTATCATTATTATTATCAATATTATTATCATCATTATTATTATTATTATTATTATTATTATTATTATTATTATTATTATTATTATTATCAGTGGCGCGCAATATCTCACTTCCTGGGCAGGTAGTGGCTCTTAAGTCTGGTTGACAGTCTACCTAAGTGATGGAAAACTCTATTACAGAGCCTGAGATGCAGCTGTTTATTAGTTCCGTGGCATATTTTGCACCAACTTGTGTTATCGGCCGTTTCAAAAAGTGTGAATTGTTCTACACAAGCCATTACCACTTAAATCAAATCATTGTGTGGGTAGTCATGAGTTTGCTTACTCTGCTTTCTTACAACATCCAAAAAGGTAAGCAAAAAGTTCCATCAGGCGAAGTCCACTGGCGATGGGGTACTGGTGGTGGAGGCAGGTGGAGGATACCACTGGAGGTCTTTAGTGGGTACTCTGCACAGTTGGCGGCGTAGTAGGTGATGGCCGTTCTTCTGTAAAAGATTGTGAACAATTGCACAGTTCGTGTCCTCTTCTATGTGGCAAAGCAGATCTTTTCTAGATGTAACACTGCTTTCCCTTGACAGAGAGGGAGCAATAAAAGGAGCCCTTAAAAAAGCTTGTTCACACAAAAGCTTGTCATCTTGCTACCGTTGACTGGCTATCCAATTGTGCAGTCGAAACAGAAACTCAATTCGAAATACAAAGAATGCGTTCAATTTTGGAACGTGGAATGTAAGAACATTGCTTGATAGTGGTGAAACGTTCGAAAGGAAGACAGCGCTAGTTGCAAAAGTACTGAAACAATACAACATTGATATTGCTGCCTTGTCTGAGACACATCTTTTGGGATCAGGTGAACTGAAAGAAATTGTCGAAGGTTACATGTTCTTTTGGTCAGGTCGGAAAGAGGGGGAGAGGTATACTTCCGGTGTTGGCTTTGCAATAAAATCAAATATTTCTGACTCTCTGAGGGCTCTTCCTCGGGGAGGTGACGCTCGTTTAATGACCCTTAGAATGGGACTCACAGCTGGAACGGTACTGACACGGGTAAGTTGCTATGCACCCACTCTAAATGCAGAAGAGGTAGAAGCCACACACTTCTACGAAAAGCTTGGTGACATAGTAAGAAACGTAAGCTTTCATGATAAGATCTTACTGATGGAAGATTTCAATGCGAGGGTAGGTTCGGGCAGGGAGACATGGGGAAATGTGATTGGGGCTCATGGTATGGGGAAAATAAATGATAATGGAATTCGCTTGTTGTCATTTTGTAGTGAACATGGGCTCTTCATTACAAATACTATGTTTCAGCAGCCAAATCGTTGTAAAAGCACATTGATGCATCCAAGGTCCAAGCATTGGCATCTTATTGACTTTGTTACAACCAGGAAAAGAAACAGGAGATATATTCTTTTGAGTCGTTCATTTCATGACTCATGTTGACTGTCTGATTACGCCCTGATTACATGCAAGACATCACTGAAACTACGACCTAAGGGCAGAAGGCATGCAATTAAGATTCCAAAGCCATTGAATATGAAAGAACTGAACACCGAAAAGAAAGAAGATTTATCTTCTACGTTAGATGCGAAGTTAAACGCAATTGTGATGAACAATGATATTAAAGAGTTTTCAAAGAAATTGCGGGATGCCATCTATGAATGTTCAAGCGAAGTACTATGACTTTCCAAGAGGAAGCATCGGGATTGGTTCGACGAAAATGACATTGCAATTCAGGGTATTTTAGATCGGATACACTCTTCGCACAGGACCTGCATATCAGACAAGAATTCTGCCGCGAGGAGGTCGGCTTATCTCAGTATCGGGAGGGATGTTCGGTGCCGATTGAGGAAAATGAAAGAAGATTGGTGGTCTGCAAAAGCCTCTGAGATACAGGCTGCTTTTGATAGGAAAGATACAAGGATATTTTATGAGGGTATGAAAGAAGTTTTTGGACCACAACAATGTGGTACTTCACCCGTTATGGGGGCAGATGGTACAACCTTGTTGACTGATAAGAATGACATCCTTAACCGCTGGAAGGACCATTTTGAAGGAGTGCTGAATTCTTCTTCTGATGTTGACGATGATGTTTTGAATTATTTGCCTGCAAGAATCCAAATACCAGAACTAGATGTGATTTGAAATTTCTCGCAGCTGTACAACAAATGCTACTGAGAAAGTGTGCAGGTGATGATGGTATACCGGCTGAAATATTCATGTTTGAGGGGAACACACTTTTGAAAAAACTTTTGGAGTTATTATTCAGAATCTGGGAAAGCGGTTCTGTACCTCAGGATTTCAGAAACTGTCAATAATCCATATCTTCAAGAATAAAGGAAAACGCTTTGAGTTTTGTGGTTAAATACAATGACCCCACAACTCAATCTTCACTCTTCAATCCTGCAGTCCAATGCACTTCTGACAGCAATTGCTTCTGCCAAACAAAAAAGACACCCTCTCTCCCAAATACAGGCTTTTTATAGGACAAAACCGTCAAAAGTTATTTGCATACTCTTCCCATGATCTCTAGTATATAAATAGACGCAGTGGCCATTCTCTTCTTTCTTCTTTCTTCTTTCACTCTCTGAAGCGGGCGTTGCCAGTGGTAAAAGGTTTGCACGATTTTTTTTTTTACTACACGCCCCCATGATCATTAAAAATCATTCACATCTCATAATCCCGTGTCCAGATCGGCGCATTGCGTTCTCTTTGCGGTCTCTGCATCGGCACCGGTTCATCTTCATCACTCCCTGGCTCAGTACCACTCCTCATCACCTAAATGGACCACACGCCTTAAATCTAAAACATGTCGTGGCATTCCATTGACACTTAAGTTTTTTTGGGATTGCACTCCTGTTATCACCCCTCTTCCCCACTGCGTTGTGCATCGGGCATTAGCATTAGGTGGTTTCACCCAAACTTCTTCTCCTATTTGGATTCTGGCTGGTCCTTGATCATTAATTTCCGGTGACATGTCTCTAGGATGCCTCCATTCGTAATTAAAGATTGCTCTATGTGGTACTGTGTCATCTCTTTGCCCGACCTTAGGGGACATGTTGTACCAAAATGTGGCCTCTTCAGGCGATATTCTTCCTCTCTCAGCTATTGCTTTCACGGTCCGATGATGTCGCTCCACAATGCCATTTCCTCCAGGTCTGTAGGCTGCCCTGTAATAACTTTTAATCTTCCATTTTTTTAGCATCGTCTGAAAGATTTCTGAGCGAAAAGCAGTGCCGTTGTCCATTATCACCTCCCTTACTAGACCTAGTTCAAGCATCACCTTTTCTAATTCAGTTGCAACTGCAGATGCGGCTTCCACTCGCAGTTCCTTCCATATCGCCAGTCTACTTGGTCCACAATCAATTATTGATAAGTACGCCCCCCCCTCGGTAGTGTGCTATGTCAATAGCTAGTCTCGTCCAGTTCGTTAAAACTCCAATTTCCCCAGGATTATGTATATTTGGGGCAGGATCGATCGATTGACACCGAACACAGTTCTTTACTATCATCTGAAATTCTTCCCGTTTTACATTCGGATCCACTTGCCTCACCAAATATAATTCTCTCTCCACTCCCATGTGATGCATGTCATGCAACTCTTTAATTTCTCCAATTCCAAGACAGCATATCGGCGCCTCCTCTTTCTCAGTTAACCACTGTTTTTTTTATCCATGTTAGCGCATCTGCCTTGTTTCTTTCAGAAGGCACAAACACTGCTTTTATTTGCAGTTTCAATTCAGACATCAACTCTCTAAGCATCCCTAATCTCCGCTTTATTATCACTTCTCCGGCACCCTTTGTTCGTATTCTGCCACTCTCCTCCACAGTAGAGTTCACCCAACTGAGTACAGGTGCTGAATCAGTTCTTATTTCAATATTTGTCAGTCTCCATTTGATAGCTATATTGACACCCTTTAGAACAGCATCTAATTCAGCTATGTTAATGTGATTAAAGTCATCACTTTTCCTCAGCCAAGTTACATCTTCCGCCACCACACCGCCAATCTCGACAAGTACGCCGGTTGCAGCATTGTTTGCATCACACCACACGACTCCTGTGCTCACTTCAGGTATGTGCCAATACCTGCATCACTTTCATGGTTCTGCAATCAACTTTTTCTTCCCAATCCATTCCATTTGCTCTTCTTTTCACATAACTGCATGCTAATCGCAGCCATCCAGCAATTGGATAGTGCCCCAAAAATTTACACAGATCGAAAATAGCTCCCGCCTACTAATTTCTCCTCCCATCTCTGGGATCTCGTTGCCTCTCCTGAACATTACTGCACCCATCTTATTTTTCATAAGCTTAAGGCCCAGTGCCGCTCCTCCGTCCAGGAATTCCGGAGATTTTGCTGCTAACCCAAACCCCTTCAAATGTTCCACAACTTCCTGTGTCGATATTTTCGTTACGTCTACCATTATATCATCAATGTATGAATCAGTGGCCTCTTTCGTCCTACTTCCTTTCTTTAATACTGTTTTTAAAATGGCTGCCATAATCTTTGGTGCGACATTAAGTCCGAATCCTAATCGTGTTAGGCAATAGGTTTTTCCTTTATAACAGACGAGCATGCTTTTAAAGATTACACGCAAGGTGTCCATTTTGAGTTTAGAACTACCGGGGATCTTTTTAATCTCAAAGATTCAAAGCTAAAAGACTAACAAGAAGCAAAATTGTTCGTGATTTTCTTTTTGCAGACAATGCTCCACTCATGGCCATTTCATTTGAAGAAGCACAAGAATAAGTTGACAAGTTTTTCAATGCCGCAAAAACATTTGGTTTGACGATTAGTATTAAAAAGACAGAAGTTATATACCAACCAAAGCCCACTCCGTTGCAGCAAGGTGGTGTGAATATTGCGAGACCAGAATATGTGGAACCGCCTCAGAAAATCTTAGTGAATAGACAGCCTCTACTAAAGTATGTTAAATCCTTTGCATATCTCGGAAGTAAGGTGAATTCGTCAGCATCACCTGATGATGAGATATTGAGCAGAATTTCAAAGGCGATTGATGCCTTCGGCAAACGTCGGTCAAGAGTATGGAATGAAAGAGGTTTGATTCTAAAGACCAAAATCTAAGTTTATCGTGCAGTGATCGTTATGATACTCCTATATGGATCGGAAGCCTGGATCCCATACCGTAGGCAGATTGCGCAACTAGATACATTCCATAAGCGTTGCCTTCGTAGTATATGTGGATTAACATGGAAAGACAAGGCCCCTAACTCGGGATTGTTTGCTAGGTGCGACATGTTAAGTATTGAGGCCTTCTTGATGAAGTCTCAGCTTCGGTGGACTGGTCACGTTGTTCGCATGGATGAAAACCGTTTTCCTAAGCAACTAGCATACAGTCAACTAAAAAAGGGTAATCGAAATGTGGGTCGTCCATTTCTGAGGTACAGGAATAAGCTGAAAGACAATCTTAAGCACGCAGGCCTGAACCCAAGATTCCTTCGAAGAAGATGCTGCGGATAGAAAATTGTGGAGGGAAAATGTTTTGCGGGCATTAACACATACATTGACACACGGTTATCGAATCAAACACATCTTCGTAGAGCAAGAGTAGGAACAGCGCCTTCCCAGCCTGTATACTGTGAGTCGTGCGGCTTGGTTTTTGGGAGCAGAGCTGACCTCGTGTCACACATGCGGCACAAGTATTGAAGGCAGAGTGAAACAGAGCGTATTTTTGGCCCTCATGCGTCGAGCACGACGGGGGAGTCCATTATTATTATCATTATTATTATTATCATTATTATTAATATTATTATCATAATAATAATAATAATAATAATAATAATAATAATTATTATTATTATTATTATTATTATTATTGGCTCACAAGGAACTTTCAGGCAGATCCTGAAAAATCTAATTGAAAACAGCCTGTTGTGTTCCCTAGAAGCTGAGTGACAACAGGTCTCCCCAAGTTTCCAGTACTACCCACTTCATTCGATAATATTTGCAAATAAATTGCCATTATCCCAACAGCTGCTTGCCATTGATTTTTCGTTTGCATCGGTCATTGGTCTTCATTGGAATTTGAGTGGCAATAACACTCCCAAAGGTCCCAGTTATCTTCGCACCTGTACCACGGAGGTCTGTTCAGTGCTCACTCCACGGCCTTTCCTTCTTCCTCTACTTGGCTATTCAGTTTCACTCTTTTTTGAGAGGGGGCAGGGACGTGGTAAGGGTATGGGGTTGGGTTAGAGATCTTATAGGTATCAGGTTCAATGTTTTTGGTTCCATGTAGCGCTACGTGTTTTATCTCTGCATGAATTTGTCCTACCTGAGTTTGTGATTCATGTGTGGTCGACTCAACAAGCAATAGTTTTCCTTAATATTACAGCTGTTTTCATTTATATTTTTCCAATCATCCCCCTGATTCCAAATTATCCCATTCTTTTACCAAAGTATTTCGGGATTTTTCCTAGTATTATTTTGATTTTTCTTCAGCTTACATATCCATTTTAGCTTCTTCTTCTTCTTCTTCTTCTTCTTCTTATTATTATTATTATTATTATTATTATAATTATTATTATTATTATCATCTATATATTAATTTGCTAAATCGATTCCATCGGTATCATTCTGACATTGCTTAAAAAGAAAAGTGTATTATTCAAATGGCTAATACTTATTTTAATAAAACAAAAAATTAGTGCCGTTGATTAGGAAAAACCTAGCCACATTCTGATTGGATGAAGAATGCTCTAGCAACACCCTGATTTGATATAAAAAATTTAACTTAAAAATTTAAAGGAAAAACACAGCGGCTTTTAGTTTTTATTCAAATATATTACTCTCCTAAATTTTGTGCACGTATTAGGATCATCCATAAAAACTTATGTAAAAAAGATTCAAATTGTTTATAGGTGGATTCTATTGCGTAAATTTTGAATGAACCTAATAAGTTCTTTTTAAATAATAACATTCTTCATTTTTTATTGAGTATTTGTAATAAATTTTTACTTTCTATATTTGTTTAATTTTAACTAATTCCAAACTGATATATTTATTGTACAGAAAATAAAATTGAAGTAAAACAAAACAAAACATTTGTGCATCTATGTTACTATTTTTAATAGTAGTTAAATAAAGGTAAATTTAATTTTTATGATATTTTTTTATTAAATTGTTTGGAGAAATTACAAATCAGTTTTAAAAAACTTAGAATGTAAATAACGTTATCATTTCAGTGGAGTAATATAGATGCAAAAGTAGCATACTTTTTTATTCGGAATTATTTACTCATAAAAAATCCCATGTAAAAATTTGATGGAATATTTTGAAAATTCATAGTAATAAACGTTGTTTTTTTTTATTTTTTACAAATTTTTTATTAAAATACTTTTTCTTATTTAAAATTAAAAATTAAAATCAAGTAAATACTCCATCTTTTTACTAAAATAAAAAAAACGTGATTTTACAACTGACTTTTAATAAGACTTCATAATTTAAATAAATCCATAAAAAGCTTATATGGTATATAAAAAATCAAAATATTTTGTTTTTATCGTGTGATTTGAATTTCAGTTAATAAATTAAATTATCCTTCTTTACACAGTATAAATATAAGATATATAAAGTGTGGGAAGTGAATAAGTTTCAAATTGTGAAATTAAAATTCATTAAACAGACGACACTGAACAACCAGTAAGTTTTACACCTCATTTTAAAGTGATCAACTAAACATTCTAATCAGATCTAAACTTTATACACACACACACACACACACACACACACACACACACACACACACACACACACACACACACACACACACATATATATATATATAACTACTTCATTTACTCACATAAAATTAATATACGAAAGTATAAATTTATGAGTAAACGTTAAGTATTTACTTCAACAGTGCTCAATACGTAGGTAGAGCTAGTTAGTAAGTTATATATATATATATGGCGATTAAGCTAAACTGAATAATCCGCGTTTCATCTACTGTAGGATCTTCAGGTAAGCTTAATCGCCATATATATTTTATAACTTATTATATATATATATATATATATATATATATATATATATATATATATGTGTGTGTGTGTGTGTGTGTGTGTGTATGTGTGTGTGTGTGTGTTCGTGTGTTTGTGTGTTTTAAAATATTTTCACTAAAAAGAAAACTTTATATTTTATTAATTAAATCATTAAATTAATTTATTTAATTCGGATTCGTGTGACTTATTTTTTGTCCTCCGACAAAAGGAGGGTGGACCTGTAGATTCACCCTTGTCCGTTCGTTTGTTTGTCAGTTCGTCTGCGCGCACTTTTCTGAATAACTAAATGAATTTTTAAATTTTTTTCAGATTGTTCAATTTTTGTTTCCTCTGTAAATTCGTCCTTGTCCGTTCGTCTCTCCGCACTTTTCACAACACTTTTTTGAAATTTGGCACAAAAATTAAAGCTGATATGAGTAAAAAAGTAACAGTACGGATTTTCCGGGAAAACTCCATTTGCCTCCGTAGGGGTGCCTTTCGGGTTAAAATAGCTAAAGTTGACACTTTTGTGCTTATTAAAAAAACATTGGTGCCTTGAATTTTAATAAAACTTTCTAAAACGTTGTAACTAACTTATTTCTATTTAATTTTGTTTGTTTATACTTCGTGTTAACTCTTGCTTGTGCCCAGGGGCTTTTTAAAGCTAATAAAAAACAATCAATTTTTAGGACTACATTCCATATGTATCCAAAGTTTTCTGTGTATGTTTATTTAGCAGTTTTGCATAGTGCTGAACTCCAATTTAAATATGTTAAGGCCTTGGGGACTTTTGGGCTAAATCGGGGTAGGCAAATGATGGGCGTAGACATTTCTTTTTTTGCATGGTGTAGAACTCAAATTTACATACGTTAAGGCCTTAAACTGCACCGTTCGTCCATTTTCACAAGGATTTGATGTCCCCTGGGTGTTGGGGCTTAATGGGGTTGAGCAACGTAAAGGACTTTTTTTTTGCATGGTACAGAACTCAAATTTACATATGTTAATGTCTAAAACTGCCCCGTTTGTTCATTTTCACCAGGATTTGAGGTCCTCTCGGGATTACTGGGGCTAAATGGGGAGGGGGGGGGGCTAATGCCGAACTTAGTCATTTTTTATGCATCGTGCACTCACCGGGAACCATGCATACTTCACTTTTTTTCAATCTATATTTAACTGGAGAACTTACACATTGGTACTATATATGTATATATATATATATATATATATATATATATACATATATATATATTCAAATAAACATACGTTGTATCAAAGTTGTTATATTTACAAACAGAATTTGTAAACATTCACTTCCAAATATTTGTTTTAATTTACAATATTGGACTATCTCTTAATATTTATCTATATCTAAGAATATAGCCTTGTTTATTGCATGCACTCAAAAATAGTCAGTTTACCTTCAATGGCAAATTAAACATAGTCAAGTGAATCGGCATCTATAAATATTATCAAACTTGAAAAAATATGCATTTCCTGCATTAAATGTCTCTATTTTGCTTAATATGTGCACACCAACAAAAACAATATTGTTGTTGAATCACCAAAAAACAGATGGTGTAATATAACATTATTATATTGTATTAACTTTGAGGGATTCATTCACCTTAGTCTCTAAAAGAGTGTCTGTTTTTTGAAATCTTTATTATGGATCGAAGAATGGAAAACATCTGTGCAAATATGCTAACTTATCGGTAAAGGATTAGGAAGAACAAAGACAGCAGGTCAGATAAAGACAGTAAAATGGGACGGTGTAACATGGATGGACAAGCAACGTAACATATATTTAGAGCCAGCACAAAGGATAATTCAAAAGAGAATGTAAAGGGTTCCAGATAATAGATTACAGCAGACCCAACAAATACGCTAAATTAATTTTAAATGTCAATATCTGACACAATAGAAAGAGGTCAAAGTTTAGAGGACAAAAGCCACAGTTAGTATGCAACTGTGGAATTTCCACGGATACCACTAATTGTTTATGTTACCAAATTAAATGAAGCATATTTACAATTTATGGTAAACTATCTCTGGTGTATGTGTTGTAAATATGTTGCCAAATTAAATATATTATATTTACAATTTGCGGTAAACCAGCTCTGTTTAATGAAAAAAAATAAAAATGAAAATTTGATTGAAATAATTAACAAAAAAAAAAAAATACAAAATAGAAATGTAATTAATTTTTTTTTTCAGAAAAATTCCTAAGCTGAATACTAATTCGGACACTGTGGTAGACACACTTGATATTAGTCAAATAAATGTATTGTATGTTTACTGTGACGCATTATATTTGAGAAATGAGAATCTAGGTTATTGCCATAATAATAAGGTACATTTACAAGCATTTTTACCATATCCAGAGAAATTAAAAATTTTATTATTTAAAAATTTTAATGGACTGACCATAAATTCGTTTCATAAAAAAAAAAAAAATTACAAATGACAACTGTGCATATTCTTTTAACTCATTCGGTGTAAACTTATCCATTCCTTAAATAAGAGGTGTATATTGTTTTCGCATCAAATACCAGACATATGATAAAACTACAAATTTTCCATCATGATCATCGGCACTATCAGCATGGGTAACTGTACATTATAGACGCAAATGAAGCTCTGCAATACATATTAAATGCTTTACAAACCTCTAAAGGTTGTACTCAGACAATGATTACTATAAATGAGGTTATGCAGGAAATAAATCCTTATTTAAATTTGTATGAGAACATGGATTTACTTGCAAACGAACGGGGGAAATAGCTCTAGGAGAAAATAAACCGATGATCAAATTTGAGCTTCATTCCAGAAAGAGTAAAAACATAAAGAGATACAATTTTCACACTTGCAATGAAACAGCTGTGACATTTTTAGGTAAGAATGTGATCCCACCAGAAAATAAAGACATTATAGTTTACCAAAGGGATATGCTGCCTGAAAAACATATCGTACACCTCATATCATTTAGCCCCAATAAGCCATCCGGCTCTTTTTCCATATAAAGAATTTGGGTGGAACTGTGAAATGCAGCATGCAGATGAATATAGAACAAGCGTTCGTAATCATCTCACAATGCAACAATTTTATATTTTTCGTCTTTCTCTTAAAGATGGTTTCAGCATGATTGACAGGTTTGAAAAATTATTGCAACAATACTTAGTAGATTCTTGTGTGAGAGTTGAATGGCTGCACATCTCCAGTATAATCATTCTCAATTACGTGTGGAGTATTATAATAGGCTGATGAACTATTTAAACAGAACAATAAATCAGAACATCCAACCAGGAGTGCCAGTGATACTTCTCTTCTCTTTCAGTGATAGCCCTTGCAATATGCAACAACATTTTATTGATACAATGTCATTATTAAACAAATATGGCAAATCTGACCCCTTTGTCACTTACATATGTAACCATAAATGGCCTGAATCCATAAACAATTTATATAAAAATGAAACCTCCGAGAAAAGACCTGACTTAATTGCCAGGGTGTAAAACTTTCAACAGAAATAACTTCTAAGTGATGTGAACGACAAAATATTTTTGGTGTTTCAGTGGCATATGTCTATTTGTAGAATTTAAAAAGAGACGTCTTCCTACCTTCAACATGTTTGCGTTTTAAGAAATGAGGATAAACCAAGAAACAAAGTGATATTGATTAATGCTCAAATTAATGAAAGAAACGATGACTCAGTTTTACGTAATCTGATTAAGAAATTCATGATTCATGGAACTTTTGGCACTGAAACCCCTTTCCTGTACATGTATATATGATGGTGAGTGCCGAAAACATTATTTAAAATAGTTTAGAAATTAAATATCTGTGAATACCCAGAATACAGGAGACGATAGAATGGACTTAAGGTAGTAGGTAGAAACCAACTTGTAGATAATAATTTGTACTTTTCAATGTTTACTTGCTAAAAAAGTATCGTGCCCACATCAATATTGAAATCTGATTATCTGTACAGAGAATTAAATACATCTATAATAGGACATCACTGTGCTTCGGTTGAGTTAAGTAATACTATGGAATCAAATAATGAACAACATGCATACATCCATGATGAAATAAATAATTATATTGCCTGTCGATGGGTTTAGACTCCATGCTATGTCTCACACAATGTATAGACTTGTTGTGTGGAAAGTGTACAGAATGAAACACTTATATTTTTTGTCTGTATTTAATGATAACATTTTTAAAGAGATATTCAAAACAAAACTGGCACATAAAAATGGAAATGTAAATTGAAGAAAATATTTCTTTAAATTTATGAATATTCAATTATCTGAAGAAAGCACATTTTAGCATTTCAGAATTTTTATGATTCACAGTTTAATACATTATTTTACTTATTTTCAAATATCTCTTTAATTGTAAAAAAAAATACAGTTTTCTATGACATTTGAAAGTCTATTAAGTGGATGCTAGGGAGAAAATCTTCTACACTTCGAATTATTTAGAGACTGAAATCAAAAAACATATTCTGCAATGGAAGTTTTTAATTAAAAAAATACATTTTCTTTTATGCAAAAAAATCTCCTCACTTCATTGGACTTTTAAGAACTGCTTATGATTTCATACCTTTTAAAAAATGTTAAAGAAAAGTTATTCAATTATTTTCTCACTTTTAGATACCAATATTCTAGACCAATGGTTCTCAACCTTTTTTTAAGCATGACTTTCTTTTCTTTTCAATGTATTTTGGTGAACCCTTATAGCTTATTTTATTTTTCAGTTATGTAAAGAAAACCAAAGAACATATATTAAGAGTTTATCTTGAAGGAAGACTGAACCGATATTAACGTTACATGTACCATGGGGGTCCACATTGACCCCACTTGAGAACCATTGTTCTAGACTATTATTAAGACGCATATTAATAAAGAGATAGAAAAATACATTTAACTCAACTGTTAAAAATATTAATTGATAAGAATTGAAATTATATTAATCTTTCAGTGTTTTGCATTATGTATTTTTCTAGTTCTTTTTTGTGTCACTCACACAGTCTTCTATACAAAATACTTAAATCATTCGTTGACATCTATGCTGATGACACGATCATCTACGGCAACACATCACAGGCTGTAAATGACAAAGTTATCTCTGATTCTCTCTCCTCTTATCTTGAGCGCGTGGTTCAGTGGGGGAAGATGTGGCTAGTTACGTTTAATGCATCCAAAACCAAACTCCTATCCTTACATCATCAACGCTCTGATCCCCATCTGGCATCAATTGTGATGGATGGCTCTCGTCTGGGTGAGGCCCCGTGTTTTGACTAGCTTCTGGGTTTGACCTTTACTCCTGATCTGAAATGGAACACGTACATCAAGTCTGTTGCCAAGGTCGCTGGAAAGATGGTGGGATCCTTCTACCGCTCCAGAAGATATCTCACTACTGATGGAATTCTTTATCTATATAAAAGCCAAGTACGTCCAAGGATGGAATACTGTTGCCATATCTGAGAAGGTGCTGCTAAAAACAGCCTATCCTGCCTTGACAGCGTACAAAATAGACTTCGTGGCTTAGTGGGGGATGCCCTTTTCTCTTCTCTGCCACCTCTCTCCCACAGAAGAGACGTTGCGAGTCTATCCTTGTTTTATCGCTATTTCCATGGCAGGTCCTCCTCTGAACTCCAATCTCTGGTCCCCCCTCGCCAATCTTTCACAAAAAACACTATTCTAGCTGAATCCACTGTGAAAATTTTCCCCCACTCTATAGCCATGCCTAAATCAAAACGTGGATTCCATGAACAAAGCTTCTTTCTTAGAACTGCACGCCTGCGGAACTCTGTTCCGTCTGCCTGCTTCCCACCGGACTACAACTTGTATGTCTTCAAGTCCAATGTTAACAAATTCCTAATGAACCGCCTCCTTAAGTAAACACTTCATCAAATCTCCACACTAACGCAATGTACTTGCAATAACCCTTATCCCTGAGTGGCTTCCGGGCCTTGATAAGTGGTGATCACTATGTAAAAAAAAACGTCCTATCCAGCTGTATTCTCTTTTGACTTCCTGGTTTTCGGATCGAGCTGTCTCAGTTCTGCTTTAGTCCATCCTATAAACTTAGCAGAGTAACTTACTGGTGATACTGCCCATGTATTTATCCCTTTTATTAGGTTTCTTCTATGCAATTAAGTTTCAAGGAGTTTTCATGTTCTCCTAAGATATTCCTTTACAATTCTAACTTTAATTTCTGTTGCTTTGATTGTGTCTGCTGACTCCCTAAGTATTTAGAGGAGTCTTGTTCCCCTAGTGCTCTAAGCTCCGTTTGCTTGGATAGTTCCATGCATCTCTCGTGTCCAGTTTCCCATTACTTATATCTAATAATGCGTACTTTTCCATACTAAACTCCATTTGGATATCCTGGCTGAAGATCCTGATAGTGTTTATTAATATCTCTACTTTCTTTTCGATCCTTACAAAGTTTCAGGTCGTCAATATTTGTGGCTATGGTGAACAGCAATGGTGATAGTGAATCTCATTGGAAGATGGCTCTTTGCATGTTAATTTCTATTATGTGTTATCCATCAGCTGTCAGTTCCAGTCTCTATGTTCCCATTGCATTTTCAATCACGTTGAGTATCCTGTTTGATATTTTATACATTATTAAGCATCCATGTTTGGGGGATCTGGTCGTACGCTTTTTGGATTCTATCCATGCCATGGCTAAATTCTTTCTCCTTTTTACTTCCTTCACGATCTGTTGATCTATATATAGCAGATCATGTCTTCCTATTTTTTTCCTTTTTGGCATCCTTTCTGTTGGGAAGAAATCCATGGTAGATGTGTTCTCTCAGTTGTGCTGTTAGTTTATTATTATTATTATTATTATTATTATTATTATTATTATTATTATCATTATTATTATTATTATTATTATTATTATTATTATTTACTTACTAGTTTTTTTTACACAGGCTAACATCAAATATTTTTAGGAAACCTGCGGTGTTCCCTGAAGTCAGAGTTACAGCTAGTCTCCCCAGATTTTCAGTCCCCATAACCGCTTTCGATAACCTTGCAAATTATCTTCCATTATCGCAATAACCGTTTACTATTGATTTCTCGTTGATATTGTCCATTAGTCTTTACTAGAATTTTGGTAGCAATAAACCTCCCTTTGGAACCAGTTATCTTGACCCCTATGTAGTCGGGTTAGTGCTTTCTGTCCTCGGTCTGTTAATTCTTCTTTGCCCTCCTGATTTAATTGGTGTAGCGCCTATTTATCGTGACATCAAAATATTTTTTAGGGGAGAGGGCGGAGGCACAGGGGGGGTTACTTACGATTATACAGTTTCAGTTTTCATGATTTCACGTGATGTTTCTTGGTGTTTTTGCATCTGCAGAAGTTGGTATATATCCGGGTTGCGCTTTTTGCTCATGTGTTAGTCTCCGCATTCCAGGGTTTTAGTACATATTTCAGCTCTTTTAAATTATTGTTTCAGTTGTATCTTCCCAGTCATCCCTCTGATTCCGATTTCTCCGTTTCTTTTTTCAAAGTTTCATGGTATTTTTCCTAGTACTCCTACTATTATTGGAGTTATCTTGACTTTCATCTTTGATATCCTTTTCAGCTCTTTGTTCACTTTCGTGGATTTGTTCCACTTCTCTGTCTCCTCAATCTTCACTTTGTAATCTTCTGGAACAGAAAAATCTACAATCTAGCAGGACTTTTTCATCTTGTTAACTATTATTACATCATATTTTCTTGCTTGGTAAATTAAGAGAAACTAGCAACATCAGGAGACGCAGAAAGACCAGTACACTTATCTTACTCCTCCAGGAAAATGCTTCGGTTTACAGCGCACATGTCGCCAGATCAGAAGCACAGTGAGGGGCTAAGAAATCCTCACTCCCACTTTGATTTCTACCTCTTAAAAATGAAGTACTTTTGGGGGAATAAAGCTGGGATTTTCTACAACAACAGTCCCTAAAGCTGCATTAAACAACGGTAGAAATGTGTAAGTCTGTGTTATATATATATATATATATATATATATATATATATATATATATATATATATATATATATATATATATAAACGTATGCTTTGTGTGTGAGATAGTTCATTTACAATGGACTGGAAAGATCATTAACACTGCCAAGTTTCGTTGCTTTACCGCTGTAAGCATTAAGGCAGGATTATTACTTATTGAACACAACGCAACAGCTGAAAAAATTGTGAATTTTTATGTCTTTCGTTAGTTCATTTAAACTCATATTGTCGGATTTATTGAATCTTTTCATTGACATAATCAGATTAGTATGTTAGGTATTTAATATTGTTTGACATAAAATTTAATCGATTAAAACATTCATTAGGTTTGCTTTTCGTGCCTAGTAAAGATGTCTTCTAACTGACAAAAAAATTAGTTCGAATTTCAAATAATCTTTTAAATAGCAAGAATAGTGGCAGCTATACAGTGGTTGTTGTGAAAGAAAATAATATGTTATGACGACGACTAATAATAATAAATAATAGTTTGAATATTGGTTTTAATAATGACCGCTGACAGCCCTACTTTGGATATCCACATTTTTTTACAGAACAGGAAAAGAAAAGTTGACACGGAAGACACATTCAACTTCACGTGTCGAGAAAGATACGATACGAAAATGTTTAAAATGTAAAACCTGGGCGGTCTAATTTGATCATTCTCAAAATGCTAAGACTTAACACAATTACACACACGCACGCGCACATGTGCTTATATAAAGTTTCGTTCTTTAATGAACTTCAGATATTCAACGACAAAATTGTAGGAAGTAATGTCTCGAAAAATATGGTGTCCGCATAAAAATAATTTATTCGATTTATGGATTTGGGAATTATAACTAATAGTATATATATATATATATATATATATATATATATATATATATATATATTAGTAGCCTGAGTGCCCGGCGTTTCCCGGGTGTTTGAAGGCGTGTGTTTATCTAAAAATAAAAAAAGAATGGAAGTAGGCAGGCAGACCCGAACCCGTACCGCGAAGGAGGAACAGAACGAAAAAAACGTCCATCGCCAAACCGGAAGTAGCGAAGGTTTACATTAAGGTCAATTAATCGAAAAGGGGGTGTGACTGTCAAAAATATCGGCGGAAAAGGTGATCCCCTCCTTGTAGAAACGTGCCCAGTGGTGGGTGAAGAAATTAATGTTTTTAGCCAATTTTTCGATATATGTCGTCTGAATAGTCGGCTTAAAAATGATACCGATCTCGTTAAAATCCGTCGCATATGTCTAAAGTTTCAGGCACACATACATACATACATGCATACATACATACATGATGATTGCAACGTCTTGTCGGACGAGTGCCACTCCCTCAGTCACTGAAAGTCCATGATCCCGAAAATAATCTTTTTTTTTTTTAAGCCTGCCAGCGAATTCACACGATCAAGCAGACATGACATTGAAGACGGTCCTTTACATACATACATATATATATATACATATACACACATACATACCCATACGCACCCATAAACATACACACATGCACACATCCATACATCCATACATACACAATACATATAACACATACATACAAACATAATACATACACACATGCACACACATATACATATGTATGCATACACATATATAGTATCATATAAAAATACATACACACATACATACATATTCACATACATATACGTACACATGTATGCACATATACATACATACACACAAAGTTACCTACATATACGTACACATACATATATAGGCACCTATACGCATACATTTGAGATTGTTTACTCTTTTTTTATCACATACATACACACATACATATATGCGTACATATGTTTAAATATACAGGTGAGATTTATATTCTAGAAGATTACCCTAAACAATGTACAGTGCCAACTTGACATAAGGGTTACTATGTGGTATCAACTTTACAGGGATATTATGTAAGGAGTTGAGCAGCTGTTCATATTTCACTTGAACTTCCAGATTTCTCTACAGAAAGGGAAGCAGCAACCTTGGGGAACATTCCCAAATCAATCAAATCGAGGGAAGAAACTTTTTGATTAGAAGGTCTCCGGTATCTAGGGATCTTTACAGTGAAGAGTTACGATTTTGCAGGCAGGTCAACTCGATAGTTTCCCATAGAAGTGTAACAGAGAGACGAACAGAAATACAGGCTTAACAGATTATATAATATCGAGGACGTTGTAGCCGGTTAAATATATGAAAAGATTACCGTCCCTATACTTAGCATCAATGCTTTATGCTAGAATTTTAGAGTAAATCTGGTGACTAATTTCTACCATAATAGTTTGTGCGTTGCACTTTTTAATAACTAATCACCTTACGAAATTTCAGCCAGATCGATGCAGTGCTTTCTCTGAGAAAAATGGAACGGAAGAACAAACAGACAGACTAACTAAGAGAAACAATTTACAAGAAAGAGTTAAAGGATAGATAGATAAGCAGACAGATAGAATGTTTATCATATTTTCTAATAGATTATCGTTTCGTCAAAAACAGATGTTGTCGGCGTGAATCGCTCTTTTTCCGCCATCATTTGCCGATGATTATTTGTTGTCTACATTTATTTCAACAATATTCGATGAGTGAAGAGTCGATTAACGTCCATTTTCTATTTGAAGGTCTCGGCTGGAGGCATCTCCAGGACTAAATCCCTACGAAATAACCCCTCAGCAAAATAACAGGCAGATACAAAAAAAAAACTATTAGTCAAAAACGTAATTTTTGCAGGACATTAATCTTCAATGACGCCAGCGGCATCTAACCCCTCTCTTCAGCAAGTCTCCTCACGAAAACAAGTAATCTTGATTAAAATCTTTCTCTCCTGTCCCCCCCAATCTCTCTCTCTTTCTCTCTTTCTCTCTTTCTCTGTTTCGATGTTTGTATTCTAAAGAATGGACACAGACTCGGAGCCTAAAGCAATAAATGTAATTACTATTACTTACGCAAGGTTTTATCAGTGATTTATATCTCATACCCCCCCCACAGACCCTGAGGGATAGCTAGTTGATGATATATACAGTACTCTTCTTTTCCGTACCAACATTTACCTTTTCGTGTTGTCGCCCCAGCCGTTTACCAGCGATTACTAGTAGATGACGGACAATAATCTTTTCTCGAACCTTACACCGGTTTTACCGTATATATATATATATATATATATATATATATATACACACACACATATATATATATAGATATATACACACACACTCACACACACACACACACACACACACATATATATATATATATATATATATAAGTGGAAATGTCTCTGTATCTGTATGAGTACACTTCGTCACACAATAACTCTCTCAATTTTTTGTCTACAGACTCAAGATTTGACATCAGCGACATTGAGATTTGCGAAAATTATTTTAATCGGTTTTCGGTCTAAGATATAAGTTCTTTATAATTTGATTTAGGCCCAAGGCTAAAAAAAATGCTTAGGGGTCAAAATTCGGGTCAAAGTTATAAAACATGACATTTAAGGTCTCTCCAAAATTACTCCGCTATTCTTTTAAACTCACCGGAATAAGGATTTCGTATTTTTTTTTTGGGGGGGGGTTCAGTCGAACAATAAATTTTGATTGTAAAGTTCAACTAACAGTTTTAATTTTATTTCTCTTATATATATATATATATATATATATATATATATATATACATATATATAAATATATCATTGGTAAAGACTTTTTTTTGACTTGTGTAAAATTTGAGAGAAACAAACTAATGATCGTCCACAAGAAGTTATTCGTAAACGGTTAGTGTGAGAACACCAAATAAGAGAAAATGATTATGTAAAACCAGATACTGTACATTTGAGGAACCTGCTGTCATTCAGATTCCCGGAGACACCAGTTTATATATATATATATATATATATATATATATATATATATATATCATTAGTTTGTTTCTCTCAAATTGTACACAAGTCTTTACCAATGATATATTTATTCATATGTTTTCTCTATATATGTATATATATGTGTGTGTATATATGTATATAACTGGTAAAGACTAAAGATGTATATATATATGCATATATATGCATATATATACATACATATATATATATATATATATATATATATATATATATATAAGAGAAAGAAAATTAAAACTGTAAGTTGAAGGTCACAATCAAAATGTATCGTTCGACTGAACACTCCAAAAACAATTTACAATGCCCTTATTCCGCGGGGTTTCAAAAATGCTATTCTTGTTATTCTTTTCATCCGAGGACATAAAAAATCAGCAAAAATGTATTTATAGCAATGCTAGAATTTACTAGTTAAGGCATTTAGTAGAAACCGTAATTTATTATAATTGCTAAATAAAAAGTGAAAACGGTTGGATATGTAATTTATATATATATATATATATATATATATATATATATATATATATATATTATCTATCTATCTATCTAATTATCTATCTATAACTATATATATATATATATATATATAATTATATATAAATATATATATATATATATAATTTAAAGGAGATTAGAATAATAGTCTAAAGAGCTAAAATGTAACAGTGAAATTACTAGTTTAATTAAAATACAGGAAATGCTCGTTGTAATTTAGATATATAATAAGCTCGATAGTTAAATGTCCTAGAGCTATATATATATATATATATATATATATATATATATATATATATATATATATATATATATATATAAACCGCGCATAATATTTCAGATTGTATGAAAATCCTATCAATTTGATTCGAAATGCAAAATAATTCTTCAGAGAGAATGGAGTTCAAAATTATTTCCGCGTGACGATGCATATAATCCGATTGGTAAGATTTCAAAACAGCTGAAATAAGAAAAACTGTTTTTTTCCGGTCAGTGCAGTAGCCCAAAAGGACGTCTGTTCCCAGTAAATAGTAATAGGAATATAATAATTTCTACTCGTTATTGCGTATTGAGCTTTTTTTTAAGTCGGTTGGGTTTAATTTTTCTCTATATAAATACTGTTATTAATATTAGTTTGAAGTTTACTATTGCGTATATCAGGTAAACACTAGATCCCTTCGTTCTCATTAATATATATATATATATATATATATATATATATATATATAACGTTCCCTGGCATCTAAATGACAGCAGCTTCCCAAAATGTACACTTTTCTGCTTTATTTTTTTTCTTGTCATATCCACTACACCTTATTTGGTGCTCTCACCCCAGGCGTTTACCAGTGACCACCCGTGGAAGTCGATCAGTTGTGTATTTATTCTATTTTGCGAACTGTTATCTTAATTTGCATAGAATTTGTTGTTTCATCAACTAATCCTTTTGCCTTCTGCAGGTGATTACCCATGACACAATAGGAATATTGAGTTTGTGTTTTCCCAGTAACTTCTGCAATTCATAGTTGCTGTCTCGCCTGGTTTTGGCCAACTGATCCCTTGGACTTGTTAGAATTAAAACCGCTATCTTAAAACAATGCTCACCTAAAATAGTAGAGACTCAACGGCTCAATTCATAAGGGTTATCAAGGTTAGATATTTTGTGTTTATAAATCCAAGTTTTTGTTCTTTTTTATTTGACTACGCTTCGACTAAATCAATCGTGTTGATTAAAAACAATAAGAGTTTTCTAAAAAGCTTTGACTTAAGTGATTGTTAATCCTTTTGAAGTTTTCATAATGCCACTTACAGCAGCTTCTATATAAATAAAACAATAGATGGAGGAATGCATGTGTATATGTGTGTAAAAATATTTAACCGACAAACTCTTTAACTAGTAGTCACTCAACTTAAAAGAAAATAGTCATCATATACCAGGACTGATTTAAAACAAGTAAAGTCTTTATTTGGATGAATGAACAGCGCATATAGGAATGTGTCAGCAGGTTGAAATGTAAACTGTTAATTTGAACATGCTGCCATTCTTTAGTGAACTTCCGCTATTCAACGAAACGAGTATAACAAGTAATATATAGAACACTCAGGCGTCTACATAAAAATAATAACAAATAATTTATAAGTAGGCATCAGTTCGATATTCTTATTTTTATTATTTGCGCGCATGCGCAAATTCTAAGATAGCTTGAAGTTGTTTAAGTTTTAATATATCAACTGGAGCGCTAAATGTTTTGGTTTGGATTCTAGCTGCTAGAACCCAAGTCCAAATTTAAAAAAAAATTGAAATGAGTATTATATACAATATAGTATTCAGCGGAAAACTAGCAGTGTAATATTAAATACAAAACATACATATATTAAAATATATTTAAGCGTACTTTACGACTGTTAGTCTTTAATAATAAATGTAGCTCGAAAAAACGTGTTCGAGGCGTTCTTAAATTTAGATCAGTAGGATCAATGTGAAAAACTGTTTTCCTAAATCAAGGATGGAAAAGAAATTCGAACTACTTTTCTGACACCTGTGGTATGTTAATATTTTCTTACACTCATGGTCGTAAAAGTTACTGTCTGTGCAGATCGCAAATAATATAGAACATCAATCTCACCTGTCTGTTAAAATGTACGTATGTATGTATGTGTATATGTATGTGTGTATGTATGTGTATGTATGTGGTCAAGATCTGGTGTGGACCTGTGTTAAAAGCACAAAGATGTTTAGCGTAATACTGTGCTTCTCCCAG
Source organism: Euprymna scolopes (assembly GCF_053919585.1). Taxonomy (NCBI): domain Eukaryota; kingdom Metazoa; phylum Mollusca; class Cephalopoda; order Sepiida; family Sepiolidae; genus Euprymna; species Euprymna scolopes. The sequence goes on from NC_136509.1 coordinate 75,231,276, forward strand.
ACAAATCAACCCCACGTGCACGTCGTGACCACTGTCACGCATACGGGGATCTGATGAACGGCGAGTGTCCTGCGCCGTATAACTGGACCTCCACTGCCTTGGCTAAGAGTAAGGTAACCCTGACAGAAACCTCCAGAAGAGCTTAGGCCATGTAAGCTGCGGCATATATTTCCCACCGGCGTGTGGACTATGCTATAGTGCCCAGCAACCTAAGTCCCAGTCATGGATCAAATCGCATGAAGCTGGAGAGGGCTCCCATAAGCCGTGGTGAAATCAACCTCTCTAGGAGAAGGAAAACTCTGATATAAAACTTGCAGTGACTGCTGCATCCAATGATGTTGATTGCTCTTCTTTTTGGTTCAATGTGGAAGGTGTTTTGAGAGTGGATTGTCTCGGTGCAAAGTCTTTCCTCACTATAAAATACCTCAAGCACAAGCATTGCTTGATATAAATTAGGTACACTTTTTACCATCTCGTGTATCCCAATACAAAAAAAGGCTGCCTGTGGTCTAAAACGACAAACATTCAATGAAGTTGGCAAATATAGTTATGAACGTAAATGGCAATAAGGGAACTGGAACTTCTGGGACTTGGCCCGGCAGGTGTCTCAAGGCTCCACTGCCTGGACACGGTGGTCATCATGCTACTGCGAGGAAATATATGACAATGACCATCGGCTATTTGACTGTACGAACGCTGCTTGACTTTCCGTCAGTAATAACGCGCTCAGAACGTAGATCTGCTCTTGTATCTAAGGAACTTCAACGTTATGCCACTGACATGGTTGCTCTGTCTGAGACCAGGCTGGCTGATGAGCGACAGAGAGTTGGCTGGGGCCTACACCATTTTCTGGAGTGGTAGAGCAGATGGACGTAAGACGGAATCAGACGTAGCTTTTGCTATAAAGGCATCAATTCTTTCTAGCATCGAACAACTTCCCTGTGGTGTGAGTGACCGGATCATGACTATGAGGTTACCTCTGGTAAATGGTCGTTATACAACTTTTTTGAGTGTCTATGCACCCACTATGGATGCAACAAAAGATGAAAAGGTTGCTTTCTACCTTGCTTTGTGCAGTGTAGTTCGACGCAGTCCCTCTACTGAAAAATCATCATTCTTGGAGATTTTAATTCTAGGGTGGGAAGAGATTTTAAACCAGGGATGTGCTGGGTGAACACGGAGTGAGAAAGTGTAATAGCAATGGTCTGATGTTGTTGCAGTTTTGTTTAGAGATAGGTTTGAAAATCGGTAACACCGTGTCTCAGCAGAAGGAAAAATACAACTGGATGCATCCTGGTTCTAAACAATGGCTTTTGATAGACTATGTGTTAGTCAGAAAACGTGAGATGAGTGATATCTGCAATGTTCGTGTCATGCGTGGTGCAGAGTGCTGGACCGACCATCGGTTTGTCCGTGCAAACGTTAAGTGTGTTGTGACGCCCAAGATGAGGGAACCTGGTGTGGTTATCCCAAAGCGACTTAACGTTGACCGTCTAAGGGACAATATTGTGAGGGAGAAATTAGTTAAGGAGATGGAAGAGATTGACTGTGAAAACACTTGACCTGCTTTTAAGGAATCTTGCTATGAGGTATGTGAGAGAGTATTAGGTTATTGTGTGCGTAAACATCAAGATTGGTTCAATGGGAATGATACTGAAATTCAGGTTCTGCTTGATTCAAAGGCCAGATAATTGCATGCTTATCTCGGGGGTGGTTGGAGGGATGGTGGGCAAAATCGATTGAGGGACAATTTTAAGGCAATCAAGCGTGGGGTGCAGAGGTTGCGAAACATGCAGGATGAATGCTGAATGCAGAAAGCTGAGGAAATACAGCTTGCCTCGGATTCGAACAACACCAAGGTTTTATACAGCCTACTACGTGCGGTTTAGGGACCATCCAGATCACCTATCATTACTTTGCGCTCGAGGGATGGTGGGAATCTTATTCGAGGCATTACCGACATTCTTCATAGATGGAGGGAGCATTTCGATGACCTTCTGAACAGGCCTTCTTACGTTGATTAGGAGTGTGTTATATTGATTCCAAGCAATCCGGTCAAGGATATCTTGGCAGAGGTTCCCCCTCTCCAGGAGTTTGAGCAACTGTCCATAAGCTGAACATGTGAAAATCTCCTGACCTAAATCTTTTGCATGCAGAGATATGTTAATGTTCTGGACCAAGATGATGCAACGCTTGGCGGACTTCTTGCAGACTCCTTGGCGGAATGAGTGTGCTCCGCAGGATTATTGGGATGAAGTGATGTTTATGCTATACAGGGGGGAGGATACCAGAGATGAATGTGGGAACTATCGGGGCATCTCTTTGCTGTCAGTAGTCGGTAAGGTGCTCTGAAATATCATGCTAGAGAGAATGCTGGAGCACATTGCTGTCGATGTTTTGCCTTAGTCGCAGTGTGGTTTCAGAAGTTGTCGAGGAACAGTGGATATGATTTTTACAGCCAGGCAACTACAGGAGAAATGTTTAGAATAGCAAAAGGGTCTGGATCAGATGTTCATTGATATAACCAAAGCCTTTGATACAGTCTATAGGGATGCTCTGTGTGAGATGCTGAAAAAGCTTGGCTGTCCTGACAAGTTTGTAACCATATTAAAGCTCTTCCACGATGATATGAAGGCTGTAATCAACATTGGGGGAAAGCTGGCTAATCCTATCTCAGTAGAAAATGGTGTTAAGCAGGAGACATTCCAATACCAACACTCTTTGCGTTATATTTCACCATGGTTTTTAGGATGGCATTTTGGGGTTCCTCTGATGGTGTCTATATTCGTCATCGAACTACTGGGGTGTCAACATTAAGCGCTTCAATGCAACTACAAAGGTACTCACTAACACGATCCATGACTTGCTCTATACGGATGACTTTGATCTGATGGCTCATACGGTGGCTGATATGCAGCATCATGTTGACGCTTTTGCGGTTGCCTGTAGCGCATTGGGCCTTACTATCCATCTGAAAAAAAACTATCCTAATGTATCAGCCTGCTCCAGGCATGCCATACAATGACCCATTAGTTTATATCTGTGGGTCAAGGATAGCTGTTGTCATTAAGTTTGTATACTTGGGTAGTATACTACGTATATCCGGTGCTCTGGGTGATGAGGTATCGTTACGGATCAGCAGGGCAAGTGATGCCTTTGAAAAGTTGGACAAGCGTTTGTGGATCTCGCTTCCAACAAAGATTAATGTTTATGCCGCATGCGTTGTCTCTGCTCTTCTCTATGCCTGTGAAACTTGGACAACATACAGGAAGCATTTGATACGTCTCGAGCGGTTCACCTGATGTGCCTACGGCGAATCCTTGGTGTGGGTTGGCAAATGTATGTCAGTGATGTGGAGGTTCTTGAACGGACCCAATGTCTAAGCATTGAAGCTCACATTATCAAACATAGACAAGGATGAAGTGGAGATGTGGTGAGGATGTTAGACAGCCGACTTTCCAAACAACTCCTTCATGGCGAGCTCGCCGAGGGAAGACGTCTGGCTGAAAAGCCTTAAATGAGATTCAAAGATTGTTTGAGGTCCACCTTAAAAAAATGTGAAATGGATTAAAGAACCTGGGAGAGTCTTGCTTTGGATCGGAGAGAGTGAAGAAGGACCTTGCTGGGAGGTGTGGCCAAGTTTGAGGCTGATCGACCCCAGTATGAGCGATTGAAACGTGATATCAGGACAGGGAGAGTGAAAGAAGCAGTGGAGGGGCTGGGGCGCCAAATTGCTCGGGAGTGTGAGGTGTGCGGAAGATTACGTCTGAACAGAGCTGGGCTGATAAGCCACCAGACTACTCATCAGCGCAGTGGACCACAAAGCAGTCTTGTGTTGCCAGATTTAACCTGTGTCAACTGCAGGCCGACATACAAAACAGAAGATGGGTTGAAGAGGCATTTCATTATACATAGAATTGACCACCAAGAACGGGCGCCTAGTGGCGCACATGTCTGCACAATATGTGCCAAAGAATACCAGAGTTTGGCAGGGCTTAAAAGTCATCTTCGTGCGCCCCATCACTGATTTGGTTTCGTGTTTCTGTATATCTTTTTTGTACTATATCAAGTAATGGCAATGTTCGAAAACGAATTTGCTTCCATCATGTTAGCCTAAGACTTTCGACAGAGGCGACGGATTTTCACGAGACAGATATCGTTTTGAAGCGCGACCCTTTAGACGATGAATATCAACAGATTGGCTAAAACATTAATTCCGTAACTCACAACTCGGCACGTTCCTATGTCTCTTTATTCGCTTATATTGTCGAAAATAATCCTCGCTTTTCGATTCACCAGCCTTAATTTAAACCTTCACCACTTCCGGTTTAGCAATGGTCGCAATGGCAAAGACGGCAGGTTGTCTTTTTTACGCAATATTTTCCTCTTTTGCGGTACGTGTTCTAGCTTGCCTTCCTGTTACCATTTTTCTTTCTTTTTTGATTTTTTTTTATCAGCATACACCTCCTAACACCCGGGCAACGCCGGACACCCAGGATAATCTTGATAAGTCATATACGGTTATCGAGCTGCATGTTTGACATGCATAGTGTGAAGTGAAAAACCTCTTGTGATATAACTACTATTATTTTTGTTGTGTCGGGAATTGTTGTCATGTTCTTGTTTGTAGGGTAAAAACATCCTCATTTACGAAACACATTTACAGATCAGCGAAGCGAAGGAAAGAAACCGCTACGACTGATTTGCAAGTCGACTTCACCAACCGTTGCACAACGTGCGTGCATCGCACAAATCACTTCGTTGCAGTTAATTGCCTGGATTGTTAATACAATTAATAGCAGGTTTTGTTATTTAATTTCTTTACCTTTCTCGCTTTCAGAAGTTCCACTTTCCAATTATTGTGAGGATTATTAATTGATTAATTACTCTTTTCTGTGAACAGATTTTTATTAACAGCGTTATCATCATAACAATCACTATCATGGCAAACATCGGCATTATCATTTGTCCTATTTTCCTCATTAACACCAATCTCCAATTTTATCATCGTGATCAAATTCGCTTTCTGATAAAATAATATTGGCATTCTTTGTTCAGACACTTGCATCATCATCATCATCATCATCACCATCATCATCTTATTATTATTATTATTATTATTATTATTATTATTATTATTATTATTATTATAATAAATAATAATAATATCTGTAGTTTATTATCATTGATTGTATTCACTAGGAGCTCTCACATAGGTCATCATGCATTATTTACTCATAATAACCGGTCGTAAATCGGGAAGACTTGATGAAAACAAGTTTCCACAGAATTCCAGTATTCTCCATCTTTTTCGACATTTGAAAATAATATTGCGTTATTGAAACACCAGCTTATCATTGATTTCTCGCTGGCAGAAACTAGTAGTCTTCTCTGTGATATGTGTAGGGAATACGTATCTCCGGGGTTCCAGGTCTCTTTGAACTCCTTCAGTGGAGGTCTGATAAGTGCTCTGACGCCTCGGTCTTTCCATCCCGTTTTACTCTCCACATTCCATTTAAGGTCTAAGTCTTCTCAGAACGGTCTTTCACGTGTATTTTGTGTGGCATCAGCCTATTCTGATGCAGTTTTTTTTTTAATTTTACAATTAAGACAAAAACATCGAAGAAATAGATGAAAAAAGGATAACAAAATAATGCTTTCATAGGAAAGTCAAGCCAGTCCTCCACCCACTCGAAAAATCCTTTGTGACTCAACCCACTAAAGAGACCATGCATCTCGAATCAACAGTCCAAAGTCCAAAGCTAGAGTAAAAATGTCCGACACAAGATGGTCATCCAGGGAAAACCGACAATTAATCAAATATCGATTTATTATTATTATTATTATTATTATTATCATTATTATTATTATTATTATTATTATTATTATTATTATTATTATTATTATTATTATCACTCACTAGGAGATTTCACACTATCATCAAGGAATTCTGTTTGAGAACAACTGATTGTGCAACAAGTCTCCTAGAATTTTCTATACTACCCTAGCTATTTCGATACCATTTGCAAATTAATTTGCGTTATCCTCAGATTTTAAGTACTCTTCACCTCTTCGATAAATTTCCAAAATTACTTTATGTTTCAACAACTGCCGCTTACCATTAATTTCTTAGGAATAGTAGCGGCAATACACCACACTATGTTCCCAATATAATTCCCACTCATCCAGTGTAAGTTTGGTTAATGCTTTCTCTCCTCGATTGTTCTAGCCTCCTTAACATTTTATGACTATTTTGTGTGGCATCTAAAAAAAAAAGCTGCCTTTTGGATAGAAAATGTTTTAAATATTTCCTTCGCTCCTGTTCTTTTGTTTGTTTGGTCAGCATATGTGATATATGCGGGTTAGTTTCTGGATAGGACTCTTTTCCTTAAGAGTAGCTGATTTATAATTTTTGTTCCCCTGGATAGTCTAAATTTGTCCGTTTAGTTCCAATTTCTCTTAGTCTTTTTATCCAGATTCATCGTGACTGTTCCTTATTATTAGCATTATATTAACCGTTATCATACTCCATGTTGCATTCGGTTCCCTAGCAAGTTTTATTTATTTATTAATTTTTTTCATCGTTTTCATCTTCACTTTTTGGTCTGTTGAGACAGCATAATCTACAATGTGACAGTTTCTATTAAACTACTTACATGGAAAGACGCGAAAAATAGGTTTTGCTTGGAAGAATATATTTTACCAGAATGTGAATACAAGGAAAAGTTCTCGATATTACTTCAAGAGAGCATTAGTTCCCTCTTTTATATACTGGATAGTACCATCGATTACGAGCGAATGGGTAAATCTCCAGACAACCTTCTCTCAAGCCTTTACTTCACAAAGGATGCTAGTAGTTTTATTCCTTTTTAGGATCGACAACGTTCTGTGCTTATTGGGGTGCTTTGAAGTTGGAATTGCTGTATATCATCTCAGTAATCTCCTCTTCGTTATAAGGCCCCTATTTAGATCATCGATCATACATTGTCTTATTTTTGATAAATGGCTTTGTACGTATGACAAAATATTTTAGGATTTTTCCTTTCTTAACATACTAACGCAATGTAGATCCTGAGGTAAAACAAAATAACAACAACCCTCCCTATCCCTGTCTTTGTATCTCTCTCTCTCTCTCTGTAACTCTTTCTCTTTGTAAATCTCTCTCTGTAAGTCCCTAGCTCTCCATCTCCGTATCTCTTGGTTGAAAAATTTTAAATTTAGTTACTTTCTGTCGCAACATTTATTTATTTTTCTCTTGGAGAGAAAATCCAAGCGAAAAATAAAAGAAAATCTGAAAAACAACTTACACATATTTCATTTATAACTTTGTACCTATCGAATAAACCTATTCAATTTTTACTTTTAGTTGATGCAGCGAAATGAGAGTTAGTGCGAAGAACTGAGAGTGGCTAATTCATAGACAACAACCAATCAGAATTTTGTACAGTTTAGAGAAATTTTAAGAGTCACTTTCCTGGTTTTAAAAAGTTTACTCTTCCGGTTCCACGATACCGACTATTTAAATAGTTCGCTCTTTGTAACTTTGGAACACCATCTGCTCCTTCGAATACTTTGCCGCAAGGTCGGTATTGATTAGGTAGGTTCTTTGAATATTACGTTGTCGCTAGTCGTGATGGAACACTGGGGCATTTTAAATATGGCTTTTTAACGTGCACTCTCGAATCCTTAGGCCCAATTGTGGCAACACCGTAAATTTTAAAAATTCGATTTTCTCTCATGAGTTCTCAAAAGCCCGACGCCAGTTGTTCTGACTCCAGGATAGGGTCATAAAGAAAGACGTTAAAAACAAGTTTAGGTAGAAAGAATATACTGTACAAGAATGTGTTTACAAAGAAATATATCGATGATTTTTTACTGTTAAGTTAAACAGTTTATAATCTATAATTTAATATAATTTTTACTGTTAAGTTAAACAGTTTATAATCTCTAATAAGGTCGCGAAACTTTCTCAAAGGTGTATTAACCTCTTGGTTATATAATGGAGAGTTATGAGTGAACATGTAAATTACCATAACATTTTTCTCTTTTAACTTCATTAACGCGAAATGCGAAATAATTTTCTTTTTCCGTCATTTTTTAAATTCGTAAATAATCACCAACATCAACATCATCAAGAGGGTTTATCACTCAATGAGAAACTCCTCTCTGGACTTAGCTGTCCCGAGTTAATCGCTGCCATGTGCTGTATCAGGTCGTCCCTATTCGTTCCTGGTCTTCCCTCTGGCTTCTTATGTTCACGAGGTGTCCATTCCGTTGTCTTCATGGACCATCTGTTGTCATATTGTTTGGGTATGTGCCCTGGCTATCTGAGTTATTTTATGTGGTAGTATTGATGTCAATAACTCTTGTTTGCAGGCAGATGTTTGTCTTTTTGTCTTATAGAGTGATGCTTAACATTATCCTCTTCATGTTCCTTTGCGCTACTGCCGAGATTAAATTTTGATGAGTTATTAGGACCAATGGTTCACTACTGTAGATAATCACAGGTAGTACATATTCATTGAAAATATTCCCTTTGATTTACATATTTGCTTTTCGGCTTTTCATGATATTCTCTACTTTCCCAAAAGCTGCTCATCCTAATGTCACCCTTCTGTTTATCTCAGGAAGGAGATCTTCAACTTTTGTAATTTTCTTTCTCATTGAGTGATAAGTAGTTGTAGCTGTAACTTCTTTCCATAAACAATTATTGGCGACTTGGCAGCGCGCTGGTTAGGTTGGTTGTTTTAGTTTTACGGCATATCAACCCCTTTATGTTATTTAATGCTGAATTCAAAGATTTTGAAGAAATTTTTTTAATATACTATATCTGTTGTTTTCAAGTTGGTTTCTATTTAACCCATAGTTGGGACCTTAACATGTACTACCACTTCGGGTTAGAGTGAACCTGGGAGTAATGGCAATTAAACGGTTGCTCCACACTCCTCAAAACCCGCAAGCTGGGCCTCACCACTGGATATAGTTTAAGGTCATATCCAGGACCAGCGTGCTGGTTTAACATCACCTTAGTCTTCCCAAGATGCATGTTGAAGCCAACCGGTTTGCTCTTAGAGTGAATGTCGTTTAGAATGTAAAATAATGCTGACTCATCAACTTTCTACTCAATGTTGGTGGTTGAAAAGGGTGGGGTATATGAAGTTTCGACCTCCCCCCCGTTTAGAATTAATCAGAAAGAAGTTAACTCCATCTTCATGAAAGCGTTTTCTTTCTTTTTACTAATCTCCTTACTTTACCGATTGATACGTTTCTGTTTTTTATTCTTTGAAGATACACCATTATATATGAATATGAATATTGGTGTCAACACTCGCGAATCATATTACAAAAATTGTTTCTGCTAGCGTTTGTTTCCATGGTGTGCTTCTCCATTTTCTTCATGTTCGTCTTCTCTCTTGCAGTTCCATTCTCGTCATCAAATTATAATCTGAATTTCTATCCTTAAATTCACCTCCTCTTCCGTCTAATAAATCCGCTTTGTTACACCACCCCATCCCAAATGCTTCTCCACTTTTTTACAGGGAATCACTACATTCAACCTCATAGGCCATCGACAGAACCGATGCCTTATGTAAACATTCTGAAAATAAAATATAAATATTAATCTCTTACTTTGATTTTTGTTGTAACAGACCACTTTGCTGAAATTCGTTTTTCTAAAATATAACAAAGTATATATATATATATATATATATATATATACAAATATTTATATATACATATATATATCTACATATATATACATATATATACATATATATATATATCTACATATATACATATACCTATATATATATATATACATATATATATATATATATACACAATTATATATATGGATATATACCCACATATATATACGTATTTACATATATATATATATATATATATATATATATATATATATATAGAGAGAGAGAGAGAGAGAGGGGGGGGAGAGAGACAGACAGATATATAGACAGATAGATAGGTAGATAGATAGATAAAGTGTATTCCGTAATAATTTGTAATGGAGAAAATTGTCTAATATTCTGGCAATAAATTTTAAGTAATAAAGTACTTACAACATAACGTCTGTTTCGATAAAAAAAAAACATGTCCTCATATTAAATTTGACGTTTATTTCTCTAGATTAAGCATATTTGCATGTACTCTAAATCATATCTTATTAATAATAGTTAGGAATAAAACACACACACACACACACACACACACACATATATATATATATATATATATATATATATATATATATATATATATATATATATATTCACGTGTCATCCTTTTCAAACACGTAATCGCACGATTATAGAAAACAAGATGTAAACAAGCAAAGAAGTTCCCCCGGGCAGTTTACATAGTTTTAAGATTATATAGATAAGAAACGACAACATTCACATCAGGGTATTAAAAAAAAAACTGTAAGTGGAAGTTGGTATTATTTTTACGAAGCTGTTCAATCGTGACTCATCAGCCTACTAAACTTTGTCAATCAGTTTAATATTTTTTTAAATATTTCTAGGGATCGATCCTATGAAACTGGGTGAAAACCATTCTGTCCCTTTTCCACCATGAGTAAGATGCTTGAATTTTTGAGAAATCAATAACTTTTTAATCCCCTTTAATGAAATAGCTTACTTAGTAACAAACAATATGATGTGCTGACTATAACAAGACACAAAATTATTGAATGTATATCAAGGATTATTATAAATCATCCAATAGCCCTTGACATATGAAAGACATTTGATAAAGTTAAGCATAAAGTTCTACTTCACAAGATAGGAATTTAATATCAGAAACTATCCTCTAGACGATTTAATCCTTTATTCAGACGTACAGTCTTAGTAAAATTATTTTGGAAGGGCAAATATACATTTATTAGTTAAAGTCGGTTGATTTTTAACTATTCGCCAACAGCCGATAGCTCAAATGGTAACATCTAAGGCTGGCATGCAAGCACTCATCGCGCAGTTGTTAGAATACTTGGAAAAATCAATTTCAAATGTGATATTAGCTCTCAGTTTTGGCAATCGAAAAATACAATGGCGAAATACTTAGTACCTGTATACAGTCATGAATCACGGAATAAGAACATGTTACCTCCGTGAAGAAATAAAGGGTTCCGTTTGAAATTTCGTCCAAATTCTCGAGTTCGACAAAAACATTCCGGAGTTCGACAAGATACACCTGAAAAGATCGGCGGTTACATCAACCGAATAGTTGTGAAAATCACCCTCAAGAGGAGACCAGTAGTCTGAGGAATCCATATAATAAAAATAACTTATCCTCATTTAAAAAATTCAGACACTATGTAAAAAAATATATATATATATATCTAATTAAATTTTTACGAAATTTTGCGAGAATGTTAATTGGCATCGGCAATTTTATTGGAATCGGGTATTTGAAATAATCTTAAAATAATTTCCACTCGTCCCATCATTCGATCACTTATCTCCCTATCATGGGTTGAGCATATTGGGAATATAGCCTATAATCCAATGGGCTTTGAGTAAAAGAAAAATAGAGCTTAGGCGTTTGGACAATGACTGATAATTGTTATTTCACATACTATATTAGCAGCAGTCAAATAGTGTAATGGATAAAAGAAATGATTGTTCAATAGGCGGTCGAGTTTCCCTACTGTTTGAATATTTAATATAGTCTATCCGCATTGAAGAGCTGTGATACAGCGAAACTGTTTTTTCTGTGGATAACTGCATATATATATATATATATATATTTATATATCCATATATATATATATATATATAATTTGGGATATTAGTTTGAGATGTACACATGCGCTAGACATTATTTGTAATAAGTCCAGGAGTTGCTCGGACTGTCCAATCAACAAGAATTGTTCAACAACTCAAATGCGAAGCGAATAAGTATTCATTTGTTTGCAGGATTTCTGTTTTTCCTTTTTTAATTCTTCTTTTGTCTCTGCTTTTCGTTCTTCGAATTGCCCCTACCACTTATAGACACACGACGCCTTCGCATGAGCCGCTCAACCACTCCATCCTCTCCGCTCTTCGGGATGTTCGTTTTGGTTTTTGTTGTGGAGCCAAATTTATGATCAACTTGTGGTTAATTTGCCCAATGATAAAATAGTATTTATCCTTCCGGCATTTTGTCCCCAAGTCCAGGACTATCCAGCAGTCGCGAGGCAATTTGATTCTATTACCGTGAAAACTGTTTACATCCGCACGCACACAAACACACACAGAACTGACACATACACACGCAACCCCCCCTACATATATGTGTGTGTGTAGATCCGCCAATATGTCTAAACACTTAAGATTGTTCAGACAGATGCATTCGTTAATAAGTGTACACCGACGAATGTCTCCTTCTCTCTCTCTCTCTCTACATCTTTTTGACGCACACGCGCGCACACACACACCACAAAAAAACAAATACAAACATATACACATACACAAACAAACTCGAACACACACGCACATACGCATACACATATATTTAGAGATGATATCATAATAAAAGAGAGGTTATTTTGTTTGCGATATTTTGGAACGAAAAACGTTATACCTAATTGATAGTTGAGAAACATCTTTCTATTCATCAATATAATGGCCGTAGATTGGAATCGACATATATTAAAAAAAAAAATATTATATCCAACATGTGTTTCGTCGTTACAGGATTGATCAGCGGTATTAGAAACAAGAAACCCAGAGTAAGAATCATGACGTTCTAACACTCATTTTTTTTTTATTACATTTTCACCCCAAACAAGGCACATTGTCATTTTGATGTAGGGGGCTACTATTAGGGACACAGTCTACAGTGGTACTAGGTGGGGAGTTGGGCAGCAAGATGTCGGTTCACGTTACACTTGACCTTCTGCATGTCAGTACAGTTCGGGAAGCCGGACCTGGCAGGGAGTTCCAAAGTCTAGCGGTTCTGTGGAAGAAACTAGTCGAGTAGAAGGCTCTCTTACATCTTAGGGTCTCTAATGTGAAGGGGTGGGATTGTACTGCTTGTCGGGTTTGTCGGGGATATTTACGTAGATGGGTTACAATTGCTTGCAGCTCGTCAGAACATACACCGTTAAGTACTTGTAGAACAGACAGAGGGATGCTACATTGCGTCGATGAGACAGAGGCTGAAGCTTGGATGATAGTTCAGGACGTATTAGGTTGGCGACTCTCTTTTGAACCTTGTCTAGGAGTGAGAGACTAGTAGCAGATGCACCGGCCCAAATATGACAACAATACTCCGTACATGGGCGAATGGTGGCCTTATAGAGGTACAGGATACTTTCAGAGGTCAGTAGCTTTTTAGCACGGTAGAGAGAACCTACCTTTTTCGCAGCGGCCCTGACAAGACTCTCAATGTAATTGTTCCAACTCATGTTTCCTGTGAACGTTAGGCCGAGGAGTTTAAAAGATGTGATTTCAGACAAAGAGTCTTTGGCCATTGCTATTGGTGGTAGAGGAGGGTTTTTTGTAGTTATTGAAGGAAACAAGTTTAGTCTTGGCAGCATTGAATGTGATCATCTATTTTTGCCCCCATTTCACGAAAGTACTAAATATACACTTCACAAGTATGATCCAAGTTTAAGAGCAACATTTAATAAAGTATGAGTTGGGTAGAGTTATTTCTAGTTTTTTAGCGGTACATTCAGTACTACCGGGTTGAAGAAGGTTGCATTTTGTTAGAAGTAAGTTGCGTTGAAACAGTTGCGGACGACGTAGGAGCAGCCAAATATTCTAGCTGATAGCCCTCAAGCCATTTTTTAAAACTGTGAACTAGTTATTATATATTAGGTACAATATAGAATTCAAGAGAATGAGCCTTGTAATAATAAATATGAAATCTACATGAGTGATATATATATATATATATATATATATATATATATATATATATATATATGTTTTTATTTGTTTTTTGTGAGCGATACTTTCTTGAATAAATTCAAGTATTTATACGAAAGTGCATTTTTACCTAAATGCTTGTTGGAAATAATTTTCCTATTGACCAATCTGGTACCCCCTTAATGGGGAGCGGAATATATGTTATTTAAAAATATAATTATCCATTGACACGTGTTTCGTCGTCTACAACTCATCAGAGTAGCTGAATCTAGCGAGACTCGAAAAAGAGACCCCATGATAAGAACGCTCCTCTACCACGCGGCTGCCTATATATATATATATATATATATATATATATATATATATATATATATATATATATATATATATATTATTAACTGTTTGCTCATATATATATATATATATATATATATATATATTACTCATATATATATATATATATATATATATATATATATATATAATTTTACCATCTTGGATCATTTTGGTAAATTCAATTGTAATTTTCATTTATATATATATATATATATATATATATATATATATATATATATATATACTAGCAGGGGTGCCTGGCGTTGCTCGGGTGTTTGGAGGTGTATGCTGTGCAAAAAAAGCAAAAAAAAAAAAAAAGAAATGGTTAATTTTGTAAAATTTGACCCCTATTATGACCCCTTAAAAATTATAGTTTCGGGCTCAAATCACTTTATTAAGTTAGATCCAGGTTCAAGGAACCTATATCTAAAATTTCAAGTGTCTAGACCTAAAATTGTCGGAGGAGTTTGGTAGAGTTCTTAAAGGTAAAATCGTTGAACTTTGACCCCTTAACAGCCAAATTTCTGGCTGACACCCGTCACATCGATTTTCCCAAATCTCAGTACCCGGTATTTCAAATTTCTAGTCTATAGACTAAAAATTGACAGAGTTATTGCGTAGGGAAATGTACACAGACAGACAGACATACAGACACATAGACAGACAGACAGAAAGACACGTTCACTTTTATAGATACATAGATACATATACATATATATATATATGTATATATATATATGTGTGTGTGTGTGTGTGTGTGTGTGTGTGTGTGTGTGTGTTGGGACGATTAATCTGAATCAGGAATCGGAAAAATTGGAAGATTTTGAGGTATCAGAATCGGAAAAATTGCTGCCTATTTTTCGATGTTAAAACGACTCTTCTAATTGTCTTTTTGGAGTTGATTTTGTTTAAAGTAGAATCTTTCATAGGTGGTTATAATGATAATATAATAAATATTTATTGGTTTTAAAATACTAGTAAAGATAAAATCGATAGATCATCCTCCACAAGTGTATTTTGACGTTAGGAAAATATCTATATATTTAAGATATGTTTTTATGAAAATGGGAGAAAGTAACAATATTGAAGTTAAACAATGAGAGGTTTATAAAGAATCGAAATCGGGGTCAGTAATTATATCGGAATCGGGGATAAAGCACGAAATTAGCAATTGTATTGGAATCGGAAAAATATTGGAATCGTCCCATCACTAATGTATATATATATATGTATGTATATACACTTGTGCCCGATATTATTCATACCCCTCGGATCTTTGAGATTTCTATAAGAATATTGCTCAAACCAGAAGCTAGACAATATTAAAGGGATTTCAAACAATAAATCAAGCATAAGCATTTAATTTAAACTCAACAAATAAATAAATTATGCAAGTTTGAAACAGTATACAAAGAAAAACAATAATGGCACTAGTTCAAAATTATTCATACCTCTCTTACTAATAGTCAATAGCATGCCCTTTATTCTTAATAACTGCCTGTAACCGTTTTGGATATTTATCAACAAGATTTTTACAAGCATCAACACTGATTTTTTTACCATTCTTCAATGCAGTAGTTCTCCAAATCCCTCAAATTTCTAGGTTTCCGCTTTTTAACCTCAGTTTTCAATATGTGCCAGAGGTTTTCGATAGGGTTCAGGTCGGGACTCTGGCTAGGCCATTCCAAAATATTAATTTGATTATCCTCAAACCATTTCTTGACTATTTTGGCAGTATGTTTTGGATCATTATCCTGTTGAAGGACCCAGTTTGGTCCTAAATGGAGCTTCTCCGCATCCTGTCTAATGTTTTTCTGGAGTATCTCCAAATATTGCTCCTTCTTCATGGTTCCATCTATCTTGACCAAACTACCTGGACCACTAGCCGAAAAGGAGCCCCAAAACATTAGGCTACCACCACCATGTTTTACCGTGGGTATGGTGTTCTTTGGGTTGTAAGCTTCTCCTTTCTTCGTCCAAACGTAAGAAGCATCCATATGGCCAAACAATTCAATTTTTGTTTCGTCAGTCCACAAAATACTTGAGAAAACGGACTCTGAAGAATACACATGGGTCCTAGCAAACTTTAGACGTGCTGCAAGATGTTTTCCGGTGTGCAATGGAGTCCTTCTTGGTCTTCTTCCTTTCAGACCATTTTCATGCAGAGTCCTTTGCAATGTTTGCCTTGATATTTTTATGCCAGAAGACTCCAGATTTTCTAAAATGTCCTTAGTAGTGGTGGTTGGATTTGCATAAACACTTCTTACAATATCCCTGGTGGCTCTAGCAGACAGTTTCCTTTTCCTTCCTCTACCAATCAAGTTGTTTGTTGTGTGGTGGCTCTGGAATTTTTTGATGATGCTCTGTACTGTTGCTGTAGGGACCTCAAATTTCTTGGAAATTGACTTGTAACCTAAACCATCCTTATGTGAATTCACAATTTTAGTCCTAAGATCATTACTAAGCTCTTTTTTCTTCCCCATTCTAATAATTTTTATTCTTTTATTGGTTTTCAGTTGATATCATTTTAATTTCTGAAAAATGCAAAAAACGAAATGAAATTAATCAAAGGTTGTATAAAAGCATTCAAAATAAGAATCAAACAGGAAACAAACAGTCAGAAACTCGATTAATACTGAAAAAATAAGGGGGTATGATTATTTTTGAACATTGCAGATTTTATAAATAGCTGTACATTTCTTTTATTACAAGTATCCCGAGATTTTAAAATGACGAAAATGATCAGAAGAGGTTTATTAAGAATATGTATCAATATGGACGTAAACAATAAATTCTTACAAAGTTACACCTAATAAACTCAATTTTCAAGGAGGGGTATGAATAATATCGGGCACAAGTGTATATATATATATATATATATATATATATATATATATATGTATGTGTGTCTGTGTGTGTGTGTTGGGTGTGGGTGTGTGGGTGATTTTTATTGTAGTGCTTGGGGCGTTTTAGAAGTAATTTCGTCGAAACAGTTGCTGACGACGTAAAAGCAGCCAAAGATTCCAGCTGATGGCACTCAAGCCATTTTATAAACTTTTGTATATAATTTTGTAAACTAGTTATTATATATTAGGTACAACATAGTATTCAGAAGAGATGTTGCGAGTTTGTGTTTGCTTTAACGTTATTTTCATGGCAAGTGCTCGACTGAGCTTCAATCTATGCCCCCCTCGCCAAACTTTCACTAGAAACACTTGTCTAGCTGAAAACACTATCACTAATTCCCCCCACCTCTTTATCTGTGCCGAAACCTAAATGTAGATTCCATGAACAAAGCTTCTCCCTTAATTGTGAAATTGTCTTCCGTTTTTCTGCTTTCCAAGTTAACACATTTACGGAATTTCCATTACTAACGATTACTATATTGTCCAATTTACTACTGTACACTCGTAACCCTAATCTTCGAGTGGTCTCTGGCCTTGATATTTTGTTACACCTACGTACAAAAAGAGAATTAGCTCTATAATAATTAATATGGAATCTACATGAGTTAAACATATGTAAGCGTATATATATATATATATATATATATATATATACATATATGTATATATTTGTGTATATGTGTGTGTGTGTTATCTTTATTGTAGTGTTAAGAATACCATAGATGTCATTTTTGAGTAACCCTGTAGGTCATTCGATCATCCCATATATAAAATGAACTGATTACTTTATAGTAATGTAAAGGAAAATCACCGACTTGTTCGCAGTGAATTACGATTTGTATTTGGAAAAATGAAATGAGTTAATTCCATTATTTGATTGACTTTCTTTGGCTGTGTTCAGCAAGATTGAAAATATTGGATATGAGAAAACTATATTTTTGTAATTGAAAAAATATAATATAATACTGAAGTATGCGGGATACGATTGCAACAGTGCGCTGGAAATATAATAAACACGCGTGTTTTTTGTCTGTTTCAATTTTTTTTTTTTTTTGCCTGTTCAAATTTTTTTTGCCCTGTTACAATTTTTTTTCGTCTGTTCCAATTTGTTTGTGTCTGTTCCAATTGTTTTTGTCTGTTCCATTTTTTTTTTTGCCTGTTCATTTTTTTTTTGCCTGTTCCAGTTTTTTTTATCTGTTCCAATTTTTTTTGTCTGTTCCAATTTTTTTTATTTTTGCCTGTTCAAATTTTTTTCTTGCCTGTTCCAGTGTTTGTGTTTTTTACCTGCTCCATTTTTTTTGTTATTTCCAATTTTTATGTATTTTTTTCCTGTTTCAATTTTTTTTTTGCCTGTTCAATTTTTTTTTTGCCTGTTCCGATTTTTTTTTTTGCCTGTTCATTTTTTTGGGGCCTTTTCCAATTTTTTTTTTTTTTGCATGTTCAAAATTTTTTTTTGCAATTTCCAATTTTTTTTCTTGCCTGTTCAAGTTTTTGTGTTTTTCGGCCTGCTCCATTTTTTTCTTTTGTTGTTTCCAATTTTTATGTATTTTTCCTGTTCCATTTTTCTTGCCTGTTCTAATTTTTTATTCTTGTTAGTTCCAGTTTTTGTGTTGTATGGCCTGCTCCAATTTTCTTTTGTTATTTCCAATTTTTATGTATTTTTTCCTGTTCCAACTTTCTCTTTTTTTGCCTGTTCTAATTTTAAAGTGGAGTTTCTCACAACACGATATAAAAAGTTGTAAGCAGTTTCTCAGAAAAAAATTGTCTTCTTTAATATGTATGAAATAGTTAGACAATTTTACTTTTTATTAATAAAACCGTAACCCAACGTTGTCCAGAAAAACTGAGAAATCATTTTCGCAAGGAGATTTGTTTTCCTCAATGCTACACCATTTACGAAAATGTTGATGAATATATATATATATATATATATATATATATATATATATATATATATATATATATATATATATATATATATAGGGTGTCCTCCAAAAATATACACAAACACCTAAACTGCCTTTGCACTTCAACAGCGTTTTCATGCTTCCCGTATCATTTTAGAATGATTTTTTTTCGCCAAAGGTTAGTTTTATCTGCAAAAAAAAAGACATCTGGTTTAAAATTATTTAATTGTGCATACATCTTTTTGGACACCTTATATATATATATATATATATATATATATATATATATATATATATATATATATAAATTTATGTATTTAAATTTTATGGTTTGAAAAAATAATCATTAATACAGATGTTTTTATTGTTTGAAAGTTAAAACACACTTATCAAAATATTCTTATGTACATCTATCTAAAAAAAAACCCTTGTAAACTTTTTTTTTCATTCTTTATTTTCATACTTTGGAGGGGGGAGCAGACGCGATGCAGGTCCCACAATTTTTATGAATCACCGTTTTCCCGATCAAACACACCCATTCCTGATCCTCGATGCATCTTTCATTATATGCAATCAGTTTTTTAAAATAGTCAACCCTATAGGAGTCTATTCGTGACCACACATAAACACACACACACACAGACGTTCAGGTTTATATTATAGATTTATGTATATATATATATATATATATATAT
Source organism: Euprymna scolopes (assembly GCF_053919585.1). Lineage (NCBI taxonomy): Eukaryota > Metazoa > Mollusca > Cephalopoda > Sepiida > Sepiolidae > Euprymna > Euprymna scolopes. Next base: position 75,250,994 of record NC_136509.1, read on the forward strand.
ATATATATATATATATATATATATATATATATATAACTACTTCATTTACTCACATAAACCTAATATACGAAAGTATAGATTTATGCGTAAACTTTAAGTATTTACTTAAAAAGTGCTCAATACGTAGGTAGGGCTAGCAAACCAACCCCGGACAAGAACAACAATACCATAAATAAAAATACTAACAACGAACAAGATAAATGCAATTGTAGACACCGCACACTTTGTACAGTCCAAAATAAATGCCTAACAAAAAGTGTAGTTAATCAAGCAACAGTATTTGCGAAAGAAAACCCGACTAACAAGAAATATTACATAGGCATGACTTCCTTAGATTTCAAAACCCGATACTATGACCACAAAAGTACATTCAAAAATAAAAAAAACACCGTATAAAACAACACTAGCGAATAAATACTGGGAACTCAAAGAAAGCGGACATTCGCCGGTAGTCGATGGAAAATAATGAGACAAGCTACCACGTGCAGACATTTAGACGGCCCATGTAAATTATGCCTCCATGAAAAATTTGCTATCCTGTATTTTAAAGAACCTCAAAATCTATTAATATGTAGACGAGAAATAGCAAACAACTGTGTTCAAAAAATAAAACTTACTCTAGTATAGCGATACAAAATAGCTTTAAAACTAACAATAACAATAGAAAACAAACAAATAAATAAATTAAATAAACATGAATATACATAAACGATCACACATATATGTATATATATATATATGTATATATATGTATATATAGGTATATTTATATATATATATATAAGAAAAGGAAGGAAAACGTCTACCTTAAACCACTAACCTCGTTCTAAAACAGATCCTGTGTTCGATAAAATGCCTGCCCATTGGCTGATAGGAAGGGGCGCGGTGGATACTAGAAAGCTGATTGGCTAACTAGAAATCCTCAACAGATATAAAAACAAGAAGCAACCACAGAATTCGCGCATAAGCCTGACGAATCCTATAGTGGATGAAACGCAGAATATTATGTGTAGCTTAATTGCCATATATATTTTATAAATTACTATATATATATATATATATGTGTGTGTGTGTGTGTGTGTGTGTGTGTTTGTACATGTGTGTGAGTATGTATATGTGTGTATGCGTGTGTGTGTCAATAATTTCTTTGAAAATATATTTAATATATACCATTGCTGAGGCATTAAAAATGTGAGTAAAACGATAAAATAAACAGATAAAAATGTGCCAAGCTCAATGGTTATCTTTTGTGGTTTCAGAGCATGCATATTATAGAGAAATAATTCTTTGAAGGCCAAAGAAAAGCTTCTTATGTTTATTATTTTAATTATATCCATATTCTAAATCTGTTTCCATTCATATTCTAAATCTGTTTCGATCACAACAAACATGGCAGGAAAATAAAAATCCTTACGCGTATCTCAGTTATTTACCCCCAGATACAACTCTAAGTACAAAGTGAACAGATTTAAAATATAATTTGCATGATTTATTCAGCTTACACACACACATATATATATATATATATATATATATATATATATATATATATATATATGGGGGGGCGCGTATATGTATGTGTGTGTATATATATATATACATTTTTTAGTTGTTTTTTCAATAGCAGTAATATGTTGCTACACAGCCTTGATCATGTTTCGGGCATTATTAGTAGTATTAGAAATAAGTACATAGAGACCGTACATCTTATATGTTTCGGTATAAGCTGTGTCGCCTGAAGGGATCTCAAGTCACTTATGACTAGCTGAGCGAAACCTTCTTATGACCCTGTAACAGCTGTGTCGCCTGAAATGTTCTTAGTTACTAATAACTAGTTGACCGAAACATGCACATGCCTGTGTACCAACATATTACTGCTTATATAAAAAAATAAAAAGTATACCTGACCCTACTACGGTATAGAGCACTCTTGCATTAACCTCGTTAAACTGCATTGATTACTTTGCCTGTGGAAAACACGAATCTCTGATATATATATATTTCTATCTATATATCTATAAAAGTTAACCTGCCTGTCTGTTTGTGTGTGTGTCTGTGTATATTTCCCTACGCAATAACTCTGTCATTTTTTAGTCTACAGACTCGAAATTTGATATACAGGTTACTGTGATTTGGAGAAATTTATGTGATCGGTTTTCGGCCAGAAATTTGGCTGTCAAGGGGTCAAAGTTCAACGATTTGACCTTTGAGAACTCTACCAAACTCTTCCGACAATTTTGGGTCTGAACACTTGAAATTTTAGATATAGGTTCCTTGTACATGAATCTTACTTAATAACTTGATTTGAGCCCAAAACAGTAAATGTTAAGGGGTCATAATAGGGGTCAAAGTTAAAAAAAAAAATTGACCGTTTTTATTTATTTGTTTTATTTTTTTGGTCAGCATACACCTTCAAACAACCGGGCACCCATGCTAGTATATCTATAAAAATAAAAATGTGTGTGTGTGTCTGTCTGTCTGTCTGTCTGTCTGTGTATATTTCCCTACCAATTAACCCTGTCAATTTTCGGTCTACAGACTCGGGATTTTTCATGAGGGGTATTGAGATTTTGAAAAAATCTTTTTAATAGGTTTTCAGCCAGAAATGTTGCTGTTCAACGATTTGGCCTTTGAGAATTCTACCAAACTTCTCCGCCAATTTTGGTTCTAAACATTTGAAATTTTAGATATCCGTTACTTAGACATGAATCTAACTTTTAAATTCTATTAGAACCCCAAATAATAAATGTGAAGGGATGAAAATTGGGATCAAATTTTTAAGAAATTAACCTTTGCGGTCTCTACCAAATTACTCAATCAACTTTTAGTCTAAACATTTGAAATTTTACATAAAGTATATATCAGACAAAGGGCAAGCTTTTTAATCTCTTTTTGCTGAAAATTCCGCTTCCAAGAGGTTAAAGTTCAAAATATGTTACCTTTTTGTTCCATAGCAAACAATTAAGCAAATTCTGGGTCTACAAATTTGAAATTTTACGTAAATAGGAATTCAGACATGCGGCAAGCTTTGTGGGTAGTTTTTGGGTGAAATTTTGACTGGCAAGAGGTCAAAGTTTACAAAGTTACCTTTGCAGACTCTACCAAACTCCTCCGCTCAATTTTGGGTGTAAATACTTGGAAATTTAGATGTAGGTTACTTGAACATGTGTCAACCATTTTAATTCAAGTTGAGCCCAAAAGAATAAATGTTAAGGGATGAAAATTGTAGTCAACGTTACAAAAAATTGACGTCTTCGGTCTCTACAAACTTTTCTCTGTGGTTGTTAAGGAAGGCTATTATATAGTAAGGTATTACCGTATATATTCGCATTTTTAATATATACATATGCATTTAAAGTTATGAACAGTACATACGGCCCAAGCAAAGCCGGGCGGAAATGCTAGTGTGTGTGTGTGTATATATATATATATATATATATATATATATATATATATATATATACATATACATATGTATATATATACGTATATATACGTATATGTATATATTTGTGTCTATATAGATGTATATATGTATATATATAATGTGTATAAAATATTGAACACAATTATATCTAAATAAATGCGTGAGTGTGTTTGTGATTATCTTCTTGTGTACATGTTTGTATTCACTGTCATTGCTAGGAAGCTGCAAGACTTTTGTCGTCTTTATTAAAATCGAAAGTCAGCTACAAATACCGACAAGAGACTCTTGAAAACACTACAGAAATATTCCTCTTCTTCGTTTTTAATAATCCCGGGCAATTTTCGAGCGCTAAAATTAATAAAGTCAAACACGGAGCAGAATTGTACATGAATAATAATACAATAAAAGACCAAAAAAAAAAAAAGAAATCTATGAAATATTCAGCAATATTTTCTATATTTTCTAATTCAATATAAAAGGCGACGTAATTAAATTTAGGCGTTTTTGTCTGCGAAGAGTTGTGAATAGAAAACATATAGAAGACTTTATTAAACATTTCTTACTTGGTAGTTTTAATCTAAGATGCATCGAATCGGCCCATGTGCATAGAAAAAGAAAAAAAAATGCGCTTTGTAAAAAAGGTGTTTCCGCCAACGGCTGATACAAATGTCAGTTATAATATCGTAATATACGTCAGCTTAATATAATGTTCCGTTTTACTGCTGCTGCTGCTGCTAATAATAATAATAATAATAATAATAATAATAATATTAATAAAACAAGAACACTGAAGTCGTATGTCTATAAGTTCTCCCAAAAGTGAGACCAGATAGCTAAATAGGATCAAGGAGGAAGGAAAGACCGAGTGAGCACTGAATGGACCTCCGCTGGATGAGTGAGAGGAGAGATGGAAACTTGGAGAGGCTTATTGCCACTCAAATTCCAGTGAAGACCAATAGCCGCTGCAAATGAGAAAACAATGGCAAGCAGCTGTTGCGATAAGGCAAATTTATTTGCTAATATTATCTGCCTTAGCAGAGTACCAAATAAACTTGATGGCTTAGAGGGGAATGCCCTTTTTTCTTCCCTGCAACCTCTACCATCGTAGCAAACGCGACACAAAAAGAAAAGTCTATTAACTAACACAGACCAAGCTAACCGCGGCGAAATCCGATGGTGAAATGAACCTACTTTTTAGGCTGTTGCATCTGCTACTAATCACTCTATCCTGGATATACTTCAAATGAGAGTGGTCAACCTGATAGGTCCTGAACTGTCGTCTAAGCTTCAGCCTCTGTCCCATCGGCGAAATGTTGCATCCTTCTGTTGTTTTACAAGTATTTTAATGATAAATGTTCTGTCGAACGACAAGCGCTTGTACATCTCTGAGGTAAATACTCCCGATAAATCCGACAAGTAGTTAAATGCCACCTCTACACTGTAGACATTCTCAGATTTAAGAAATACTTCTACTCCAATAGTTTCTTCCCCTGCTAGATTTGGAACTTCCTTCCAGGATTCTGCTTTTCTTACTGTACTGACATGCAGTAATTCAAGTGTAATGTGAACAGACATCTTGCTGCTCATCTCCCTACATAATATCTATTAAACGCATGTCCCCAATATTGACCACCTAATTAAAAGTGGCACTCTGCCTTTTTTGGGGGTGAAAATTGAATTATATATATATATATATATATATATATATATATTAAAACGGCTTATTTATACTTTCCTGTGTGTGTCACGTTTGCTACGATGGTAGAGTGCTCGCTTTGCATGCAACATGCTCTGGTATTAAATCCTGTGTCTTACTGGAGCGAAAATGAGGGTGAAACTCGAGTCTTAGAATTCCGGTTTCTTTGCTATCATGGCTCTTGTGAGCTAAGACTTTTCTGTCTACGGATATATATATATATATATATATATATATATATATATATATATATATATATATATATACCTCCGTACTCATTTAGAAAAAAAGTGAATCTCCGTGTTTTATGTAACAGGAAGAAGTAATATCAGTGCTTATTCAGGCAGAAAATAATCATCTGTAATTGATTAGAGAATGTTTTTACATAAAAATGAAAAAGATGCTAAAAACTATGTTACATCGTAACTCAACCTACAAAATAATATGAGGACACTAAGATCGAAAAATAGTCTTACGATTTAATCCGTTACTTAGTTCATTGCACCGTACCACGACACATGTCCATATAAAATTTTAACTTGATCGGCGCAGAAGTTTCCAAGAAAAGCGGAACAATCCAACAAATGAACAGGCAAAGATATATATATATATATATATATATATATATATATATATATATATAAATATATATATATGTATATATATATATATAACTGTTAGTGTGTATAATGTATATATATATATATATATATATATATATATATATATATCTGGGGCGACGAGGGCTCTCGTAAGCCGTGGTGAAGGCAACATTTCAAGGAGAATCAAATTTCTGATTTAAAAAACCATAAAGCGGGAGACTAGTACCCGCATTAAGCTGTCCTGCAGTTTAACTTGTTGCTAGCTTTCTTGCTCTTGTTTGTTGCTGGATCTCAACATTTTGAACCGAGAGAGAGACAGTGTGTATGTGAGAGAGAGAGCGAGAGAGAGAGAGAGACATACGTAGCTGTCGTACAAATCAAAGGCTCTGTAACATCATCTGTGAATAGATACTCCCTCAAAAATTTATCTATAAAAATGGTCCTGTGGCGATGGAAGTCATTTTCGGGCTCATGGACTTCAACTGTTTGAAGGAGAGGCACTCGCCTTACAAGATGTTGCAATCATATATATATATATATATATATATATATATATATATATATATATATATATATATATATATGTAGAGAGAGAGAGATGTGTGGGGGGGCTGAACAGCCAATAAATCTTAGTCATCTGATGTATCGCTTACGGCATGAAACTTTTAGTCCCAATTGATTAAAAATACTTAATTTATTCGATTAATATATTTGTGCGTGTATGGATGATCGTACGCGTGTGGATTGGTCATAAAAACAGCAACTACATACATACATACATACATACATACATAAATATATATATATATATATTTATATATGTATGTATAAATAAACATACATATTTATATACTTTGTGTTTTAATGGGAGTATTTCTTTCATTTGTCTCCTTCTCCATAATTCATCATTTAATTCTAACTATAGATTCATATGTTTAAGGACAAACGAAGTAACATACACACCCATATATCTTTTTTTCTGATTCTTTCTCTTTCTCTCTCCCTCTCTATCTGTCTCTCAGTACACATAGACACACACCCAAACACACACACACACACACACACACACATATATATATATATATATATATATATATATCGTTTATGCATATACCGTGTGTTTTTTATGCTTGCATACCTCATCATTTAAATTCAACATGAATGTACACTCATCCTTATTGATGTGAACGTACTCAATGTTCGTGTTTTTAATTCATTGCTTTCCGATGATTGTTTGCTGTTCAATAAAATTGCAATTCTTTCGCCCGTCAAATTAAAAAAAAGACAATCAAATCATTTGTATTTGACTTAAATATATAACTTCTATTTTCCACTTCACCTTTTTCTCTCGTTTTATTTTTGTTCATTTTTTTTTACGAATCGAATGAATTCATTATTTCTAAAAGTTTGATTTTTAGCTCAGATTTATGAAAAGCAAAACAAATGAAATTCAATTTTCTCCCCTTTCTGTGACATAAACGTATTCAGCTAATCATTTAGATTGTTTCCATTTTTTTTTCATATTTTAACACAAATGCCCAACATATTGTTTAGCACAAACTTATAAATAGTTCACATGTGCAATGTCATGTTAAATGCAATTGACTAAGACCATAGAAAAAGTATGTTTTATGGATGATACTAAGTTCCGATACCTCCATGAAGTCTCGAAAGCCAGGGAATAGCCTCTGTGGGGGAAGCTGTGCGTGTAATTGCGAGGCAAGAGTTGCGCAATCACAACCACGCCTCTGATGAATCGGCACTGTTTGAGTCCAGTGTTAAGGAGAAGCCCTGGACGACTCTAAACAATGCCGGGATTAGCGGAAAGCACATACATCACCTGGAAGTTCCAAATGGACACCCATTTATTATTTACAAGGTTGAACTTTGCTTAACCTCGGTAGTCCAGCGGGAACAGGTGTGTCAATGTGATTATACCATATAATGATAATAAGTAATGCTATATATATATATATATATATATATATATATATATATATATATATATATATCTTGAATAAATATTGATTGAAACCACGCACACGCATATGTATATATGGATAAAAATAAAATAGACATATTAGCGATGATTGACGTTATGTCGTTTTGAGAAAAGAAAAACCGAAAAAACGGCTTGGGACAATAGTTTGAGTTAACCAGGATCTGTTTTTATATTTTGTTCTTTGATTATTATTTTCCTTATACTAGGGGATAAATGATAGAAGCCCTTTCTTTGCCTAATAGTATTAGTGCTGACTCTAAAAGTCTTCTTTCTGTAATTTTCGCATTATCTAAGTTAAATGAATGATTGGGTTCCGCACAATGGCAAAAGAGTGCATTTAAGTCGTTACCATTCCTTATAGCTCTTCTATTTTCGTAAAGTCTTAGTTTCAATTTACGCTTTGTCTCGCCAAGTACGCTTGTTGATAATCGTTACATGGGATGGAATATATACCGGCGTTGGATGTGAGGCTGTTGGGAGAGTGATTAGTTGTTTTTAATGTATGTTTTATTGTTGTAGAAATGTTTGTATCAAATGAAAACCAAGTCTATTAAGAGTGTCGTAGATTTTTGTATTTTTAGTGGGGGTGGGAATGAAAAGATGTCTATTTAGTAGGGAGGTATTTGTTTTGTTTTCTGTTTGTTTATATTTTAGTTTATTTTCGTAGCTTTTTTTCTTGCGTACCTTTAGAATATGCATCCCCAATAAATTAACGATGGAATTCAGCACATTACGAACGTTTTAAAAACATTACATTATCCGTACTCTCTCATTTCATAGGCAACGAAAAAAGCTACGTATATATACTATAATATATCTTTGCATCATCAACGCGCTGATCCCCATCTGCCATCAATTGAAATGGAGAGCTTTCGTCTAGGGGAGGTTCCATGTTTTGATAAGCTTCCGGACTTGACCTTTACTCCTGACCTGAAATGGAACACATATATCAAGTCAGTTGCCAATGTCGCTGGAAGAATGGTAGGATTCTTCTACCGTTCCAGAAGGTATCCCACTGCTAATGTAATTCTTTATCTGTATAAAAGCCAAGTACGTCCAGGGATGGAGTACTGCTGCTCCATCTAGGAAGAAACTGCTAAAAACAGCCTATCCTGCTTTTACAGAGTACAAAATAGACTTAGTGGCTTAGTGGGGGGTATCCTTTTCTCTTCCCTGCAACCCCTCTCCCATAGAAGAAACGTTTCAAGCTGTCTTGTTTTATCGTTACTTTCATGGCAAGTGCTCGCTTGAGCTCCAATCTCTCGTCCCCCCTCGCCAATCTTTCACGATAAACACCCGTTTAACCGAAACGACTGTGACACTTTTTAACCAAAACGTAGATTCCATGAACAAAGTCCCTTTCTTAGAAGTGCACGCCTGTGGAACTCTCTTCCGTTTGCCTGTTTCCCACCTGACTACAACTTGGATGTCTTCAAGTCAACATAAACAACTTTCTGATGAACCGCCCCCTTAAGTAGGACACTTTATCAAATCTCCAATACTAACGATTACTACGATACTATCTGATTGGGTACTCTACTTGCAATAACCCTTATCCCCGAGTGGCTTCCGGACCATGAGAAGTGGTGACTACCATGTGAAAAAATACCTACTTTTGTAATATAATCGCGTTAGCATTTGGAGGCGTGGTTCAAGCATTACGTCACGTATTCAGATGCTTATAGGATTTAATATCGAAGAGAATGAAAAGCAGAGACGAGAACGATGAGCAAAGGTTTGAATAAAAGAAATAGAAACCGACCGGATGTTACTCTATCTTTCTCCTTCTTTTCAAAAACCTTACTTTGCAAAAGGTTTCTTTGCTTCCTTTATCTTCTGTAAAATAGAGTTTGTTTTAATAAAAAACTATTGTGCTGTGTTTATTTACTTTATTTAGAAATAGTGTTTCATACCTTATTGCTTGAAAAAAGAACAGTTTATTATTTTACATTACTGCTGTGTCAACGTAATCACTATCTGCATCAATTTTTTGATATTAGAACGTTCTGAAATAAAGCAAAGAACAAGAATTCTGATATTTTGTTGGTACACTTGTCTTCAGATATAAATCATATTTCCATCTTTAGCTAGGAAAAGGCAATAAAACGATTTATATTTACCTTTCTTTTTTTATCCTTAATTGTACAAAGGGGTTTCCTTTCCACATTACTTAATCGAAATTTACACAAGCTATCAAAAAGAAAAAAAAATGCACCCTTACTTTACTTCCAACCTTGAAATTCACCTGGAAATCATTACAATCTTTCTTTTTTACATGGGGGTCACCACTTATCAAGGCCCGAATGCCACTCAAGGATAAGGGTTATTGCGTGTACAGTAATCAATGAGATAGTATTGTAGTAATCATTATTATTGGGGGTTTTGATAGAATGCCTTACTTAAGGGGGCGGTTTTTCAGGAGTTTGTTTATGTTGGACTTGAAGACATCCAAGTTGTAGTCAGGTGGGAAACAGGCAAGCGGCAGAGAGTTCCACTGGCGTGCAGTTCTAAGAAAGAAGCTTTGCTCATGGAATCTACGTTTGGATTTAGGCACATATAGAGAGTGGGGGAAATTATTGACAGTAGTTTCAGCCAGACGGGTGTTTCTCGTGAAAGATTGGCGAGGGGGGGACGAGGGATTGGAGCTCAGACGAGCACCTGCCATGGAAATAGCGATAAAATAAAGACAGGCTAGGAACGTCTCTTCTGTGAGAGAGAGGTTGCAGGGAATAGAAAATGGCATCCCCCACTAAACCACGAAGTCTATTTTGTACTCTGTCAAGGCAGGATAGGCTGTTTTTAGCAGCTCCTGCCTAGATGTGGAAGCAGTACTCCATCATTTGACGTACTTGGCTTTTATACAGATAGAGAATTGCATCAGTAGTGAGATATCTTCTGAAGCGTTTGAAGGATCCCACCATTTTCCCAGCGTCCCTGGCAACAGATTTGATGTATGGGTTCCATTTCAGATCAGGAGTAAAGGCCAAACCCAGAAGCTTATCAAAACATGGAGCCTCCCCAAGACGAGAACCATCTATTTCAATTGATGCCAGATGGGGATCAGAGCGTTGTTGATGTAAAGATAGAAGTTTGGTTTTGGATGCATTAAAAGTGACCAGCCACCTCTTCCCTCATTGTACCACGTGCTCAAGATCAGAGCAGAGAGAATTAGAGAGAACTTTGTCTTTTACGGCCTTTGATGCGTTGCCATAGATGGTCGGGTCATCAGCATAGATGTCAACTAATAATGTAAGTATGTGTTTTGGGAGATCATTGATGTAGATCAGAAGAGAGATTGGCCCAGGATGGACACCTGAGGGATTCCAGCATTAATACTGTGGGCCTCTGATTTCTGTCCAACCAACCACTACTCTTATGAACCTATCAGAGAGAAATGATTTAATGATTGAGAAAACATTTCCAGTAATACCGTAGCTGGAAATCTTGTGAAGTAGGCCCTTGTGCCATACCAAATCGAGGACTTCGATATGCCAAGAGCAGTTGCCCTGGAAAGGAAACCTTTGTCAAGAGATTCACTATAAATCATCTATATAATATATATTCACCATAATCTTTTCCGATCATGACGAGTGCACTAAGCCCCTGAACGTATTTCTCTAAAACCATTTCCTACACTTTCTATGTGTGCCTAAATCTAAACGTGGATCCCATGAACTTCGCTTCTTTCCTAAAACGGCCCGCTTGAGGAACTATTTTTCGCTGGCCTGCTATTCAGCTTGCTACAATATGATCGTCTTAAAGTCTAATGTAGACACGTTCTCTCAGAGCAGTTCCCTTAAATAATCAAATCATTCCAAATTCCCAGTATTAACAATTACTACACTGTTGTCCTGATGAGCACCGTACACCAATTTACCCTTATATTCGAATGGCCTTCAGCCTTTGATAAGTGATGGCCCCTTTGTAAAAAATCAGTATTTAATTTTCCAAACAACTACTGCCGCATTCCAAACGCGACTACTCCTCACATAACCTGTATATTCCTACAATCTAACTTATTATTCTTACTCACTATCCTGCTTTTTATCATTTCGGCGATCTCGTTACATAAGACTATTGGCGTGATACATTTAGATTATGAAATTATCAAAACAACCGCGTTCCCAATCCAAATACAATGTCTACTCATAAAAGGCTCCTAACGTGCATTACACTTTATATATATATATATATATATATATATATATATATATATATATATATATATATATATATATATATATATATATACGTTATATATTTTATTCCCGTATCTTTCTGTTAAGTTACATTATTGTTTCAGCTACCCGGGCGTTTTTTGGCCGTCTGTAGCATCCTCAGACTTTTACAGAAATGCTCGTTATGATGTAAATGTCTGAGGATGCTACAGACGGGCAAAAACTGGCCGGGTAGCTAAAACAATAATGTAACTTAACAGAAAGATACGGTAATAAAAAATAAAACGCATATTTGCTCTACAACAGTATTGAACACTTTCTTCAGGTTTTTATTAATTACCATTTCTACTAACTATATATATATATAATTCTTATTCATAATTGTTTTTTATCACTTGTGCTCAGTCGTTATATAAGTTTCTGAACGTATTTCTCTAATAATATGAAATTATCACATAAACTGCAGCCACATTTCAAACGATATTTATATTTACACAGCTTTTCACTGCAATCTAGATTACAAATGACTTTCACTATCTTGCTTTTTTATCATTATTGGTGCTCTCGTTTTATGGGTTTAGGGAAATATTTCTCTAAACTATGAAATTATAAAAAAAAAGAATTACATTCACATTCCAAACAGTAAATTTACTCGCACAGAGGACTTTATGTTTAACACAGTAAAATTTTGATTATAATTCCTATTTACAACCTTGCTTTTATATCGTGTTCTCTCATTTTATAGGTTTCTGAAAGTATTTCACTTACAGAAATTAATCAAATCGACTACAATTGCCATCAAAAGCAACTTTAGTCACACAGTGTATCTCATGCAAGCTGAATAATCATTTTTTTTCACTATTATGTTTTTTTTTATTTTTTATAATCCAGACGGCCAAAAGAAAACGTCCGGGTAGCTGAAACAATAATGTAACTTAACAGAAAGATACAGTAATAAAAAATATAACATATATATATATATATATATATATATATATATATATATATATATATATATATATATATATATTCCAAACGCTGGTAATTAAACATACTTGGATCAACTGGTTGCAAGTTTAAGCAGCGTTATAGTAACCATGTTGCATCATTTAAAATAATTAGAAATTATGTGACTAATATTGATAGAACCAAACAAACTAATAACCAAATAAAGAACAACCTGAATAAAAATATGAAAATGAAAAACGATACTGCCCTTCGGGAAAGGGTCAGAGATCTCATAAGTAAAAACATAAAGTATGAACTAAAATAGTCCATTATAGGGAAAGCAAGAAAATACTATCGATCAAAATCAGGTAGGTGCAGCTTATGCATACTAGAATCTTATCATATTTTAATGACAAACGACAAATTACTGAACTCGCGCAAAGAAATCATCCAAGGATGTCTGCATAAAAACAATTCCCTGTTATCTAAACTTAATCCAGACTAAATAAAAATAGGCTTGATGTAAAGTATTCTATAAGATTAAAAAAAAACTAAGACTAGAGATAATGTAAAATTAAATTATAATTATAATAGACAAAGAGGAATACCCATAATACATGAATAATTATAATACAAGGTAGAATTACAGAAACACCTAACTTGGATAATGTAGCATTTTAAATTCCTAGTGAACCTAGAGCTTATATAATTTTTAAATCCTTCTTTCGTCACATTGTTTTTAGAAGTGATTTAGATCAATTTTTTTTTTTAGACATAAAAAAGAAAGTTTTTATTGTTTTATGAAGTTTAATATAATCTTCTGTTTTTTTTTAAACCGCAAATAAATGTTTTTGTCAGTTCCTTAACTCATTATTATAATCGTTAGCTTCATACTTCTCCAAATTACTCATTTATCACATTTTATTTTTTACAGGTAAATATTATCAAGTTTTTACTAGACGTAAATCATGAAGTTTTATTGTTTTACTAACTTTCACATAATCCCCCATTTTTTAAAACTCCAAATCCATGTTTAATTGTACATATTCTATCCTGGATCCTGAATTCAGGGTTTGATCGATTTCTCATTCGTTCCTCGAAGCCGCGAAATCTAAATAAAAGCTAAAATTAAATTAGAATATTCTTAAAAAGTGAGACTCATTTAAAATAGTGCCCCCGAAATAGGCTAAAGACAAAGTTATAGGAAGATGTTCTTGACTGTAAGGGTTGTACGAAACTAAGAACTAAGTAGAAATATGAGCTCCATTTGATATGGAGGGAAAAAATAAACGTGTTCACAACGGATTGAAAAACTAGTTGGGAATAGTTTTAAGCGTCTCTGAGGAGTGACTGGATGGAAGATTTACAGTTCTATGGACGAGAGGTAATTGTTCATCCTTTCACGAAACAGCTGTAAGAGCTTAACGCCAAAATAAGTGAATTTCTATTCATGTAGGTAGTGATTTTACTCAATTTACGTATATATATATATATATATATATATATATATATATATATATATATATATATATATATATATATATCAGTCTAATTCCCAGTGCGCTCGTTACAAAAGGTTCAAAGGACATTTCTCTAATCATATGAAATTATCAAAACACCAACAGTCGCATTCCAAACACGCTATCTACTCACACTTCGCTCCCAATGACTATCGCACTACTATCTAAATTATAATACTTAATCATTATTCTTGTTCTCTGATAACCTCGCTATGTGCACATCTTAAGGTATTTCTCGAATACTATAAACGGTGTTATAGTATCGATACATTTGCAATTAATATCGTATGAATTTAATTACTATGTTTCGTGATACAATGTTGACTTTATTATAAGTGCACTGCCAAGGGACACACCTTATTTTACTGAAAAACAAATGCTCAACTCGAAGAGACGAATCGATTTCGCGATGCCTTCCTACACGCCCCAAAAAGAACGAAATAATGGAAACGTTAAAAAAAAGTATGGCATAATAAACACAAAATAAAATTTAGGTGATGAAAAACGTGAAAGAAAGCACCAAGTTTTCTGTGAACGACACCCATACAAACATAAGGCCCCATTTCGCACGTGTGTTCTCCGCAGAACGGCCAAAAAATACGTATCGTTCTATCTTTACGTATCTCATTCCTATGACCCTTCAGGGAGGAACTGCATGGCGTGAAATTCGTATTACTCCCTATTCCATTTTCACTCTTTGTCATATACGCATAGCGCGTAATTCTTTTTTTTATTTACTGTATTTTTTATTTTTCATTATTATATATGTATTTATATCTACATTCCCTTCTCACGAGTTAAAGCTGGTTTGTTCGGGACAGAAAAGGGAACGCCGTTCTTCGCTGGAGGGCGCGATGAGTGATGCAGCTGATTATCGTCGTTTCAATCCGCTTCCATTCTCCCCCGGTTCTGATGGAGGCGTGAGATTTGTCGAAACGCTGATTCGAAATGCTGGGTAAAAAAAATGGGGGGGGGAGGAAAGGTGATAAAATAAAACGAGGATATAATACATAAAAAAATATAAAATGCGTTAAACGACGAAGTAAGTTAAAAAGGGAACATATAGATGTATTTTCGGTTGTTGTCTGGTTGGCTTTACATTTTATACAAGGGAGTCACCATATATCAAGGCCTGAAGCAATTTGAGCATATAGTTTAATGAGTGTAAGATGGTCAGTGAGAAAACAGAATGGTGGTCGGCAGTGGTGGAAATTGGGTAGAATTTAATTATTTACACTGGAACTTGAAAACGACTATGTCGTACTCAGCTAGAAAGCAGAGCCGCGGTACAGAGTTCCAAAAGCGAACAATTATAGGATTGAATCTTTGTTCATAGGATTTGTGTTTAGATTAAGGCACACACAAATTGTTGGAAAAATTGTTCACCGTGGTTGTAGTTAGGCGAGCGGTTGTTGTGAATGTTTGGCAGGGGGGGGGGCATTGATTTAGGCTCAGCTGAACACTTGCAATAATTTAACGACTATAAAGAAATACACTTTTCTTTAGAAAAGGAGATTGCAAAAAATGGGATAAAAAGTATGCAATAATTTTCGAAGCCAGTTTGTAGAGTACTAATATTAAGCAACATTGAGCCTGGGCAGTATCAGATGAATGACTATTTGTGAGTACCAAGTGCTTTATGTAGATCGCCAAAGTAAAGCAACATTGTGCCTGGTCAGTATTAGATAGGGGACAATTTGTGAATATCAAGTGATTTATGTAGATCATCAAAGTAAAGCAACATTGTGCCTGGTCAATAACAGATAGGTTACTATTTGGAAATACTAAGTGTTTATGTAGATCACAAAAAGTTAAGCAACATTGTGCCTTGTCAGTATAAGATGCGTGACCATTTGTGAAAATCAAGTGCTTTATGTAGATCACCAAAGTAAAGCAACCTATTGCTCGTCAGTATCAGATTGGTGACTATTTTTGAATCATACGTGTTTTATATCTATAATATAAAGCTGAACATCTGTGTGCGTGTCTGGTCACGAATAGGCTCCTATATAGTTGACTATTATAGAAAACTGATCACATATAATGATAGAAGATGTATCGAGACACAGGAATGTTCGATCTGGCATAATGATGATTCATTAAAATTGTGGGGACTGCGTACGCGCCTGGTCCACAAAGTATGGAAATAAAAAATTAAAAAATTAAAAAAAAAACGTTTACGAGTGTTTTGATATAGATGTACATAATACTAGTTTGATAAGTGTGTTTTAACTTAAATAGGGATGTTATGCTAAAAGTGTGGGGTCTGTGTTAACGCCTGGCCTCCATAGAATGGTAATAGGCACAAAATTTAATAAAGACTTTTCATATCTATCTGCGTAAGTATACTTTGATAATTATGTTTCAGTTTAAAGAAATATAGTATAATAAAATTATGGGGTGTTCGTTCGCGCCTGACCTCCAAAGAATGGAAATATGTCACAAAGTTTAACAAGTTTTTTAATATAGATCCACAGAATATTGTGATAAGTGTCTCAGTGTGAACAGGTATGGTATAATAAATTATGGGGGTTATCTATTTTATTTTTACTTTCATCATATTTTGCTTTGGTTTTGATACTTCCGAATTCGAAGCTATCTCTTTACAACCCTTCCTTTGCATAACTTATCATACTTTCATAAATCAGAGGTTGGTTTCTGTAGGCTGTTTTTGAACTCAGTCAACGACGTGTACTTTTGCTAGTATATATATGTATATATATATATATATATATATATATATATATGTGTGTGTGTGTGTGTGTGTGTGTGTATAGGCTCCCCTTCTCCCATATATCATTCAAACACGGTAGTGTTATAATATGGTTAAATGAGAGTACTAATAATTTTGGATCGCTTTCAAACTTCACCGCTCACTCATTTTTCGACCAAATTTCAAACAATTATTACAGTTTTTAGATGCCATGCTCAGCAATATTGTGAAAAAAAAATTTCACGCTTAATTCAGTAAAACAAAAATATTATTAATTTAGTGGTGCTAAAAATCGTAAAAAACGTAAGGAGCTGAGCGATATTTTTTATGACTGGTTTTCATAACAACAACATCACTTCAGCAACTACTGTTGTTACTAGGAAACCGTTCTCGGGGAAAGAGAAGTAATAAGTGAAAGAGAGAATTAAAGAATGAAAGGTAGAGTACTGGGGCGATTTTATTGAAAGAAGACGAGCGACGTACATGTTTATCGCATATGTGTATGTTAATTTTATGGGGGGGTAAGGCTGAAATTAAACAAAGGACAAATGAATTTACTGGAAGACTGGAACATTCATGGATTACATTAGACAAATGCGCGCATGAAAAGTAATATGGTTAAGCTTAAATGGGAAAGTAAAGGACTAGTTATTAAAACAAAAATGTTACAAAATTCAATTACAAATTAATCAGGACTTCTACCCAGTCAGAACTGGCTGAGCGAGAGTATGTTAGTCACAAGTTCAGCAAAAAGGTTTCAAAGTTGTGAAAATAACGTTCGAGATACAAGCAATAGAACAATAATCTAAATAATCCAACTTAAGAACATAACCTGGTCACAAAGTTACAATTAAAGAGTACGACTGCACAAAAATTCGCATACATTGGACTTGAAAACAACAATGTTATAATTAGCCTGGGAACAACCCAGTGAAACTCCTTTACACAGAAGAGCTGTACTTGGAAATACATTTGCTTCTAGGAACCTTGTTCAAAGTATACAATTGGAAAAAAAGACAGTGACAAAGTCTGATTATTGTGCTAACTCTTTGGGACAAGATCAAAGTGTAGTATCTGTTATTCAGATGCTGCACTTCAATTTCTTGTTCTCTGTCAGTAGAGGAGAAATCCTTCACGACTGAGACAATTTTAATTTTTGTTCATTTTCTCCACATTAAAAAAACAACCCTGGTGTCTAACTGTCCCGTGGGGAGGCATTGTAAATAGGAACTATATGCAAAAGTCTAAAACTATTTTTAGTTTATGTTTCCACACGTCTTAGATATCATATACTTACAATACCGATAAGGTCATTGGCTATCTTTTGAAACACAAAGTCAAAATTTATTAACATATTGTTAATGGTTTGATGGATAAAAAATCGAAGATTGTAAGACGTATTTAAAACAATTACAAAAAAATACAGGGAGATGTAATTCTTTGATCTGCAACTAGTGGAATATTAACATTTTATGTTTTACCAGTTTTAAAGATGATATCAATAAGATAGCGTTCATTCCGGTCTATACGCTGAGTTAATCGACTTCTGAAGTTTCGGTCACATCTTTCCAGATTATCGATGGGTATGTTGGCGACAGCGCCAGGAATACTATTTCCAGGTGAGTCAAGGTGCTAGCGCGATCGTTGTAAAAAATTGATTTCAGATATCCCCATAAAAATAGTCATATGGTGATAAATAAGGGGAACGTGTTGGCCAAAGTAGATCGCCCCTCGAGGAAATGACTTGTCCTGGGAAGTTCTACTGCAAAACAGTCATTGATGTGCGTGATGTGTGTGTGTGGTGAGACGACCCTATGAATAAATAACGAACATTAAGAAACTAAACTTTAGTCCGCACCCTCTCGAATAAATCCGTCTCTACCCTCCTTAGAGAAAACGTCATTTGGGTGCCAAATTTAAATAAGCAAGTTGCTCTGCCTCACCCTGTATACGATAAAAGTCAAGGAAATGCGAGGAGAAATTTCAAAAGATCATTACTTTCTCTGGTAAATAATGGTTTTCCATTTTAATATATATATATATATATATATATATATATATATGTATGTATGTATATATATACACACACATATATATGTATATATATATATATATATATATATACATATATATTTATATATATAATTTGGCTTATTACCATTTAAGGAAACAGACAGGGAATTTCTCTGTCAGCGAAAACAATTGTAATGGACTACGTTAATATTTTGAGGCTGTAAAATAAAAAAAAAGTAATCTGTACTAATGTATTGAGAACATTTTATCCTGCTATTTTTCCACTTATAACTCGAATATATATATATATATATATATATATTTATATATATATATATATGTATATATATATATATATATACGTATGTATATGTATATGGATAAAAAGAAAAATACAAAATGTGGTTGACGTTATGAGAATGAAAACCTAAAACAGATAACTCATTTTCAACATTTCGTCCCCATTTCAGGAGATATAATCACAATTCAGGTAAAAGAAAATGATGAGAAACAGGCAAAAGACCGCATGTGAGTAAAGTAAATTCTTTTTCAGAGTAAGAAGGGACAAAAATTTCCTGTCCTCTCCACTCGCATATGGTCTGTTTCCTCAGCTTAAATAAAGATGAAACGTTGATAACCTTTATCTATTTTAGGTTTTCCTTTCAGTTTTTGGCTGTTTGTAGCATCCTCAGACATTTACATCATAACGAACATTTCTGAAAAAGTCTGAGGATGCTACAGACGGCCAAAAAAACGCCCGGGTTGCTGAAACAATAATGTAACTTAACAGAAAGATACGGTAATAAAAAATAAAACGTATATAAATATTTATATATATATATATATATATATATATATATATATATAGTAATTTATAAAATATATATGGCGATTAAGCTACACTGAATAATCGGCGTTTCATCCACTCTAGGACTATTCAGGCTTATGCGCTCTACCTACGTATTGAGAACTTTTGAATTAAATACTTAAAGTTTACGCATAAATCTATACTTTCGTATGTTAATTTTATGTGAGTAAATTAAGTAGTTATATACATATATATATATATATATATATATATATATATATATATTCTTGACATTTCCTAGTGTACATGTTATCGCAGGAAATGATAAATATGAAAATTGGGGTACAATAAATTGCAGAACATTATTAATATCAATATAATCATTTACCCTCTCTGACGTACGTTATACCCAAGCAATGCAGGGCATTAGAAAGCTAACGAACTATGAAAATGGCATGCAAAAGTCTCTGAGCACTCATGTTTGCATTTCCTTGTAGGCGAACTTCAGGCGATTTACAATAAATGATTCCCTATTCAATAACGAACAAGATTTCTCAGGATTAATCTCCTGGTACTGGAAAGGGCCATACTTCAATCCGACAGACGTGCCACCATTATAATATTATTGACGGAGACCTATCCTGGATCGATATTAACAATAATATAGATGTTAGAATAGCACGGAAGAAAAGTTGATATCTACAAATAAGGGGAATAACTAGGAGTGCGCAATAGAGGAATAATTTACTTTTAAGGGATGCTAATAACATAAAAGAACAAAACAAAAATAAACAGGTGTGATGAATAAAAAAGGAATCGCGAAAAACAAGAGAATGTAAGATCAACATAAAGGATGGGGGAAGTGTATGGACAATAACGTAATAAGATAGAAACGTTGGGGAAATACGGAAAAAAATTGGAGGTATTGACATCAAGAAATCAGTCAAGCGTCAAATGCATGAAACAGGCTAGGCAACCCCGAAGAAACAATGAATAACATACACGTATTTTAAAGGCGGAAATATAAAAAGAAACGTAGAAAAAAAGATAAACCGATCCTAATAACATAAGCGTAAAGAAGAACAAAAAAAACAGAAGATTGAATATTGAAAAGTCACAATGACATTGGACGGCGACTTAAATCTTTCCTATATGATTCACTCCAATGTTCAATGGCTGTTGGTTAACCAATAACGAACTTGCTTTAAAGTTTCGAAATGTATACTTTTACTCCATTGGAAATACTATCTTTTAGCTATATATAAGGAAAAAAGTGATTTCTTTTAGATAACATTAAAAATAATAACATTTGTTTGGTTTTATATAAGACTAGCGGGGGATAACCGGCGTTGTCCGGATGTTTGGAGGTGTGTGTGTTTTCTAAAAAAAAACGTTGGCAGGGAGTTTGGAAGTATAAAAGAAAAAAAGTTTCAGTAGGAAGGTAGGATTGAATCCCGAAGCATTGACGCGAAGGTGGAAACGAAAGGGGAAAAAGCCAACCACCTAACCATCTCGGCCATCAGGCGAGAGGAATTGAGAAACGTGTCAAGTTAAGGGTCATAAAGTGAAATATACATGTGCGAGGAAGTGGCGTGATGTTTGACCTGGTTTTGCGCGGCGAGCCAGTTACTGTTTTCCTCGCTCCATCATTCGCTCTTCAAAGACGCGGCAAGCTGGTAAAAGTCGGTCAAATTAGATACACACGCGACCCCCGTTGTTAACTCGTAGATATTATCATTTAGACGTCATAAAAAAGATTAAGGATTAGCGACGGCCTCGAGAACCCGCCGGAAAACAAGCCTTTGCAGACATACAAAAAAAGCGAAAATACATACATACATACATAGACACACATTTTCGCTTTTATATATATATATATATATATATATATATATATATATATATATATAACGTCCAAAAAAATCAAACTCATGAATCATTCTCATCATCATCATCATCATCACAACCACCAACCACCATCACCGCCGTCCCCATCACCACCCCAACCTTTTTCTTGCTCTTCTTCATCGTTTTCTTCTGCAACATCATCATCTAACTCCTCATTCTGCTCATCATCATTCTCCTCATCATAATCAGCATCATTTGTTTGTTTTAATATAAGATAACCTCCAAAACATCATCATCATCATCATCATCATCATCATCATCATCATCATCATCATCATCATCATCATCGTTATCTTTCTCCTCATCCTACTTCTCATCATCATCATACTTATTATCATCATTTGTTTCTTTGAATATAAGATGACCTCCAAAGATGAAACTCATAGAAACATCATCATCGGTAGCAGCAGCGGTTTTCATCATCATCATCATCATCATCATCATCATCATCATCATCATCTTTGCTTAAACCTTCGTTTAACATGCTAATAAATGTAAAACTGTTCATTGGAAATGGACTTCAGAACTAATACGATACAGCCCAGTGGTTGCCTACGTCATGCGCGCGACCCATTGCAAGCTCATTTGCGGCCTACACAGACAGTGATTTTCAAAAATTGAAGAAAGACGAAAAACGTAAAAATTCGAGCTGTGTCTGACAAGTAGTGAAGGTTTCTCATCTACCTACGCTTTAGGCTATTTTTCTTTAGCCATTTCATCTACTGTTGGAAATTGTACGTCACGGACACAGGGCTTTTCGAGTTATCACTATTTTCCTTATCAAAGTACGTTTCAGGCGGTCGAATTATGATGATTACAAAGGGATCCACAACAATAAAAAAATGACATAGCTTGTCAACTTTACTATTATATAAATAAACTGTGTGTCTGTGTGAGTTCGTTTCCTATGGACTCTCAAACGGGTGAGTTGATTTTTATGAAATTTCACAAGAAGGTAATTTATGTGTCTTAAAGTGTTCTTAACAAGGTTTGACATCGAAATGTATTCGATAATTTTCGATAATCCATCATCGAAATAATCCGATGAAAGTTTATAATCCGATGATAAAGACTATTTTGACAATAATTAACACCTTACTCAGCCTATCATCACAAGTGTATTACCACACAAGTCGAAAGCCCAGACATGAGATCAACAGTGGGTCATTTAATATGACAGGGGCGTGTTCAAATTGAATGTTTCTGCTTAGAGCACAATTAAATCATGAGACTTGATTTTGCGATTTAAACATTAATTCAAGTTATATATATATATATATATATATATATATATATATATATATATATATATATATATAAACTAATTAATAAAATCAACAGTAGGTTCTCTACAGTGTAATGTAGACTCAAATGTGTTGTGGACTAAGCTACTGCGACGATGCATGTGAAGCGCTTACTCCCGGTGCAGGCAAACAATCGATTTGATTAAGAAATGGGCGATTTCACTTAGTTCGATGACAATAAAAATATGGGAGTGCGAAACATTCGTAGATCATCATTCAATCGCTGGCAACGTCAGATGTCCCTGCTAATCCAAATATCTATAAATGTGAGAATGTGAGTGTGAAGACACTTCTCAACCTATATACTATACGGAGTTTTTTTTTATCTCCAGGTTGGTATTTGGTACATAAGATATGCAGGCATGTGGGAAAGGTTTTAATCGGATTTCATCATGACAAACGGGCAGCTAAGTAGTCATAATTAAAAATTCGAATGTGCTGGTCGTCGGATTTTCAACTGTTTGCTAACCTTTTCACAAATGCGTATGCCTGAATAGTTCACATTACAGATTTATTATTTTTCAAATAAGCATGTTTGAAAACTATTGTAAATTCGTGTCAAGCCGGACTAATGGTTACCATCCTTGACTCAGTGTCTTCAGCTTTTGGTTACAATTTCAGCCTGAGTATTATCTTTTATTTTACTTACAAGAAGTGTATAGTTTAAAAACAAAAAAAAATCAAATGCTCGAATGCATATGTCTCAGTTTCTGTATGAATTAAAATATTTATTCATACTTTACGACTTGACAACGCCGGGCAGCCTGCTAGTTTCGGATAAAACTCGAAATTGCATAGCAAATCCAGCCATACACAGACAGGATTGCCGACAAAAAGTACGTCAAACCTCAAGATAATACATGAAAACATGTTTGAATAATTGTGCATTTTGTAATATACGTGCACTGAGTTTGTTACAATTTAATCCAGATAGAATTGAACCATTAATTTAAAGGTTAGTTATATTGAATAAAAACATATTTATATCTAATGGTAATTTCTACTGTTATGTTTTTGATAAACTACATGTACGTGTGAACTTGCATTAGAATCTTAGAGAGATATAAGTCATACAAGTTATTATAGGTGCCACAGGGCTTATGAAGAAGAACTTGAAGTCCTACCTAACTAATATTCCCGGTGATCCAAGTGCAAAAGAGATCCAGTAAATTGCACATAAGGGAACAACGAGGATACTAAAAAGAGCTCTCGGTTGGTTTCAATAAAAGGCAAAGCAATGTTGGCAGCTGATTTGGCTGTTCCATACCCAGCATTACAATCTTCAAAGGAGGAAAATCGAAAGAAAAAAGTAAACTTCTTCTTCTTCTTCTTCTTCTTGTTGTTGTTGTTGTTGTTGTTGTTGTTGTTGTTGTTGTTGTTGTTGTTGTTGTTGTTGTTGTTGTTGTTGTTGTTGTTGTTGTTGTTGTTGTTGTTGTTGTTGTTGTTGTTGTTGTTGTTGTTGTTGTTGTTGTTGTTGTTGTTGTTGTTGTTGTTGTTGTTGTTGTTGTTGTTGTTGTTGTTGTTGTTGTTGTTGTTGTTGTTGTTGTTGTTGTTGTTGTTGTTGTTGTTGTTGTTGTTGTTGTTGTTGTTGTTGTTGTTGTTGTTGTTGTTGTTGTTGTTTCGGACGAATAGATGCGCAGAATAAGTGTAAGAATTTTCATTTTGGACACCAAAGTTTAAACTTTATCGCTTGCTAACGATAAGCTACAGATAGACGTCTATCCCTTATTTTCGAGGTAAATGATCAGGTTAATCGCCTGAAGATTTCCCCCGGGAATAAACTTAAGCATGTTTGTGTACAGATGATAAATTTTTGAATGCGCAAATCGCCTTTACTATAGGTAATCAAGGTATTTAGACAAGCATTATATATATATATATATATATATATATATAAGACATAAACAAACAACAACGGACAAACACAATCGAGCTGTGGTACCAGATGTAATCATGAAGTATCCATTGTCATTTCCCGACGTTTTCACTTGTTAAAATGATCAAATCATTTTAATGTCAACTTGCAAACTCCCATGTAAACGATTTGGGAAACGTTGAACGACTGGGCGAAATACGACGTGTTCTTGGTCGGTGACGGGCCAGGAGTTTGGCAAATAAAGCAACGGTTTAATATTTCCAGGAAAATTAATGATCCAAAATTCATTGACCCTGAGGTGATATCAACCAAATAAATTGTAGCGACGCATGGACCTTAAACTCTCCATTTTTCTTTTAAATGGAGGCGCTTTTTAATTTCAGTCTCGATTGAAACGTGCCCTCGGTTGATTAAAATCAATTTGTTTTTAGCGAAAAAATTGGAAACCGTTGATTTTACCCTTTTAGCTTCAAATATTAACCTCTCTCTTTCTCTCTATCTATCGGCTCCTCTCTGTCTCTATTTCATACCGTCTATCTGACTCTCTCACTTCATTTTTGTTTCTCCTTCGCCCTGATTTTCTTTCTGCTGCTGTATCTCTTTTTGTTCCGGCTCTCTCTCACTCTCTTCTCTCACTCCCCCACTCTCTCTCGCCCTCTCTTCATCTTTTTCTATATATGCGTCATTATTGTGGTTCTTTACAGTTTAAATTTTATCGGTTTTGTTGCTTTTTACTATTTTCCTTTATTGTTTCTCAAAGTAGGATCTTGAAATTTGAATTTCAGGCTTACGATATCAGTTGACTATTAAATTATTAACAAGGATCAACTTTGTTAATGCAATGTTTAAATCTCTATCTTTAATCTTTTTGCATGTAAACATCTTTGATCACGTTCAATGTTTTAATTGAATAAAGATCTGTTGAAGATTTCAGTGGACGAAATCTCTTTGTATTTGATGGACTAAATGTTTCAAATTCATTTAAAAGAAGAAAGGATGAGCCATGGCCTTGTTTGAGCTTTTCCAGAATTTCTATTTGTTTGTTCTTCATTAAACTATCTTCTCAGTTTGATGTATACTTTATTACTGTTCAGATATGATACTGTCCTCCTATGAGTTTGAAATGTCGCATGAGACGATGATAAATTAATAATACACTGCATCACAGCCAACTATGTATCAATCGGATAAAATAATACGTAGTTCCTTTCATCTCAATATAACATCGCTTCATACACTATTTCAGCCAGAACCTTCCAGTAGATTGCAAGAAAAAAGTGGAAGGGATATATTGATAAATAGGGCTATGACAGCAGCATATTCTTTTCATTGTTTTGTACTATCGAGTATAGATGCAACACAGTTAAACATAGTTAATCATTTGAGATCCAAACCATTCTAGATAAAAGCATATAATATGCTAACGGATACACACTCAAGATTAAAAACAATGGCAAGGATATGCTGCTGTCATAGCCCTGCTGATAAACAGCCAGATTAATTACGAGAAAAATAATACAAATAATAGCACGAATATATATATAAAATTAAATAGCTGCGAAATGAAATCCGTTTTTTTCCGGTATCGAAATTTACCTTATTTTTTACGAGTACTGACGATAGGCTCTTCAAGAAATACACATTTTATATACGTTTCGAACATTCTATTTATATTGGTAATAGGCTCAACAATTGTCTGGGAATAAAAAGGATTTTCGTTATCTTTTCTCTAAATTTTATTTTTCTTGAAACATTGTTTAATTTTTAAAATCATTTAAGTAATAATTATATATATATATATATATATATATATATATATATATGATTCCAACGTCTTGCCAGACGAGTGCCACTCCCTCGGACACTTAAAGTCCATGAGCCCAAATGCCTAAGGGAGTATCTATACAGAAATAATGCTACAGGTTCTTACCTTTGTACGGCAGCTAAATCTCTCTCTCGGTTCAAAATGTTTAGATCCAGCAACAAGCAACAGCAAGATAGCCAGCAACAAATAAAACTGCAGACCAGCTTAATGCGGGTACTGGTCTCCCGCTTTATGTTTTTTTAAATAAGAGATTTGCTTCTCCTAGAAAGGTTGCCTTCAACATGGCTTACGGGAGCCCCAACACATATATACATACACTCAAATATACACGGTGCTAGTTGGCCGTTGACCCCGAAAAAGGGTTCATTCGTCCTTTGACGATATATATATATATATATATATATATATATATATATATATATATATATATATATACATACACACACACATATATATATGCATATATACACACATATATGTTATGCTTATTTGGCTATTAAGCGAGGCTCGCTGTTAGTTTGAAAATGAATTAGCAGCTCGAGCACTGTATAAGCGATAGGCGAATTTTTATTTGATAGACATTTATTGGACTTTTACAGTACCGATCTATGTTCCAGTAGTTGGAACTGCTAATCCTCAAACCGGTGGTTGTAGGTTCAATCTGCAGCTAAGGAAAGAGGCGCTAGTCCAACCGCACTGATTAGTTATGATACAACGAACAGTATTGCCTATGGATGACTATACACACACACCCACACACACACACACACACACACACATATATATATATATATATGTATATATATATATATATATATATATATATATATATATATATATATATATATATATGATTTCATTCAGCTTCCATGCACCTGAATTAGTTCGCAGTCCCTTAGTCCAACGTGTTACAGGCACCATCAAAGTATTGCTCGGGACTAACGCGCCACAAACGAAATTTGACTCTTCAAATTTGTACGCGTTGCTAGACACTGGCTTTTGATCTGAACAATCGACATTTTGTTTCATTTTTTTCTTTCTTGAAACCACAAAACCTAGAAACTCGGAAAACCAATTAGATTAATTTAAATACGTATCCGGCGCCATTTTTGCCTCTTCATTTTATTTTTTATTGCGTTTGTATTTTATAGTTTGTGTTTTTTTTTTGCTTTTCTTACCAAATTTACTATCGTTTTACCGAATTGATTTTTAGTTCGTACATTGATAGATTGTGTATCGATTGTAATCCAAGTAAGAATTTAATATTGAATCTTGCGGGATTTTTTAAAATTCTTGTACAGTACTTGTCTTGTTTTGTTTTGTTATCTATTGATGGGATGTGTTATTTACTATAGTAAATTAAATTACTAGTGCAATTAATTTTGTTGCTACGCATTTGTCTTTATCGGTTGTCAATCCCAGTTTTTTTATCTAATTTTTATTTCGTGTATGCGTACACGCATTCTTACTTACAGAGCATCACGGCTGCTGTTTTGTCCACAAGTAGCATCCAATGTAAAGAAAATAAGATACGATCCGAAAATAT
The DNA here is from genome assembly GCF_053919585.1 of Euprymna scolopes. Lineage (NCBI taxonomy): Eukaryota > Metazoa > Mollusca > Cephalopoda > Sepiida > Sepiolidae > Euprymna > Euprymna scolopes. The sequence continues at coordinate 75,279,360 of NC_136509.1, forward strand.
ACGAAGACTAATACCATCAAATTCAGTGAAACTAAATTGATGGCAGTTAACCTGCCGTGCGAAGACGGAGACACGAGCTGGTGACTCGGGACATCTTTATTCTGAGCTTATTCAGTAATATTAAGACGACTATCCTTTCTTAAATTCACCAGTACTAGGAATTATACTTCATTGTTTGGTTCATACACTCGGTGATTTTGTCCCGGGCATCAGTATCTCGTCATCAGATTTCAGAATGTTACTGGGAGCATCTAATGATATTTTAATTATTTCTCATTTTCAACCTAGATTTGAGAGTACTAGGGCCTATAATTTGATTTTGATTCATACAATGAATAATTCATCCCCAGGATTCTCTATGTCATTAAAAGACTTCTGCAAGTGATTCAACCCATCTCTGATTTTTTAATAATATTTATCAGCACTAGCACTTCTACTTACATCTTCAAGTCATGTTATATTGGGTCCACTTCGCGTATCTCCATGCCATTTCCATACTCTTGCAAATAATTAGGGGATATCGAATTATATGCATACTATTCCTTTCTACGTTATATTTCCCAATACTAGGACATAAATGAGTCTTTGGTGAATAAAATGAAAGATTTGAACCTGGGCAGCACTAGGTCATCAGTAAACTCACGCAAGTCACTGGAAGTGCACTCACAATATCTCCTTTTTCCATAATATTTCTTGATACTAAGACTCATACTTGAATCTTTGGGGCACGCAATCAAGTTGATAGCCCCGATCATAACCACACGTCTGCACGTCATTAGTGCCCATCTATCGGATGGTGACGATATAGATTATCTAATAAACAATAAAATAAATATCGAGTTGTTGATAGTGAAAATAGCCTCAATCTATTTATGTTAAGACTATTAAAATTGTATGGGTCCTATCTTGATTATCTTGGCCCCGGGCGCATTTGATTAGGTCACAAAAACAGTGATACCACAAAATGAGTGTGTAATTCATAAAACATCGAGGTTATGCCTATGATGGAGAAACGTCTGGACTTATAGAAATCTATTATACAATACTGGCTATAATGGAGGAACGTCTGGACTTATAGAAATCTATTATACAACTACATGTTTTTGTAAATCTCCCTTTTAAAAAGAGGAAGAGAATAACATGAGAAAAGTGATGCCTAGGGCTATGACAACAGCGTGTTCTTTTCCTTGTTTTGATTCTAAGGTATATATATTCATTGATATCTTATATGTTTTTCTGTAGAGTGACGTGGTTCTCGGTTGATTAACTGTGTCAAAAAATGAAGAGAATATGCTGCTGCATCGAATAATGCGTCGTAAATTAGAAGAGGGAGAGAGAGAGAGAGCAATAGAAAGAGAGAGGAAAAATAAACATTTACAGAGAGTGATATAAATAGCGAATATGTTATTCATCAGACCAGATAGAAAGAGAGTGAGAGCCAGGAGAGGGGAAGAGAAAAGAGGAAATATGTCATGTAATCCAGCTGTAGACGCTCTCGACCTCTGTTGAGACCGTCTTAAAAAGAAGAAAGTCTGACCGCTCAAATCACGTGACTTTATAACGTCATAGAATAAGGAATTATGCGATACACGATTATTGTGAAATTTGGAAAGGAATTGCCGAGAAATTTATAAGTCTGATTCAAAAGTAACTATATATTCTTTTTTGTAAAAGGTAAAGTTTTTAAAATTAATTGATTTATCAGTTTACAAGTTCGGCACACTGTTGAAATAATACCATTAATATTTAGATGTCATTCTTTATCAATTTTTTTCTACAAGCTTGATAACAATTTATTTTAGGGTAGTCACCACATATCAAGACCCTAAGTCCACTCGAAGATAAGCCTTAATTAATGTAAGGTGGTAGTGTAGTAATCATTTATAGTGTACCACGTAACATTCAACCAGAAGCATGCCAACGGAACAGCGTTTCAAAAGCGGGCAGTTCTGAGAAAGAAGTTTTTTTCATGGAATCTGCGTTTACATTTAGGTCCAGTTAAAGAGAAAGGAACACCATATATAGTGGGCGTAGATTGAGTTTTCTGAAAGCTTCGAGGCAGACTATAGATAGAGTTCAGTCGACCACTAGCCTGGAAAATACCGATACAGCAAAGACAGGCTCGAAACGTTTCTTCTGTGAGAAAGTGTTGGTGGGGAAGAAATAAGGGCATTACCTAATAAGTTTCGCAGCCCGTATCGTATTCTATAAAGGAAGGCTAGGTGTACCTAGCAGCTTCTTCCCAGATGTGGCAAAAATACTTCATGAACATGAACATGAAGATAGACATGGACATGGACATGGACATGAATGTGAACATGAACATGAACATGAACATAAATATGAACATGAACATGAATGTTAACATGAACATGAACATGAACATGAATATGAACATGAACATGAACATAAATATGAACATGAACATGGATGTTAACATGAACATGGACATGAACATGAACATGAACATGAATATGAACATGAACATGAACATGAACATGAATATGAACATGAATATGAACATGAACATGAACATGAATATGAACATGAACATGAACATAAATATGAACATGAACATGAATGTTAACATGAACATGGACATGAACATGAACATGATAATGAACATGGACATGAACATGAACATGAACATGAATATGAACATGAACATGAACATGAACATGAACATGAACATGAATATGAACATGAATATGAATATGAACATGAATATGAACATGAACATGAATATGAATATGAACATGGACATGGACATGAACATGAACATGAATATGAACATGAATATGAACATGAATACGAACATGAACATGAACATGAACATGAACATGAACCTGAACATGAATATGAACATGAACATGAACATGAACATGAATATGACCATGGACAGGAACATGGACATGAACATGAACATGAACATGAACATGAATATGAATATGAACATGGACATGAACATGGACATGAACATGAACATGAACATAGGTTTGAACATGAACATGAACATGAATATGAACATGGATATGAATATGAACATGAACATGGACATGCACATGAACATGAATATGAATATGAACATGAATATGAATATGAACATGAACATGGGCATGGACATGAACATGAACATGAATATGAACATGAATATGAATATGAACATGAACATGGGCATGGACATGAACATGAACATAGATATGAACATGAATATGAATATGAACATGAACATGGACATGCACATGAACATGAATATGAATATGAACATGAATATGAATATGAACATGAACATGGGCATGGACATGAACATGAACATGAATATGAACATGAATATGAATATGAACATGAACATGGACATGCACATGAATATGAACATGAACATGAATGTTAACATAAACATGAACATGGACATGAACATGAACATGAATATGAACATGAACATGAACATGAACAACGGACATGAACATTATTGTTAACATGAACATGAACATGACTGTTAACATCAATATGAACATGAACATGAACATGAGTGTTAACATGAACATGAAGATAAACTTGAACATAAACATGAACATGAACATGAACATGAACATGAATATGACCATGAACATGAACATGAATGTTAACATGAACATGAACATGAATATGAACATGAACATGAACATGAATATGAACATGAATATGAATATGAATGTTAACATGAACATCAACATGAACATGAACATGAATGTTAACATGAACATGAACATGAATGTTAACATGAACATGAACATGAATATGAACATGAACATAAACATGAATGTTAACATGAACATGAACACGAACATGAACATGAAAATGAATATGAACATGAATATGAATATGAACATGAATATGAACATGAATATGAACATGAACATGAACATGAATATAGATATGAACATGAATATGAACATGAACATGAACATGAACATGAACATGAATATGAAAATGAACATGAACATGAACATGAACATGAATATGAACATGAACATGAACATGAATATAAACATGAACCTGAACATGAACATGAACACGAATATGAATATGAACATGAACATGAATATGAACATGAACATGAACATGAACATGAATATGAATATGAACATGAACATGAATATGAACATGAATGTTAACATGAACATGAACATGAACATGAACATGAATATGAACATGAACATGAACATGAACATGAATATAAACATGAGCATGAACATGAACATGAATATGAACATGAATATCAACATGAACATGAACATGAACATGAATATGAATATGAATATGAACATGAACATGCATATGAACATGAACATGAATATGAACATGAACATGAATATGCATATGAATATGAACATGAACATGAATATGAACATGAACATGAATATGAATATGAACATGAATATGAACATAAACATTAATAAGAATATGAACATGAATATGAACATGAACATGAATATGAACATGAACATGAATATGAACATGAACATGAACATGAATATGAACATGAACATGAATATGAATATGAAAATGAACATGAATATGTACATAAATATGAACATGAACATGAACATGAATATGAATATGAACATGAACATGAATATGAATATGAACATGAAAATGAATATGAATATGAAAATGAACATGAATATGTACATAAATATGAACATGAACATGAACATGAATATGAACATGAACATGAACATGAACATGAATATGAACATGAACATGAATATAAACATGACCATGAACATGAATATGAACATGAACATGAACATGAACATGAATATGAACATGAACATTAACATGAACATGAATATGAACATGAACATTAACCTGAACATGAGCATGACTATGAATATGAACATGAACACAAACATGAACATGAACCTGAATATGAACATGAACATGAACATGAACATGAATATGAACATGAACATGAACATGAATATGAACATGAATATGAATATGAACATGAACATGAATATGAACATGAATATGAACATGAACATGAACATGAATATGAACATGAACATGAACATGAACATGAACATGAATATGAACATGAACATGAACATGAAAATTAATATGAACATGAACATGAACATGAACATGAATATGAACATGAACTTGAACATGAACATGAACATGAATATGAATATTAACATGAACATTAACATGAATGTTAACATGAACATGAACATGAACATAACATGAACATGAATGTGAATATGAACATGAACATTAACATGAACAGGAACATGAACATTAATATGAACATGAACATGAACATGAACATGAATATGAACATGAAATGAACATGAATATGAATATGAACATGAACATGAACATGAATGTTAACATGCATATGAACATGAAAATGAACATGAATATGAACATGAATATGAACATGAATATTAACATGAATATGAACATGAATATGAATATGACCATGAACATGAAAATGAATGTTAACATGAACATCAACATGAACATGAACATGAACATGAACATGAATATGAACATGAATATGAATATGAACATGAATATGACCATGAACATGAAAATTAACCTGAACATGATTATGAACATGAACATGAACATGAACATGAACATGAATATGACCATGACCATGAACATGAACATGAACATGAATATGAACATGAACATGAACATGAACATGAATATGAAAATGAACATGAACATGAATATGAACATGAATATTAATATGAACATGAACATGAATATGACCATGAATATGAACATGAACATGAACATGAATATGAACATGACCAAGAACATGTACATGAATATGAACATGAACATGAATATGAACATAAACATGAACATGAACATGAACATCAACATGAACATGAACATGAACATGAATATGAACATGAACATGAACATGAACATGAATATTAACATTCACCTGAACATGAATATGAACATGAACATGAACATTAACATTCACCTGAACATGAATATGAACATGAACATGAACATGAACAGGAACATGAATATGAATATGAACATGAACATGAACATGAACATGAATATGAACATGAACATGAACATGAATATGAACATGAACATAATCATGAACATGAATATGAACATGAACATGAACATGAACATGAATATGACCATGAACATGAACATGAACATGAACATGAATGTAAACATGAACATGAACATGAACATGAATATGAACATGAACATTAACATGAACATGAACATGAATATGAACATGAACATGAACATGAATATGAACATGAACATGAACATGAATATGAAAATGAACATGAACATGAATATGAACATGAATATTAATATGAACATGAACATGAATATGAACATGAATATGAACATGAACATGAACATGAATATGAACATGAACAAGAACATGTACATGAATATGAACATGAACATGAATATGAACATAAACATGAACATGAACATGAACATGAACATGAACATGAACATGAATATGAACATGAACATGAACATGAACATGAATATGAACATTAACATTCACCTGAACATGAATATGAACATGAACATGAACATGAACATGAACATGAACAGGAATATGAACATGAACATGAACAGGAATATGAACATAAACATGAACATGAACATGAACATGAATATGAACATGAACATTAATATGAACATGAACATGAACATGAACATGAACATGAATATGAACATGAACATAGATATGAACATGAAAATTAACCTGAACATGATTATGAACATGAACATTAATATGAACATGAACATGAACATGAATATGAACATGAACATGAACATGAACATGGACATGAACATGAATATGAACATGAACATGAATATGAACATGAACATTAATATGAACATGAACATGAACATGAACATGAACATGAATATGAACATGAACATAATCATGAACATGAATATGAACATGAACATGAACATGAACATGAATATGAACATGAACATGAACATGAACATGAACATGAATGTAAACATGAACATGAACATGAACATGAATATGAACATGAACATTAACATGAACATGAACATGAATATGAACATGAACATGAACATGAATATGAACATGAACATGAACATGAACATGAACATGAACATGAATATGAACATGAACATGAACATGAATATGAACAGAGACATGAACATGAACATGAATATGAATATGAACATGAACATGAACATGAATATGGACATGAACATGAACATGAACATGAATATGAACATGAATATGAACATGAACATGAATGTTAACATGAACGTGAACATGAACATGAATATGAATATGAACATGAACATGAACATGAACATGAATATGAACATGAACATGAACATGAACATTAATATGAACATGAACATGAACATGAATATGAACATGCACATGAACATGAACATGAATATGAACATGAACATGAACATGAACATTAATATGAACATGAACATTAATTTTAACATGACCATGAACATGAATATGAACATGAACATGAACATGAACATGAACATGAATATGAAAATGAACATGAACATGAATATGAAAATGAACATGAACATGAACATGAATGTTAACATGAACATGAACATGAACATGAACATGAACATTAATATGAACATGAACATGAACATGAACATGAACATGAACATGAACATGAATATGAATATGAACATAAATATGAACATGAAATGAACATGAATATGAACATGAACATGAACATGAATATGAATATGAACATGACCATGAACATGAACATGAATATGAACATGAACATGAACATGAACATGAATATGAGCATGACCATGAACATAAATATGAATATGAACATGAATATGGAGATGAATATGAATATGAACATGAATATGAACATGACCATGAACATAAACATGAACATGAATATGAACATGAACATGAATATGAACATGAACACGAATAAGTACATGAACATTAACATGAATATGAATATGAAAATGAAAATGAATATTAACATGAATATGAGCAAGAACATTAACATGAACATAAAAATGAATATGAACATGAACATAAACATGAACATGAACATGAACATGAATATGAACATGAACATGAACATGAACATGAACATGAACATGAACATGAACATGAATATGAACATGAACATAGATATGAACATGAAAATTAACCTGAACATGATTATGAACATGAACATGAATATGAACATGAACATGAACATGAATATGAACATGAACATGAACATGAACATGAACATGAACATGAATATGAACATGAACATGAACATGAACATGAATATGAACATGAACATGAATATGAACATGAACATTAATATGAACATGAACATGAACATGAACATGAACATGAATATGAAAATGAACATAAATATGAACATGAACATAAATATGAACATGAACATGAACATGAACATGAATATGAACATAAACATGAACATGAATACGTACATGAACATTAACCTAATAATCAACATGAACAGTAACATGAATATGACCATGACCATGAACATGAACATGAACATGAATATGAACATGAACATGAACATGAACATGAATATGAAAATGAACATGAACATGAATATGAACATGAATATTAATATCAACATGAACATGAATATGAACATGAATATGAACATGAACATGAACATGAATATGAACATGAACAAGAACATGAACATGAATATGAACATGAAAATGAATATGAACATAAACATGAACATGAACATGAACATCAACATGAACATGAACATGAATATGAACATGAACATGAACATGAATATTAACATTAACATTCACCTGAACATGAATATGAACATGAACATGAACATGAACAGGAACATGAATATTAATATGAACATGAACATGAACATGAACATGAATATGAACATGAATATTTACATGAATATGAACATGAACATGAACATGAACATGAATATGAAAATGAACATGAACATGAATATGAACATGAATATTAATATGAACATGAACATGAATATGAACATGAATATGAACATGAACATGAACATGGATATGAACATGAACAAGAACATGTACATGAATATGAACATGAACATGAATATGAACATAAACATGAACATGAACATGAACATCAACATGAACATGAACATGAATATGAACATGAACATGAACATGAACATGAATATGAACATTAACATTCACCTGAACATGAATATGAACATGAACATTAACATGAACAGGAACATGAATATGAATATGAACATGAACATGAACATGAACATGAATATGAACATGAACATGAACATGAATATGAACATGAACATAATCATGAACATGAATATGAACATGAACATGAACATGAATATGAACATGAACATGAACATGAACATGAACATGAATGTAAACATGAACATGAACATGAACATGAATATGAACATGAACATTAACATGAACATGAACATGAATATGAACATGAACATGAACATGAATATGAACATGAACATGAACATTAATATGACAATGAACATGAACATGAATATGAACATGAATAATAATATGAACATGAACATTAATATGAACATGAATATGAACATGAACATGAACATGAATATGAACATGAACAAGAACATGTACATGAATATGAACATGAACATGAATATGAACATGAACATGAACATGAACATGAATATGAACATTAACATTCACCTGAACATGAATATGAACATGAACATGAACATTAACATGAACAGGAATATGAACATGAACATGAACAGGAATATGAACATAAACATGAACATGAACATGAACATGAATATGAACATGAACATGAGTATGAACATGAACATGAAAATGAACATGAACATGAACATGAATATGAACATGAACATGAACATGAACATGGACATGAACATGAATATGAACATGAACATGAATATGAACATGAACATTAATATGAACATGAACATGAACATGAACATGAACATGAATATGAACATGAACATAATCATGAACATGAATATGAACATGAACATGAACATGAACATGAATATGAACATGAACATGAACATGAACATGAACATGAACATGAATGTAAACATGAACATGAACATGAACATGAATATGAACATGAACATGAACATGAACATGAACATGAATATGAACATGAACATGAATGTTAACATGAACGTGAACATGAACATGAACATGAATATGAACATGAACATGAACATGAACATGAATATGAACATGAACATGAACATGAACATTAATATGAACATGAACATGAACATGAATATGAACATGCACATGAACATGAACATGAATATGAACATGAACATGAAGATGAACATTAATATGAACATGAACATTAATTTGAACATGACCATGAACATGAATATGAACATGAACACGAACATGAACATGAACATGAATATGAATATGAACATGAACAGGAACATGAATGTTAACATGAACATGAACATGAACATGAACATGAACATTAATATGAACATGAACATGAACATGAATATGAACATGAACATGAACATTAACATGAACATGAATATGAATATGAACATAAATATGAACATGAAATGAACATGAATATGAACATGAACATGAACATAAATATGAACATGAAATGAACATGAATATGAACATGAACATGAACATGAATATGAATATGAACATGACCATGAACATGAACATGAATATGAACATGAACATGAACATGAACATGAATATGAGCATGACCATGAACATGAATATGAATATGAACATGAAAATGGAGATGAATATGAATATGAACATGAATATGAACATGACCATGAACATAAACATGAACATGAATATGAACATGAACATGAATATGAACATGAACACGAATATGTACATGAACATTAACATGAATATGAATATGAAAATGAAAATGAATATTAACATGAATATGAGCAAGAACATTAACATGAACATAAAAATGAATATGAACATGAACATGAATATGAACATGAACATGAACAGGAATATGAACATAAACATGAACATTAACATGAACATGAATATGAACATGAACATGAATATGAACATGAACATGAACATCAACATGAACATGAACATGAATATGAACATGAACATAGATATGAACATGAAAATTAACCTGAACATAATTATGAACATGAACATGAATATGAACATGAACATGAACATGAACATGAACATGAATATGAACATGAACATGAATATGAACATGAACATTAATATGAACATGAACATGAACATGAACATGAACATGAATATGAACATGAACATGAACATGAACATGAACATGAACATTAATATGAATATGAACATGAACATGAATATGAACATGAACATGAATATGAACATGAACATGAACATGAACATGAATATGAACATGAACATGAACATGAACATGAACATGAACATGAATATGAACATGAACATGAATATGAACATGAACATGAATATGAACATGAGCATGAACATGAACATGAACATGAACATGAATATGAACATGAACATGAATATGAACATGAACATGAATATGATCATGAACATGAATATGAACATGAACATGAACATGAACATGAACATGAATATGAACATGAACATAAATATGAACATGAACATGAACATGAACATTAATATGAACATGAACATAAACATGAACATTAATACTAACATGAACATTAACCTGATAATGAACATGAACAGTAAAATGAATATGACCATGACCATGAACATGAACATGAACATGAATATGAACATGAACATGAACATGAACATTAATATGAAAATGAACATGAACATTAATATGAACATGAATATTAATATGAACATGAACATGAATATGAACATGAATATGAACATGAACATGAACATGAATATGAACATGAACAAGAACATGAACATGAATATGAACATGAAAATGAATATGAACATAAACATGAACATGAACATCAACATCAACATGAACATGAACATGAATATGAACATGAACATGAACATGAATATGAACATTAACATTCACCTGAACATGAATATGAACATGAACATGAACATGAACAGGAACATGAATATTAATATGAACATGAACATGAACATGAACATGAACATGAATATGAAAATGAATATGAACATGAACATAATGATGAACATGAATATGAACATGAACATGAACATGAACATGAATAGGAATATGAACATGAACATGAACATGAATGTAAACATGAACATGAACATGAACATGAACATGAACATTAACATGAACATGAACATGAACATGAACATGAACATGAATATGAACATGAAAATGAACATGAATGTTAACATAAACATGAACATAAACATGAACATGAACATGAATATGAACATGAATATGAACATGAACATGAACATGAATGTTAACATGAACGTGAACATGAACATGAACATGAATATGAACATGAACATGAACATGAACATGAATATGAACATGAACATGAACATGCACATGAACATGAACATGAACATTATTATGAACATGAACATGAACATGAATATGAACATGAACATGAACATGAATAGGAACATGAACATTAACATGAATGTAAACATGAACATGAACATGAACATTAACATGAACATGAATGTAAACATAATCATGAACATGAACATGAAGATGAACATGACCATGAACATGAACATAAATGTTAACATGAACATGAACATGAACATGAACATGAAAGTTAACATGAACATGAACATGAATGTTAACATGAACATAAACATGAACATGAATGTTAACATGAACATGAACATGAACATGAACATGAACATGAATGTTAACATGAACACGAACATGGACATGAACATGACTATGTACATGAACATGAACATGAGCATGGACATGAACATGAACATGAACATGCATATGAATATGAATTTTAACATGAACATGAACATGAAGATGAATATAGACATGAACATGAATGTTAACATGAATGTTAACATGAATGGTGACATGAATGTTAACATGAATGTTTACATGAATGTTAACATAAACGTGAACATGAACATGAACATGAACATGAACATGAACATTTACATGAATGTTTACATGAAAGTGAACATGGGCATGAACAGGAATATGAACATGAATATGTAAACATGAATGTTAACACGAATGTAAACATGAATGTTAACATGAATGTTAACATGAATGTGAACATGAACATGAACGTTAACATGAACATTAACATGAACATGAATATGAACATGAGCATGAACATAAACATGAACATGAACATGCATATGAACATGAACATGAACATGAACATGAACATGAACATGAATGTTAACATGAACATTAACATGGAAATGAACATGAACATGAACGTTAACATAAATATGAACATGATCATGAACATGAATGTAATCATGAACATGAACATGAACATGAACATGAACGTTAACATTAACATGAACATGAACATGAATATGAATATGAACATGATAATAGATGTTAACATGAACATGAACATGAACGTTAACATGAACATGAACATGAATGTTAAAATGAACATGAACATGAACATAAACATTAACATGAACATGAACATGAACATGAATGTTAACATGAACATTAACATGAATATGAACATGAACATGAACATGAATATAAACATGAATATGAATATGAATGTTAACATGAACATGAACATGAACATGAACATGAATGTTAACATGAACATGAACATGAATGTTAACATGAACATGAACATGAATATGAACATGAACATGAACATGAACATGAACATGAACACGAACATGAACATGAACATAAACATGAATATGAACATGAATATGAATATGAACATGAATATGAACATGAACATGAACATGAACATGAACATGAATATAGATATGAACATGAATATGAACATGAACATGACCATGAACATGAATATGAAAATGAACATGAACATGAACATGAACATGAACATGAATATGAACATGAACATGAACATGAATATGAACATGAACCTGAACATGAACATGAACACGAATATGAATATGAACATGAACATGAATATGAACATGAACATGAACATGAACATGAATATGAATATGAACATGAACATGAATATGAATATGAATGTTAACATGAACATGAACATGAACATGAACAGGAATATGAACATGAACATGAACATGAACATGAATATAAACAGGAGCAGTAACATGAACATGAATATGAACATGAATATCAACATGAACATGAACATGAACATGAATATGAATATGAATATGAATATGAACATGAATATGAACATGAACATGAATATGAATATGAATATGAATATTAACATGAACATGAATATGAACATGAACATGAATATGAATATGAACATGACTATGAACATAAACATTAATAAGAATATGAACATGAATATGAACATGAACATGAATATGAACATGAACATGAATATGAACATGAACATGAACATGAATATGAACATGAACATCAATATGAATATGAAAATGAACATGAATATAAAAATGAACATGAATATGTACATAAATATGAACATGAACATGAACATGAATATGAATATGAACATGAACATGAATATGAATATGAACATGAAAATAAATATGAATATGAAAATGAACATGAATATGTACATAAATATGAACATGAACATGAACATGAATATGAACATGAACATGAACATGAATATGAACATGAACATGAATATAAACATGACCATGAACATGAATATGAATATAATCATGAACATGAACATGAATATTAACATGAACATTAACATGAACATGAATATGAACATGAACATTAACCTTAACATGAACATGAACATGAACATGAGCATGACTATGAATATGAACATGAACACAAACATGAACATGAACCTGAATATGAACATGAACATGAACATGAACATGAATATGAACATGAACATGAACATGAATATGAACATGAATATGAATATGAACATGAACATGAATATGAACATGAATATGAACATGAACATGAACATGAATATGAACATGAACATGAACATGTACATGAATATGAACATGAACATGAACATGAAAATTAATATGAACATGAACATGAACATGAATATGATCATGAACTTGAACATGAACATGAACATGAACATGAATATGAATATTAACATGAACATTAACATGAATGTTAACATGAACATGAACATGAACATAACATGAACATGAATGTGAATATGAACATGAACATGAACATGAATATGAACATGAATGTAAACATGAACATGAACATGAACATGAATATGAACATGAACATGAACATGAATATGAATATGAACATGAACATGAACATGAATGTTAACATGCATATGAACATGAAAATGAACATGAATATGAACATGAATATGAACATGAATATGAACATGAACATGAATATGACCATGAACATGAACATGAACATGAACATGAATATGAACATGAACATGAAGATGAATATGAACATGAATATGAATATGAACATTAATATGAACATGAACATGAACATGAACATGAACATGAACATGAATATGAATATGAACATGAACATGAACATGAACATGAACTTTAATATGAACATGAACATGAACATGAATATGAATATGAACATGAATATGAACATGAACATGATCATGAACATGAACATGAACATAGATATAACATGAAAATTAACCTGAACATGATTATGAACATGAACATGAACATGAACATGAACATGAATATGAACATAAACATTAACATGACCATGAATATGAACATGAATATGAACATGAACATGAACATGAATATGAACATGAACATGAATATGAATATGAACATGAACATGAATATGAATATGAACATGAAGATGATCATGAATATGAACATGAACATGAACATAAACATGAACATGAATATGAACATGAACATTAACCTGAACATGAACATGAACATGAACATGAATATGAATATGAACATGAACATGAACATGAACATGAACATGAACATTAATATGAACATGAACATGAACATGAACATGAATATGAATATGAACATAAATATGAACATGACATGAACATGAATATGAACATGAACATGAACATGAATATGAATATGAATATGAACATGAACATGAACATGAACATGAATATGAACATGAACATGAACATGAACATGAATATGAGCATGACCATGAACATGAATATGAATATGAACATGAATATGGACATGAATATGAATATGAACATGAATATGAACATGACCATGAACATGAACATGAACATGAATATGAACATGAACATGAATATGAACATGAACATGAATATGTACATGAACATGAACATTAACCTGAACATGAACATGAACATGAACATGAATATGACCATGACCATAAACATGAACATGAACATGAATATGAACATGAACATTAACATGAACATGAATATGAAAATGAACATGAACATGAATATGAACATGAATATTAATATGAACATGAACATGAATATGAACATGAATATGAACATGAACATGAACATGAATATGAACATGAACAAGAACATGTACATGAATATGAACATGAACATGAATATGAACATAAACATGAACATGAACATGAACATCAACATGAACATGAACATGAATATGAACATGAACATGAACATGAACATGAATATTAACATTCACCTGAACATGAATATGAACATGAACATGAACATGAACAGGAACATGAATATGAATATGAACATGAACATGAACATGAACATGAATATGAACATGAACATGAACATGAATATGAACATGAACATAATCATGAACATGAATATGAACATGAACATGAACATGAACATGAATATGAACATGAACATGAACATGAATGTAAACATTAACATGAACATGAACATGAACATGAATATGAACATGAACATTAACATGAACATGAACATGAATATGAACATGAACATGAACATGAACATGAATATGAACATGAACATGAATATGAACAGGAACATGAACATGAACATGAATATGAATATGAACATGAACATGAACATGAATATGATCATGAACATGAACATGAACATGAATATGAACATGAATATGAACATGAACATGAATGTTAACATGAACGTGAACATGAACATGAACATGAATATGAACATGAACATGAATATGAACATGAACATGAACATGAACATTAATATGAACATGAACATGAACATGAATATGAACATGCACATGAACATGAACATGAATATGAACATGAACATGAACATGAACATTTATATGAACATGAACATTAATTTGAACATGACCATGAACATGAATATGAACATGAACATGAACATGAACATGAATATGAATATGAACATGAACATGAACATGAATGTTAACATGAACATGAACATGAACATGAACATGAACATGAACATTAATATGAACATGAACATGAACATGAATATGAACATGAACATGAACATGAACATGAATATGAATATGAACATAAATATGAACATGACATGAACATGAATATGAACATGAACATAAACATGAATATGAATATGAACATGACCATGAACATGAACATGAATATGAACATGAACATGAACATGAACATGAATATGAGCATGACCAATTAACATGAATATGAATATGAACATGAATATGGAGATGAATATGAATATGAACATGAATATGAACATGACCATGAACATAAACATGAACATGAATATGAACATGAACATGAATATGAACATGAACATGAATATGTACATGAACATTAACATGAATATGAATATGAAAATGAAAATGAATATGAACATGAATATTAGCAAGAACATAAACATGAACATAAAAATGAATATGAACATGAACATGAATATGAACATGAACATGAACAGGAATATGAACATAAACATGAACATGAACATGAACATGAATATGAACATGAACATGAATATGAACATTAACATGAACATGAACATGAACATGAACATGAACATGAACATAGATATGAACATGAAAATTAACCTGAACATGATTATGAACATGAACATGAATATGAACATGAACATGAACATGAATATGAACATGAACATGAACATGAACATGAACATGAACATTAATATGAACATGAACATGAACATGAACATGAACATGAATATGAACATGAACATGAATATGATCATGAACATGAATATGAACATGAACATGAACATGAACATGAAAATGAATATGAACATGAACATAAATATGAACATGAACATTAACATGAACATGAATATGAACATGAACATAAACATGAACATGAATACTAACATGAACATTAACCTGAACATGAACATGAACAGTAACATGAATATGACCATGACCATGAACATGAACAGGAACATGAATATGAACATGAACATGAACATGAACATGAATATGAAAATGAACATGAACATGAATATGAACATGAATATTAATATGAACATGAACATGAACATGAACATGAATATGAACATGAACATTAACATGAATATGAACATGAACAAGAACATGAACATGAATATGAACATGAACATGAATATGAACATAAACATGAACATGAACATGAACATCAACATGAACATGAACATGAATATGAACATGAACATGAACATGAATATGAACATTAACATTCACCTGAACATGAATATGAACATGAACATGAACATGAACAGGAACATGAATATTAATATGAACATGAATATTAACATGAATATGAACATGAACATAATCATGAACATGTATATGAACATGAACATGAACATGAACATGAATAGGAATATGAACATGAACATGAACATGAATGTAAACATGAACATGAACATGAACATGAACATGAATATGAACATGAACATTAACATGAACATGAACATGAACATGAACATGAATATGAACATGAACATGAACATGAATATGAACAGGAACATGAACATGAACATGAATATGAATATGAACATGAAAATGAACATGAATGTTAACATAAACATGAACATAAACATGAACATGAACATGAATATGAACATGAATATGAACATGAACATGAACATGAATGTTAACATGAACGTGAACATGAACATGAACATTAATATGATCATGAAGATGAACATGAACATGAATATGAACATGAACATGAACATGAACATGAACATTAATATGAACATGAACATGAACATGAACATGAATATGAACATGCACATGAACATGAACATGCACATGAACATGAACATAAACATTAATATGAACATGAACATTAATTTGAACATGACCATGAACATGAATATGAACATGAACATGAACATGAACATGAATATGAATATGAACATGAACATGAACATGAATGTTAACATGAACATGAACATGAACATGAACATGAACATGAATATGAACATGAACATGAACATGAACATGAATAGGAACATGAACATTAACATGAATGTAAACATGAACATGAACATGAACATTAACATGAACATGAATGTAAACATAATCATGAACATGAACATTAACATGAACATGATTATGAACATGCACATGAACATGAACATGAATATGAATATGAACATGAACATGAACATGAATGTTAATATTAACATGACCATGAACATGAACATGAATATGAACATGAACATGAACATGAACATGAACATGAACATGAATATGAACATGAATGTAAACATGAACATGAACATGAATATGAACATTAACATGAACATGAATGTTAACATGAACATGAACATGAACATGAACATGAACATAAATGTTAACATGAACATGAACATGAACATGAACATGACCATGAAAGTTAACATGAACATGAACATGAATGTTAACATGAACATGAACATGAACATGAATGTTAACATGAACATGAACATGAACATGAACATGAACATGAATGTTAACATGAACACGAACATGGACATGAACATGACTATGTAAATGAACATGAACATGAGCATGGACATGAACATGAACATGAACATGCATATGAATATGAATTTTAACATGAACATGAACATGAAGATGAATATGGACATGAACATGAATGTTAACATGAATGTTAACATGAATGGTGACATGAATGTTAACATGAATGTTTACATGAATGTTTACATAAACGTGAACATGAACATGAACATGAACATTTACATGAATGTTTACATGAAAGTGAACATGGGCATGAACAGAAATATGAACATGAATATGTAAACATGAATGTTAACACGAATGTAAACATGAATGTTAACATGAATGTTAACATTAATGTGAACATGAACATGAACGTTTACATTAACATTAACATGAACATGAATATGAACATGAGAATGAAACTAAACATGAACATGAACATGAATATGAACATGAACATGAACATGAATATGAACATGAACATGAACATGAACATGAACATGAATGTTAACATGAACATGAACATGGACATGAACATGAACATGAACGTTAACATAAATATGAACATGATCATGAACATGAATGTATACATTTACATGAACATGAACATGAACATGAACGTTAACATGAATATGATCATGAACATGAACATGAATGTAAACATGAACATGAACATGAACATGAACATGAACGTTAACATGAACATGAACATGAACATGAATATGAACATGAACATTGATGTTAACATTAACATAAACATGAACATTAACATGAACATGAACATGAATGTTAATAGGAACATGGACATGGACATTAACATGAACATGAACATGAATATGAACATGAACATGAATGTTAACATGAACATGAACATGAATGTTAACATGAACATGAACATGAATGTAAACATGAACATGAACATGAACATGAACATGAACATGAACATGAACATGAATGTTAACATGAACATGAATATGAACATGAACATGAACATGAACATGAATATTAACATGAACATGAACATGAATGTAAACATGAACATGAATATAAACATGAACATGAACATGAACATGAACATGAATGTTAACATGAACATGAACATGAATATGAACATGAACACGAATATGAACATGAACATGGGCATGAACATGAACATGAATGTTAACAGGAACATGAACATGAACATGAACATGAATATTAACATGAACATGAGCATGAACATGAACATGAAAATGAATGTTCACATGAACATGAACATGAACATGAATATGAACATGAACATGAATATGAACATGCATGTAAATATGAACATGAACATGAATATGAACATGAACATGAATATGAACATTAACATGGATGTTAACATGAACATGAACATGAACATAAATGTTAACATGAACATGAACAGTAACATTTACATGAACATGAACATGAACATGGACATGAACATGAACATGAACATGAACATGAACATGAATGTTAACATGAACATGAACATGAACATGAATATGAACATGAACATGAACAGCAACATGAATGTTAACATGAACATGAACATTGACATGAACATGAACATGAACATGAACATTAACATGAATATGAACATGCACATGAATGTTAACTTGAACATGAACATGAACGTTTACATGAATATGAACATGCACATGAACATGGGTGTTAACATGAACATGAACATGAACATGAATATGAACATGAACATGAACATCAACATGAATGTTAACATGAACATGAACATGAATATGAACATGAACATGAATGTTAACATTAACATGAACATGAACATGAATATGAATAGTAACATGGACATGAACATGAACATGAATGTTAACATGAATGTTAACAAGAACATGAACATGAACATTAACATGAATGTTTACATGAACATGAAAATGAACATGAACATGAATGTTAACATTAACATGAACATGAATGTTAACATGAACATGAACATGAACATGAACAGTAACATGAATATGAACATGAATGTTAACATTAACATGAACATGAACATGAACATGAACATGAATGTTGACATGAACGTGAACATTAATATTAACATGAACATGAATATGAACATGAACATGAATGTTAACATGAGCATGAACATGAACATGAACATGAACATGAACATGAAGGTTAACATGAACATGAACATGAATATGAACATGAACATGAATATGAACATGAACATGAATGTTAACATGAACATGAACATGGACATGAACATCAATATGAACATGAACATGAAAATGAACATGAACATGAATGTTAACATGAATGTTTACATGAACATGAACATGAACATGAATTTTAACATGAACATGAACATGAACATGAACATGAACATGGATGTTAACATGAACAGGAACATGAACATGAACATGGACATGAACATGAACATGAACATGAACATGGACATGAACATGAACATGAACATGAATGTTTACATGAACATGAACATGAACATGGATGTTAACATGAACATGAACATGAACATGAACATGAACATTAACATGGATGTTAACATGAACATGAACATGAACATGAATGTGAACATGAACATGAACATGAACATGAATATGAACATGAATATGAACATGAATGGTAACATGAACATGAACATGAACATGAACATGAACATGAATGGTAACATTAACATGAACATGAATGTGAACATGAACATGAACATGGACATGGACATGAACATGAACATGAACATGAATGTTAACATGAACATGAACATGAACATGAATATGAACATGAACATGAACATGAACATGAATGTTAACATAGAACATGAACATTGACATGAACATGAACATGAACATGAACATTAACATGAATATGAACATGCACATGAATGTTAACATGAACATGAACATGAACGTTTACATGAATATTAACATGCACATGAACATGGGTGTTAACATGAACATGAACATGAACATGAATATGAACATTAACATGAACATGAACATGAATGTTAACATGAACATGAACATGAATATGAACATGAACATGAATGTTAACATTAACATGAACATGAACGTGAATATGAATAGTAACATGGACATGAACATGAACATGAATGTTAACATGAATGTTAACAAGAACATGAACATGAACATTAACATGAATGTTTACATGAACATGAAAATGAACATGAACATGAATGTTAACATGAACATGAACATGAATGTTAACATGAACATGAACATGAACAGTAACATGAATATGAACATGAATGTTAACATTAACATGAACATGAACATGAACATGAACATAAATGTTAACATGAACGTGAACATTAATATTAACATGAACATGAATATGAACATGAACATGAATGTTAACATGAGCATGAACATGAACATGAACATGAACATGAACATGAAGGTTAACATGAACATGAACATGAATATGAACATGAACAGGAATATGAACATGAACATGAATGTTAACATGAACATGAACATGGACATGAACATCAATATGAACATGAACATGAACATGAAAATGAACATGAACATGAATGTTAACATGAATGTTTACATGAACATGAACATGAACATGAATTTTAACATGAACATGAACATGAACATGAACATGAACATGGATGTTAACATGAACATGAACATGAACATGAACATGGACATGAACATGAACATGAACATGAACATGGACATGAACATGAACATGAACATGAACATGAATGTTACATGAACATGAACATGAACATGGATGTTAACATGAACATGAACATGAACATGAACATTAACATGGATGTTAACATGAACATGAACATGAACATGAATGTTAACATGAACATGAACATGAACATGAACATGAATATGAACATCAACATGGATGTTAACATGAACATGAACATGAATATGAACATGAATGTTAACATGAACATGAACATGAACATGAATGGTAACATTAACATGAACATGAATATGAACATGAACATGAACATGAACATGGACATGGACATGAACATGAACATGAACATGAACATCAACAACGATGTTAACATGAACATGAACATTAACATGAATGTTTACATGAACATGTACATGAACATGAACATTAACATGGATGTTAACATGAACATGAACATGAACATGAACATGAACATGAATGTTTACATGAACATGAACAGGAACATGAATGTTAACATGAACATGAACATGAACATGAATGTTAACATCGACATGGACATGAATGTTAACATGAACATGAACAGGAACATGAATGTTAACATGAACATGAACATGAACATGAATGTTTACATGAACATGAACAGTAATGTTAACATGAACAGGAACATGAATGTTTACATGAACATGAACATGAACATGGATGTTAACATGAACATGAACATGAACATGAACATTAACATGGATGTTAACATGAACATGAACATGAACATGAATGTGAACATGAACATGAACATGAACATGAACATGAATATTAACATGAATATGAACATGAATGGTAACATGAACATGAACATGAACATGAACATGAACATGAATGGTAACATTAACATGAACATGAATATGAACATGAACATGGACATGGACATGAACATGAACATGAATGTTAACATGAACATGAACATGAACATGAATATGAACATGAACATGAACATGAACATGAATGTTAACATGAACATGAACATTGACATGAACATGAACATGAACATGAACATTAACATGAATATGAACATGCACATGAATGTTAACATGAACATGAACATGAACGTTTACATGAATATTAACATGCACATGAACATGGGTGTTAACATGAACATGAACATGAATATGAACATTAACATGAACATGAACATGAATGTTAACATGAACATGAACATGAATATGAACATGAACATGAATGTTAACATTAACATGAACATGAACGTGAATATGAATAGTAACATGGACATGAACATGAACATGAATGTTAACATGAATGTTAACAAGAACATGAACATGAACATTAACATGAATGTTTTCATGAACATGAAAATTAACATGAACATGAATGTTTACATGAACATGAACATGAATGTTAACATGAACATGAACATGTACATGAACAGTAACATGAATATGAACATGAATGTTAACATTAACATGAACATGAACATGAACATGAACATGAATGTTAACATGAACGTGAACATTAATATTAACATGAACATGAATATGAACATGAACATGAATGTTAACATGAGCATGAACATTAACATGAACATGAACATGAACATGAAGGTTAACATGAACATGAACATGAATATGAACATGAACAGGAATATGAACATTAACATGAATGTTAACATGAACATGAACATGGACATGAACATCAATATGAACATGAACATGAACATGAAAATGAACATGAACATGAATGTTAACATGAATGTTTACATGAACATGAACATGAACATGAATTTAAACATGAACATGAACATGAACATGGATGTTAACATGAACAGGAACATGAACATGAACATGGACATGAACATGAACATGAACATGAACATGGACATGAACATGAACATGAACATGAACATGAATGTTTACATGAACATGAACATGAACATGGATGTTAACATGAACATGAACATGAACATGAACATTAACATGGATGTTAACATGAACATGAACATGAACATGAATGTTAACATGAACATGAACATGAACATGAACATGAATATGAACATGAACATTGATGTTAACATGAACATGAACATGAATATTAACATGAATGTTAACATGAACATGAACATGAACATGAACATGAATGGTAACATTAACATGAACATGAATATGAACATGAACATGAACATGAACATGAACATGGACATGGACATGAACATGAACATGAACATGAACATGAACAACGATGTTAACATGAACATGAACATTAACATGAATGTTTACATGAACATGTACATGAACATGAACATTAACATGGATGTTAACATGAACATGAACATGAACATGAACATGAACATGAATGTTTACATGAACATGAACAGGAACATGAATGTTAACATGAACATGAACATGAACATGAATGTTAACATCGACATGAACATGAATGTTAACATGAACATGAACAGGAACATGAATGTTAACATGAACATGAACATGAACATGAATGTTTACATGAACATGAACAGTAATGTTAACATGAACAGGAACATGAATGTTTACATGAACATGGACATGAACATTAACATGAATATGAACATGGACATGACTCTTGTATATGTACAGGATGGCTTCCGTGGTGAGATACGTATAGGAGTAGTAGAGTTATGTGAATATTTTACCAGCGATCTGTGAAACAGATTAAATGTATGTGTTTTATTTGAGATCAAAAGTAAAGGTCAGTCCCACGAGCTTGTGAAGACAAGTGGTTTCCCCAAGAAGAGATGCATACATTTTGCGTTGTGGAGATTGATGCGATTATGATGACAGGAGAGAGGCTTTCGAGGCATTAAAATTAATTAATCACCCTTTTCCCCATTGCACCTCGTTCTAAATTTTGCTTTTCATTTAACTTATTTGTTTGACTTTATATTAGATTTCATATTCAAAATCTCTCATATATTGGTTTTCATTATTAAAAATTATTTATCATTCACTTTTTGTTTATTTCGTTAGTGCTGCTTTATTCTCTAGATTCAGCTTATTCTCAGTTCGTTTTTTTTAAAGTATTCGAATGCATATTGTCTTAAACATAAATACGTTTTGATCCGTAATTCTGTTTTAATTGAGTAAAGTTCAGTTTCAGTATAATTCAATCGTATCCCTTTCGTTTCTAACGCAATATTTAAAACAAATACTAAACAAATTTTGGCGTTTAAAATTTATTAAACAATGAATGTTTGTTTACTTTTAACACAAAAACAACACGCAACTTTAAATTTCTAAATAATTCGAGTTTTTGTTCGTTGTTTGATAAGAATCGGGTCAGTTCAGTTTTAATATAAACTGTTTTCTCTTTTCAACTCAATCTTTAAAAGTTTTTCGTTGTTTTTGTAAAATATCTCATTCAGTATTGACAGTCTGACAGTTTGACAGACCTTGCATACTTGCACCTCGTGTATGACGTCAGGTTTTAGTGATTAGGCCTATTATTTACGAGCATTAACTGTTTTGGGTTTTTTGATACATTTGTATCTTTGTTTAGTTGTGATGCTTCTTGCTGTCTGAGTCCCTTCTTCCGGTGTGGCTATAAAGAATATCTCTGATCTTTTATTACTATTAACTTTTCTAATAATATTTTAAACTGCACGATTTGAGTAATAGATGAGAAGCAAGACATTAATTTATTGTATGGTGAATTTCAGAACATGCATGGAGTATTGAGCCTATTTAAATCCCGTTGATTGCTGCTTTTGATTCGAATATGTATTCTGTGCATCTTCTACCAGACATTTGTAGCTTCTTAACCAATAAGAGTTACTTCAGAAAGGCAGATGCTTATATCTGTAGGATATGGGTATTTTGTACCTTAATGGTTTATAAATGCAGTATGGTTTCTTCCTGGGAGTTGATTATTATCGATTATCTGCTTCTTTTGTCTCAGCTCGTATGACTCGTTTGTCTAATGGTCTTCACAAATTCTACTGTGTTGATAACTCGATATAATATACTGTCTTATTTTTATAGTTTCTTTCTAAGAACATCAGATTTGTGGGAAACTATTTCACTGATTGTTTTCATCCTATCTCTAGGTTTGGCATTTTCAGGACGAAGGTCAATAAACCTCTGATGGTTTTTGCAATAACCATATTTTATTTTTTAATGCGATGCCCATAACATATTATATCTACAAGCTCTATGCAAATACATAAACCAATAACGTCAATGAAACGGGTACGTTGCGATTACAAGAGAGAAAAATATAGGATTTTGGATTTCTTTGGTCCAATAGACCATGAAATTAACGTGAATTAACATTGAATAAATATTTTCAAATAAGAATATTATGTTGTTGCTAATTAGGATATGTTATGTATGACCTGATTAGTAAACTTGACAATTTATGGTTGTCATCACAGCGAAAAATAACATGCACGAGACAAACACATCCATGTACACACTCACACACACACTCACACACATAAGTAGGGTCGGAATTTTAAAATAAATCAATTGCAACCATATATACGGGTAATTTATGGAAACAATAGAATGAAGTTGTGTAATGAATCAACACAAACTAACTCAAATTAAGACGTATAATGCAGATTCACCTTTTTATTAATATAATATAGTGGAATTTAAATAAAATTCTATTTCATACTTGAATGTAAAAAATTGTATATATTTGTAGCATTGTTTTCTTGTTCTTACTTGCGTCAACGTTGTCTGAGTGTCACTCTGTATCGTATGATATTTCGGGGAATTTAACCTTCTTCAACCATCTTTTGCACTTTAATTCAAACGTGCACTGTGAAAATTATCAGAAATAACTGCATGTTATATCTATAAAAGCTCGTTATATCTTAGTTTGTTTTGTTTGTGTCGATTTCCTTACACATGTGCATTGTATTGCCTTCTATAAATAACCTATACATAGATACCAGATAATACGGCAAATAAACTGCATAAACCTCTTAATTATATCTCTGCTATAAACATACATTTGTGCATTCATTATTCGGGCCGTGATAATTATAATCCTTGTGAAAGTCGAACGTTATTATTCGATTCAGTCAGCACTACAAGAAAATAATTCTTCCTTCAAACAAAACAAAACAAAAAAACGCCTCCAGTTTAAAAATAAGTTATATGTCTTTATTTTTATGGGTGTCACAAGTAGTACTACGTTTTGTAAACTGAATAGGAAATTTGCAATTTTTTGTACCTAGCCAACTGAAACATATAAGTTCCATTTATTATGTTGATAAAAATTTAGGTCTTCCAAAGAAGATCATTTTATATTCGAAATAAAATAAGTATTGCTTTAGGTTACATGTAGTTCCTCTTTACTACACGAAGACAAAAAAACATGATGTGTAATATCAAGATGTATTAAACTATGGGGTTTTTATTTTAGGTACTTAAAATCATTCATAGATTGCAAAAAAATAGGACCTAAAACAAAATAGAATGGCAAGTATGGTCATCACATATCTGTTATGGTGCTTGGTTTACTTTGGTTGTCATTCAAAATCTACGTAGATAGGAGCTGCTCACTATTTTCCCGATCGTTTCAAGAGGCGAAGGTGAGAAATGGGGAGTTATTTCGGAATAAAACAGCGAATGAAATTCATGGGCTTAGATGGTGACACGCAATGTATGTGCCAGTTCTAATATTCTAATATCATAACAGGGGTATTCTGGATTGGGGTGAAATTTACAATTACCTTAGTCTAAATAGATTTATTTCTCATTAATCTAGGATAAAAAGGTGACCGCCAGTATTAAAAGAGATACTAATTTCTACTTGAGAGAACTTAAATACCTACAAGACACAATCCTCGAGTATCTATAGTTTCCCTATACATAGATTTTTCAGGACAACCGTCCATAAAGATACTTTTCTCTACAAGTAAACCCTAACTAAATATTCAATATCACATAGTATTGACGGCAAAATAAGATTTCTTCGTATGGCTAACTTACTCTGACTTTTAAAATGAATGGTTTATCTTCGCCAAGTGACGCAACCTCAGGTAGCATTTGAAGGTTGGATACTCTACCAGACTAGGTGAATTCTAGTCCTGGAATCTTGTATGGGGGAAGAGACAACAAGAAGTATATACTATAATACATTTACATTGCTAATTAATCGGTCCTGGATATGACCTTAAACTATATCCAATGGTGAGCCCCAAGCTTGCGGTATCTGAGGAGTGTGGAGCAACCCTTTAATTGCCATTGCTCCCAGGTCTACTCTGATCCGGAGTGGTAGTATCTGATAGGGTCTCAACTATGGGTTGAATAGATACCGACTTGAAAAAACAAACAAACAAATATATTCTATTAAAAAGTTTTCTTCAAAATCATTGGATTCGGCATTAAATAACTTGAAAAAGGTTGATATGCCGTAAGACAAAAACAACCACCAAAACAAGAAGAATCAGACAAAAACAACCAACCAAACAAGCCAATCAGACGAAACAACCAACCAAACAAGCCAATCAGACGAAATTTATGGGATCAATTGTTATATTAACTGATTAATTGATTCTGGTTGTGTTCCGTATCACAATTTGATCACGCAGAAAGTTCCTACTTGAGATATTCGCTGGGGATAGATTTCCCATTCAGTGATTACTTATTTTTCTTCACACAACGAAACCTATCTTGGGTGGTTGGACTTAAGTCAGACAAATTTTCAAAGGGATTTCTTCCTGTAAGTAAAATCAGGAACCAGCAATTCGCATGGGACGGATTGGCCCGACACCTCCGTAAGAGTGAGAGACTCCTCAGCTCAAAAATAGGTTGCTAAAAATAATTAAGTTTCAACATGCTGAATGATGAATGGTTCTATGGACTCACTTTATGTTAGATACGAAAGGCTCAGTTCTCGGTAAGAAGGACAAAGTTGTCGGTGAGGAAAACAACAGCTCAAAGTCCGTCTTTCGTAAAGAAAGACGGAGAAGGAAAACCCATTCCTCATAAGTTCGTTAATCTGTTACAGAAACAATCGCCTCAAAATTCCATTGGTCTTCGCACTCAATAAGAACACTGCCTCGTAGTTCGCTACACACCATTGCTAAGTGGTCTCCCGCCGGCCCCGTTATGCTAGCGAACGCCAACAAATGTGCATACGTTCACCTCTCGCCAATCCTTGCAGCTACAAGATCGCGTTTCCCATAAGACTGACACACCGTAATGGTGGTTTCTTCCTCCTGCGACATTTGTCATTCGCATGTATCAACAAACAAGCAGCGCGGTTTATGTGTTCACTGTTATCAACTAACGTCGGTACGTTTTCATTATCGTTTAACTTAATCACAGTCGCCCTTTATGAAGCTTGTATATAAAGACATAAACAAAAACATTGATAGTGAAAGTAACCCCGAATAAGTTGATAGAAAAATAAAATGAGGTCGAACTCCAGGAACAAATCGAGTCAAACGAATGACAAACAAGCTGAAGCCAATTGCAAATGCGAGTCAATTTTAATGACAAGGGTCAGAAAGAATCCTTATCATGCCCACTAAATTATGCGTCATGCAGATACCAAAACTAATTCAGTAGAATCGATTGGATATGCTTATCTGGAAATTCCAGATTCGAAATAGACTATGTAATAACCTTCAGCAATGATTTAATGGCGTGCTCGCACTGATAATCGTAAACATTAATCAAAAGAAGATATTTATCACACATCATCATTTACAAACATCAAATAGCACAGTCCTTCTGCGGGCTTATATGTAACTGGATGGTCTCACGGCATTGTCCGGTGATACAATATGCTTAAACATGATATTTTCATTTATGCACATTGCGTATATATTATTTTAGAATCACTTCTATCGTTAATTTTACGAGACTACTTCGCATAAATAAATAAATAAATAATAATGATAATGTCGTTCATCAAATCCCGTCTGTGTTTGCTTACAATATCACGTCAGCTGATATTTTCGCTTGACGATGAATGCCATGGAAAGTCATTTCTGATTAATGTTTAGTTTTAAAATATGCAAATAAAGAAATGATGCGGCGATTTAAAATGGTGTCTCTCTTTTTATTTTTAATTGAATTCAGTAACAAGAATAAAATAAAAATATAGTGAGGTGCACCCGGGCTTGATCAGAGGATCATTCGATCTGTAGCCGAATTCTCTACATTTCCAGATGTCACTAATTCGGTTTTACAAGAAGAATTGATTTGTTGAGATTTTATTATCTCCCTTGACGGTGTAACGTAAAACATTTTTTTCTGTAAAACCCTTTTTATCTTTAAGAAAAACAACTTTTGGGATCGGATTTTTTTCGATTTGTGATACTTATCGGATGAATTTGAACAAAAACCTAACTAAGAACACTGCCAGACATATACATTATGTTTGTGTGAAATTTGAAAAAAATAGGCTCAGCCGTTTAAGAACCTATAAGGAAAGAGCTCACAGAAAAACACACAAAGTGGCTTTTATGTATAAATAGAGATTTCCTAAAATATAATGTTATGGCGAAGGTCGGTAACGATGGGAAATTACGTTTAGCAAAGAAACTCTAATGTATTAGTTCAGAAAAAAGCAAGCAACCAAATTCTCCTCCTCCTTCTCCTCCTCCTCTTCTTCTTGTTCATTTTCTTGTTGTTGTTGTTGTTGTTGTTCTTGTTCTTGTTCTTCTTCTTCTTCTTCTTCTTCTTCTTCTTCTCCATTCGCATTCATGATAATGCTGGTGCTTCCATATCAGCGGGTCTGAAGGTACCGGCTTGCTGACTTAAATACATTAAACATTGATATTGATTTCTATTTATACATTTCAATCATGTTCTGCAGAGCCGGCAAAAAACAAACAAACCCTGCAAAACAGATGAATACCATGGGTAAACATTTGAAAGCATACAAAAAACTTGAAGCTTAAAAAACCTTTACTAAAATAACCGAGTTCGGTAATAAATAACCTGCAAAATGTGTATATGCCGTAAAAGAAAACGACCAAATCAAACGCCATGAAGAAATATTTGAAGATATAACTAATATGAAGCATTGGATCGTTTGGATGTGTTTAAAGCTCGTGGTCAGAAAAAAAAGAACGCAATAAAATCTGTGTATGCATTAACAATGATGTTAATATTATTAATCAACCTTAATTTTCATAAACAATATTAAGTGAGGAATTATTTGGAGTGGAGATTTGAGTTTCGTTTTTAGATAAACAGTACATATATTAAATTCGGTGGTCATTTTGTTTGGAATTAGTTTAATAATTTAATATTCATACATTTAAGGCGTGCTTTTCACAATTGTATATGCATACTACTTAAACGATTTTCAACAGAAATGTTTATTGATTTAATAATATATATGAAAAAAAAACAACAAAGTACAACAATTTGTTGTGTATACAGAACTTTTCCAGACCTTTAAGCATTATCAAACTTTTACCAAAATGGCCGTGTTTGTTTAATAGGAGTCATTACTTATCGAGGCACTGAGGCCACCCGAGGATAAGGGTTATTGAGTGTACACTAATGAATGGTACAATATCTTAGTAGTCGTTATTAATGGAAATTTGGTAGATTGGATTACTTAAAGAAGGCGGTTCATCAAGAATTGTTCATGTCGGACGTGAAGACAACAAAATTGTAGTCAGCTAGTAAGTAAACAAATGGAAGAGACTTCCACAGGCCTGCACTTCTAAGAAAAAAACTTTGTTCATGGAATGTACGTTTTGATTTAGGCACAGTTAAAGAGTGGGGAAAGTTATTGACAGTGGTTTCAGATAGACGGGTGTTTTTTGAGAAAGATTAGCAACGGGGGACCAGTGACCGGAGCTCATACGAGCACTTGCAATGGAAGTAACGATAAAATAAAGACATACCCGCCACGCCCCTTCTGTGTGAAAGTGGTTGCAGGGGAAATAAAATGGCATCCCCCACTTAGTTACGAAGTATATTTTGTACTCTGTCAAGGCACGATAAGCTGCTTATAGCAGCTCCTGCAACAGATGTGGCAACAATCCTCCATCGCTGGACGTACATGGCTTTTATATAGATAGAGAATTGCACCAGCAGTGAGATATCGAAAGATCTCTATTAGAGTTGATATAACATAAAACAAAACAACCAAACTAAAATAAACATCATTAATAAATACTTGAAGCATGTAACTTTCAGATAAATTACTGGATTTTGCATGAAATAAGTAGAAAGGGGTTGATATGCCGTTAAACAAAACAAATAACGTTGCTGATGCTGATGAGTAATATTACCATCCTTCATACAGGTTTATTATAAACATGTTTATCTTAAACATATTATCTTAAACATGTATATCTTAAACATATCGAGAAACACCCGTCTAGCTGAAACCACTATCAATAACTTTCCCCACTCTTTAACTGTGGCTAAATCAAAACGTAGATTCTATGAACAATGATTATTTTTTAGAATTGCACGCCTGTGGAACTCTCTTTCGTTTGTCTGCTTCCGAGCTGACTACAACTTGGTTGTCTTTACGTCCAACATAAAGAAATTCTTGATGAGACGCCCCCTTAAGTATTCCAATCCAATCTACCAAATTTCCATTAATAGCGACTACACCGATATAATACCATTGATTAGTGTACGCTCAATAACATTTATCCTTAAATGGCCTCAATGCCTTGATAAGTAGTTTAAACATATGCTTATTTTAAACGTACTTTTTTGTTGTTGGCATTACTTTTTAGAATGATGTGCAAACAGAAGAAACCACACGAGCGTTTGCAATATCCATAATGGATTTAGTATTATGGATTCGACAGGTCGATTTCTATATTGTGTAATTCACATAATAAATACATACACTTTGCTCAGAAAATAAATACTTGCATAATCCTTTCTGCACACTTTACATATTTAGTTCGCATAAGACGACAGGAATAGATCTCAGTCTTAATGAAATATATAAAAACAGGGTAACAGGTATCTCTCTCCCTAAAATACAAACCACAGAATCGTAAAATAAAGTTAGGAGCCCCTTTAAAATGCAGCCACATAGCCGTATTTTGTATAAATAAATCTTAATCTGTGTCCTTTATGTACAAAGAATTTCTACGTGAATTTCCACAAACATTTTAATGTTCGTTCCTTGATAGCACACCTAAGTACGACATGTAAAATTGCAAATAATTCTGCGAAATACCTCTTTTGATATTGTCTTGATTTAGACTTTGATGGCTATATTGCGAAACATTAAACTCAAGTTTCGTATTATATGGATTCTTCTAACTACTCTTCTCATCTTGGGTGTAAGTTTCTGTCGATGTAACCTCTGAACTTCTTCGGATGTATCTTGTCGAACTCATGAATCTTTCTGTAGACTTCATAAATCTATTCAGACAAGACGCTTTAATTACTTCACAGGGGTAGCATGATCTCATACCTTCAGCCATGACCAGATAGACCTCCTAAGTAATTCGCAATTATATTTTCTGATCGGCCACACTGAGGATTGAATCTACAATCTTCGGTTTACAATTAGAATTTTTCCAAGTACCCTAACTACTGATCCACGTAGATTACATCGCCCGAAACATTGTGCAAAAAATGCTCAACATGAGAACAGTAGCCCGAAAATCCAAATAATACAAATCACCAGCGGTCATCAAAAACATACAGAAATGTAAAAGTCAAGTTTGTTTTGGTTTACATTGTTTTTTTTTAATTTGAATTTAAAATACAAGAGGTTTAACAATCCATTTATTTTGACCGTCATTCATAATCACACATACTGATTAAACATTCACCCAAGTGTCCCGCGGATTAGTAAACAGATATAAAGCATCCCTGAGTGTAAATTGGTGGATAAATCAAATATAAACTAAAAGGCAATCGTGCTAAATATATCAGATGGCAGAAAGCATTCTGTATTATTTAAAGTATTCCATAGGTGAAATCTTTAGACATTCAATGAGTATATAAAAATACAACAAAGTTATATTAATAACTATGAAATTTCCATGGGTATTATTTATAAAGTGTTATAAACTAATGCAATCTGTCATTGTGGCATCAAATTTATATTTAAAAAATGTTGAGCGGTATTATTTCATCCTATTGTAAACTCCTGTTTCTACCAGATCGGACTGTCTGAAGATATCGTCTTCTTAATTTAAATGTACCAAACGTTGATGTTATTACTTTATTCCTCTTTGAAAAAAACTCAATCATCTTCTGCAAGCCTAAAAACAAAACAGTTCTTCTCTACAAAGCAACAAAGCCAACCAGTAGGAATATATATATATATATATATATATATATATATATATATATATATATATATATACAGAAAGAAGTTTGAGCAAACACATTTGATATTATATAGTCCTAACAAGATTAATTTGCCGTAAAAAGGGAAAGAAACACAACCAAAGATGTCCTAAACGGCAGTTATCCCCATTTTTTGCTTCTGTTAGGATATTCTGATCACTCGATAGTCTCAATAAAGATAAATACAAAATACAAAACAGTCCAAATCTCCCTATCCATCAAACAGTGAATCGATACTCGATGGCGAACTGCGATAGTGTCTGAACGTTCATATAGAGACTGCCCCTACGCCCTATGTTTAAACACGCATGTCCTATAGCGTCCGACATAACTGACTGGATAACCGTTTGCATAGACAACTACATACTCTTCAAGACATTTCAACTGAAATCGAACAGCAAGCTATGGTACTCATAAAACCCACTACTTTAACTGTTTTAAACGTAGTAGATGTTATGAAGCTAAAGTCGCCGTTAGGATTGTTACCGTCAATATGTTCCATTAATTATGTCCGAAGGAGAAGAACAGAAACTTGGCTTCCAGATGTTTTGCATATAACGAACTAAATCCTGAACAAATGCTCTTTCTCAATGCCGACTATCATTCATGTGCTTGAGTTAATCTCGACAGCATCTGACAATACAAAAGTCGCAGAACGTTTCAGTAAACAATACTCTATGCAATCAGGGCCAGTTACCTCCCGAAACGAAAACAACACTTTTCCTCTACAAACCAACTAAACCAAACAGTATGTATACATATTTAAAGATATATACAAGTTGAAGCATACAAATTTCAACATTATATAATCCGAACTTGGTCCATTTGCCATAAAAAAGCAACTAAAGGAAACTATTCTAAACCGCCTAAACAATATGTGAAGACAAGGAACAGAAGACAAAAACAAACAAACAAACAATTCCACTATTATTACTGGATTCGGCATTACATAACCCGAAAAGTGTTGATATGCCGTAAAACTAAACTAAACTTCTTTTAAACTAAGTTACACACGACAACAAACAAGTGATTAATGACATGATGTATCCGAATAAGTACTGCAAGATAAACGTGATCGCTTAAAATAGCAACCTTGGACACCAGCGTCACGTAAGATAAGAAAACATTAACAAAATGCATTAACCAAAGAAATAGAAAACGAAAATCAGTAGTAAAACTGCAAACCTCCGCCTGACAACGTAATTGTCATACAATGTATATTCTGGGCCTAACGTCTTCATGAAGTAAATATTTTTGAAGTTATACCACGGAAATATTTTACAGCTCATAAACTATCTGTCTGATAAGACTAGAATTTTGCACGGTGGATAGTGTAATAAAATTTTGCACGGTTGATAGTGTAATAAAAAGAAACATCGGATTCACACATCAACTCTAGGAATTAACAATTTTCATAGAAAATAGGTCTTCCTTAACCACAATATCAGCCAAGTAGTGAGTTACACCCTACACTTTTTCACAAGAATATCCTCATGTTTTAGATTCAATCGTGTTGCATTTCAATTCAGACGAAGTTCTCAGCAATCAATGACCCCCATTTCTTGTGGCTAACTTTTTCTCTCTCTATGAGATACGTTAAAATATGAATATTCCATTTACCTCTCAAACACTTTATTAGCAAAAAAGTTTAGAACATAATTTTCCTCTCCTCAATTGTGCATTTAAATATGTTATATATGTCTTCTTCTGGTTTATTAGTCTTACCGAATTCCAGAACTATAATTCCTCTAGTTTAGTTGAGTATCCAGCTCTGTATGTTACTTGAGGTACCATCACGTAGAGATAGTATACCATTCCTCGTAAAATTCAGTGTCGATTGACTATAATAAGGAAATCTTATTTGAGCCGCGAATAATATGTGATTTTGAATATTTACTTATACTTATAGAAAAAAAACTATCTTCATGCTAGGTTGTCCTGGCAAACTTCGATACAAAGAGCCCTTAGACACTGGAGGATAGAATCTAGTAAGGATTCAATTTCTCTCCAATAGGCATTCAAATTTCTTCCAGTAAGATACTAGACGTCATCTTTTTAATACTAGGCGTCATCTTTTTACCCTAGATCAATGTGGAATAATTATTTTTAGACGAAGGCAATTTTAATTTTTACTCTAATCCACAATGCTCTTTCATTTCGATATGCTAAATCCTCCGATAGCCTCCCCCCCACACAAAATGATACCTATTGTGCGGGATACTGTACTCTATTTTATCCCAAAATACTCTCTTCCCACATAAGTGCTAACTTAGCTTGTTTAAACAACCCGGAAAACAGTGTGCAGTAAAGAAAAACAGCTTTTTATGCTAAAGCAATATTTATTTCAATTTAGAATTATCTTTTTGGGGAGAGCATTGTGTCTAGCTCTACCATCGTACCTAGACAAGTAAATATGTACTCAAATGAAAATATTTGCTGAAAGTGGAAGTATGCTTCAGACTGGAGTCATTTCAATAACTCTGAGTTTTAGATGACCTGAACATTGATGCGAGGTGTACTACCATTTAGTGACAATTACTTCATAGTAAGAACTAGCATATTACCTGCGTGATTAAGCATGTATTCTTCAATTACAGCGATATGCACGAATTTTTAAAGTATGTGGATGAGATGATGTTCCCAAACAATTGTTACCACTAGTGTAAAAACTGATGACTTCGTGATCCAATGATAAATGAAGGATGTCATTTGTAATCTTAGGTGTAGTTAGTACTATGGACCTATGATGAATCACAGTGAATTACATTTTTCTCTTACATGATGTCTAGCAGCGTCGTTGCTGTTCATCGTCACCGTTTCATCTAGTGGTTGTTTTGTTTTCCAATGCTACTCTCGTTTAATCTAAATGTGACTCCCCATCAATGATGCTATACAAAGAAAACTTCTTTTCACGCAGAAAAAGTACAGATATGTTCATTCCGAGTTTCGAAGAGTTTATTTTTGAAGAGAATTAACTCACACAAAAGAGACGGTGAAGTTTTTTGACTAATTATTTAGTTATATTCAATCAATAACATGCGAAGGGAGATGTAAGGCGTGTTATTTCGCACTTTGCAATATTCAAATTCTCCTTACAGAATTATCACCAGTGTGTAGTGTGTGTCTACCTGCTTCCACAGATAATCTCTTTATTTTCGGTCTACCTCGCAAAGCTCCCTGGATAGATCTCTCTCCCCTCTCTCTCTCTCTCTCTTGCGCGCGCGAGAGAGAGAAGATTCTCATGACATCATTTTTTCTCGAGCCATATATCTACTTTTCTATCTCTAACCCTACCTGGCCTGACCTTTTATTTCGTGTTTGGACCTTACAGGTCACCTCTCTTTGATTCTGTTTTACATAATTGGGTCAATTAAACTTGTACCCAATGCGCTTGTGGAAAACTTTATAATAGTTGATTCACTAGCTATTCATATACTATGGAAATAACACCAAATTTAAACCCCATTTTCTTTTATTTTCATCTGTTTTTCTTTCTCCCTGTCGACCAGTCCAATTAAAGACAAAAGTACCCATCATCAAAGGACCTGAAGTAATCTCGTCAGCATCAGACAAGGCAAGACCATTTGCCAGGAACTTTGAAGCTAATTCTACCCTATGCGACGAAGGCCATCAACTCTCGGTATTTCCTTCTATAACAGACAACACGCTATGCAACATACAAATATATGTGCGTGAGATCGCCAAGCTAATCAAGAACCTTGATTCCAGTAAAGCAACTGGCCCTGACAGCATTCCAGTTATAGTGCTGTAAAAGCTCCAACCAAAACTTCCCCCCATTCTTACAAAACTGTTAAAGCGTTGCCTTAAGGAGAATTGCTTTTCAACACCCTGAAAAACCTCATCAGTATGCCCTATATTTAAGAATTCAGGTGAAAAGTCATCTCCCTCTCAGTACTGGCCAATAAGTCTCCTATGTGTCATGAATAAGTTGTTGGAATCCATATTAAATAAAGAAGTAGTCAACCACCTCAGCAGAAACAACATTTTAGTGACATGCAATATGGTTTCCGATCTGCAAGATCTACACCAGATGTGCCAACGGTTATATCTCAGGATTAGTGAATCTCTTGACAAAAGCTTCCTTTATAGGAGCATTGCTCTTGGCATATCGAAGGCCTTCGATAAGGTATGACATAAGAGCCTACTTCACCAGATTTTCAGCTACGGTATAACTGGAAATGTCTTCTCAATCATTAAATGATTTCTCTCCGATAAGTTCATGAGAGTAGCGGTTGGTGGGCAGAAATCAGACGGCCACAGTATTAATGCTGGAGTCCCGCAGAGGTCCATCCTGGACCCAACTCTCTTCCTGATCTACATCAATGATCTCCCAACACACACTTAAATCATTCGTGTATATCTATGCTGATGACTCGACTATCTATGGCAACGCATCAAATGCCGTAAATTACAAAGTTCTCTCTAATTCTCTCTCCTCTGAACTTGAGCGCGTGGTACAGTGGGGGACGAGGTGGCTGGTCACTTTTAATGCATCTAAAACCAAGCTTCTAATTTTACATCATCAACGCTCTGATCCCCATCTGGCAGCAATTGAAATAGATGGCTCTCGTCTTGGGCAGCCTCCATGTTTTGACAAGCATCTGGGGTTGACTTTTACCCCTGATCTGAAATGGAACACGTACATCAGGTCTGTTGCCAAGGATGCTGGGAAAATTGTGGGATCCTTCTTCCACTCCAGAAGATATCTCACTACTGCTGCAATTCTCTATCTGTATAAAAGCCAAGTACGTCCAAGGATGGAGTACTGCTGCCATATCTGGGCAGGAACTGCTAAAAACAGCCTACCCTGCCTTAAAATAGACTTCGTAGCTCAGTGGGGGATGACCTTTTCTCTTCCTTGCAACCTCTCTCCCACAAAAGAGACGTTGCGAGCCTGTCTTTGTTTTGTCGTTATTTCCATGGCAAGTGCTCGTCTGAGCTCTAATCTCCCTTCCCCCCTTGCCAATCTTTCACGAGAAACACACGTCATGCTGAAACTACTGTCAATAATTTCCCCCTCTCTTTATCTGTGCCATAATCCAAACATAGATTCCATGAGCAGAGCTTCTTTCTCAGAAGTGCACGACTGTGGAATTCTCTTCCGTTTGCCTGTTTTCTACCTGACTACAACTTGGATGTCTTCAAGTCCAACATAAACAAATTCATAACAAACCGCCCCCTTAAGTAGACACTTTATCAAATCTCCAATACTAATGATTACTACAATACTGTACACGAATTAACCCTTATCCCTGAGTGGCTTCCGGGCCTTGATAAATTGTGACCTCCATGTAAAAATAAGTAAATAAAAAGTGTATAAGAAAGTAAAGAAGCGGCAGTTAAGAAGTGGAGCTGATGAATTCATGTCTTCTTGGTGTAAACGCATCATAAAATAAGAAAAAAACACCCTGAATCCAACCACAGGGTCACTAATATGTAAGAAAAACAGTAACATTTTTAAGATCTCGCGATTTTTTTGATAGAGTTGAACAATTGTGACATGAACCACATGTAATACATTAATGGTTTGAATAATCTATTTTTAACAAAGTTCGATTCTTTCATGAAGATACATTAACTACGCTATTGTCCGCGGCATAGATTTCAGTTTTTCTTTGCGAGCCGTTTGCAGAACACGCAACTCTCAATGGAATCATCCTAGCGGGATATTGATAAGCATTAGAGAATAGTCAATAAAAATAAAGATTGTCTGATCCAAATTCGCTCTGAAACGAGAATCGAAGATTATTTGCCAACGATCAGCATTGTTTTGTCTTCTCCGATTATTCCTCCGCCAATCGCTTTCTTCTAAAACATCCGTGGGTCGATAATTCAATAACACAAGAAAAAAAAATATATAAAATGATGAGAAATATGACGTGTCAAAAATTTATCGGGATTTACTAATTATATTTATTGCTTATTCGCTGGGCCGCACTACTAATCCTTCTTCATCTTGCTATTTTTTTTCGTTATTTTACTTCTTTTCTTGGTTTTATTCTAATAATATTTATTATTATTATTATTATTATTATTAATAATAATAATAATAATAATAATAATAATAATAATAATAATAATAAAGGGAAACCAAAGGGCCGAGAAGGATCAATAACGACTGAAAGATC
This sequence comes from Euprymna scolopes, assembly GCF_053919585.1. Classification (NCBI taxonomy): domain Eukaryota; kingdom Metazoa; phylum Mollusca; class Cephalopoda; order Sepiida; family Sepiolidae; genus Euprymna; species Euprymna scolopes. Next base: position 75,321,505 of record NC_136509.1, read on the forward strand.
GAGGAGCGAGTGCCAACCAGACCTCGGCTCGACAAGCGCAAAGAGGACTGGGACCTTGGGGAGGCTGAGTGCCACTCAAATTCCAGTAAAAACCATTGGCCACAACCAGCGAGAAATCAATGGTAAGCAGCTGTTACGATGATGCAAATTCATTTGCAAATGCTATCGAAGGAGGTGGTGAGAGAGCTGGACGTCTGGGGCGACTTGTTGTCACTTAGCTTCCAGAGAACACCACAGGTTTCCAATCAGATGGTTTGTTGACTTGTGTGAAAGCTCCATGTGAGCCACTACTACTACTACTACTACTACTACTACTAATAATAATAATAATAATAATGTGGACGAATAGACGAATGATACTAAACCGTATGTCCAGACTCCTTATTCAAATTTTAATCAAAATCCATGATATGAATTTGATCCGAGACAATGTCTCGAGCTTAAGAATGCTTAAGAAGAAAGTGCAATTAGGAGAATCCTGCCTAATATATTTTATTACATTTACACCCAAACAAGGCACAATGCCACCTTGATATAAAGGGCTACTATAAGGGAACATAAGTTGCAAGGATACTATCTAGGGAGTTGATCAGCAAGATGTCTGCTTACATTAAACTTGAACTTATGAATGTCAGTACAGTAAGAAGAAGAAGAAGAAGAAGAAGAAGAACTCCCGTTTTAAACAGCAATTTTAAACTTATACTACGTATAATATTTAGTTGTCTCCCCTCACTTTTCAAAAGATAGTATGAAAAGCATAATAGATGCAATTTTTTGGGCAGCCGAAACAAACAAACAAACATACGTAAATATACAAATATATGTATGGACGTATGTGTGCAATGCCAACTGTCTTGTTTATATATATATATATATATATATATATATATATATATATATATATATATATATATATATGTATATATATACATATAGATATATATAGATATATGTGTCTGTGTGTGTGCGTGTGTGTGTGTGTGTGTGTGTGTAAAAACTAATATGTATTTAAAATCAAAAATAAAAATAAATCTATTTTTTATTTAACTACGGTCATTAAACATGTGAAAATTCACCATGTTCTTTTTGTCTTTTTCCATAGATAAAGTTAGAAGTCGTTCAAAATAATGATCGACCGTTCCTTAACTTTTGAACGCTACTGTATAGTGGCTTCCTTCAGTCTGGACAGACTATAGATGCCCACACCGAGGGTGCCTGCGCGTGAAAATTTTGTGGCAAGAATTGCGCAATCTCACACCACACCTCTCCTGAGTCGACATCGTAAAATACCAGTGGCACGTGGAGGTTAAACACGACTGAAAACAATGCTGAGAAAAGCGGCAAGAACATACAGCGCCTAGACTCCCCAAAGAGTAGACCATCTGGTAGTAGCAAGGCTCAACGTTCGTTAACTTCACGAGAACCAGTGTGTCAACGCGATTATGCCGTACATAACATATATATATATATATATATATATATATATATATATATATATATGTATATATATATATATATACATACACACACACATATATACATATATATATATACACACATATATACATATACATACACCCACAAACACACACATACTGATATATATATATATACGTATGTGTATATATGTGTAACTATATATATATATACATATGTGTGTATATATATATTGCATGAATTGAAATATATTTAAGCGTATTATAAGACAGAAAAAATCTCAAGTGTGTCAGTAATCATGCATGTTTATGTCGCTAACTTTAATAACTAGGAACATCCCAAGCTGACAAAAGTTCACGAAGCTCCAATTTCACACGATGCAATCCGTATATATGAATATTCAGTGATACTGTTTGAGAACCCGAAGACGAGTTACAATCATTTGTTAGAGAATAAGTTCCTTTGCCTTAACTTACCTTCGGGGACAAACATTAGTTTACAGTCTCTAGGCTACTTTTCAACTAGCTTACAAACTAACATAGATGAAGACATTATTTGGAAACTACGCCCCTGATCTAATTAGCCAGCAAATCGACATATCCTTCAAAATTTATGGAACATTGAGCTAGGATTAAAATGTACTAATAAATTTTAGATTTTCTCTCTCTCTCTCTCTCTCTCACTCATTATATATATATATATATATATATATATATATATATATATATATATATATATATATATATACTTGGGAGCAATCACTTATCAAGGCCCGAACGCTACTCGAGGATAACGGTTAATTGTGTAAGATGGAAGTATAGTGACCTTTAATAAGTGTAAAATGTGTATCGTTTTATTATTTATGGGGACGGCTACACAGTGTTCCACAGGCGGGCGGTTTTAATAAAAAAAAGCTTCGTTCATGGAATTCGTGTTTGGATTAAGACATAGATAGAGAGTAAGAAAACTGGTTTGTAGTCTTTGTAGGTATTCCAGTGTATTTTGTGAAAGTCTTGCAAGATGAGGAGCAGATTGGAATTCAGTCGGGCACTTGCTATGAAAAAAATAATAGAGCAGAGACAGGCTTGCAACGCTTTTCTGTGGGAAAGAGAGTGCATGGAAGAGAAAAGGACATTACCGACTACGGTTCGAAGCTGGTTTTAAACGCTATCAATGTTGGATAGCACGTGATGATCGGCTCCAGATGTTGCGACAGTACTTCATTTTAGGGCTTCATTCGCTAATACAGATAGAGGATAGCTCTGGTCGTGAGATATCTACTGAAGCAGTAGAATGAAACAAGGATTTTACCAGCGATATAGGCAATAGACTTGATGTATGTGTTCAATTTCAAAGTAAGGGGAAGGGATGTCCAAGAAACTTGTTAAGACATGGCGCATCCTCAAGGCGGGAGCCATTCGTTTAAATTGGGTGATAAGAGTCAGAGCGGTTATGATGAAAGTGAATTAAAATGAACCAACCACATTTTCCCTAGTGCACCACGTTCTCAAGATCAAGAGAGAAAGGATCAGAAAGTTCTTGGTGACTACCAGTCTTTGAATTGCTGTCATAGATTGTTGTATCGTGTGCATAAATATATGCGAATGATCTAAAAATGTGATTTGGTATATTATTGATGAGGATCAGGTAGAGTGTTTGACCCAGGATGAAACCTTGGGGGACACAAGCCTTAATACTATGAGTTTTTAATTCTTGTCCATCAACGACTGTTTTATAAGCTTATCAGGGAGCAAGGATTTAATAATTGAGAGGAGATTTCAAGCTATACCGTAGCTGCCGATCTTGTGTAGTAGACACTTATGCCATACGCTACCAAAAGCTTTTGATATGGCAAAAGCTATTGTTCTAGAAACGAGGTCCCTGTCGAGAGATTCAGTTACCTTGTGTAATATAACAGTTAGTACATCAGCTGTAGATCTCGCAGAACAGAAACCATATTGCATGTCACTGAGCAAGTTAGTTTTGCTGAGATGGATGATCACTTCTGTTTATAACAGATTCCAGCATGCGCATGTTCGATAATGATGCGCAGCAAACTGATTGGTCTATACTTACCTATCTCAGAAATTTTTAAATACAGGGGCAGACTGATGAAGTTTCTCAGGGTGTTGGGAAGTATTTATTTTTAAGGCAACGAATAAAAAGCTTTGTACATATGGGAGCTAGTTTCTATTAATGCCTTTAGATCACTATGGTTGGAATGCCGTCGGGGCCAGGTGGTTTACTGGAATCAAGTGGATCACGGTGTGATAAAATTTCAACATCACGTACATACATTTGCATATCGCGTAGTGTGTTTTCAGTCATAGTTGAAAATACGGGAGAGGAGTATTAGCCACAAATGGTCGAATTTGCTGCAAAGTTTTGGCAAAGAGTTTTGCGTTGTTAGATGCGTATTTAGCGGGGGGTATATGGAAGAAGATGTTTCATACCTTTCGGTCCGGAGATTATTTGTCTTCCTGCTGTTAGGGGCTGTGATGAATGTCCGTCATACTAACTCAATGAAATGATTGAGACATACCTGGCTTTTCATTTTTGTGACCACTAGAAAACTACCTAATATTTTATTTATAATTTTGTGAACTACTAGAAAACGACTTATAACTTATATGTTTGAAAACGACTTATAATTTATATTTTTGTGAACCACTAGAAAACGACTTATAACTTATATGTTTGAAAACGACTTATAATTTATGTTTTTGTGAACCACTAGAAAACGATTTACTATTTTATAAATATACATTTATTTCGGATGTCTCAGTGTTTTCACAGGGGTCTGCAACGTGTCTACATGCTTTTTTTCGTCTATGCTCGCTTCCCAGCTTCACAACCACTTCTGGTTACCTTGGTGACCAAAAATTAGACTCACAGCTCTAATCTTTTTGATCTGTCAGTTCCGCCACGCCATCTCAAAAGAACACGTTTAATTCATGAGTTCCGTTGAGGTATGTGATTAAACGACACGTCTCACTAACGTGTGAGCTCTTGGTCCGTACCCAATGATTAAGGTCGATTTAGTTATATTTTGTTTATATTTTAAGTTAATTTTTGTAAATATTTCAGTGACCAATATATTTCTCTAAACAATAATAAGTCTTAATATAAAATATTTTAGCAAGATTACTGCTGTTGTCCACTTATTACTAGATAGATAGATACATGCATACATACATAGATATAAGCTATCTATATAGATATCTATATAGATAGATAAATCATAACAAACTTTTAACCCTGCTATTATCTAACAAAAGTACCTCAGCCCCATTGATTATGATAGAGATAGAGGAGACACTTCTGTTCCCTGTGTGTTATTCTCCATGTTAAACCTGACGTTTAATACTAAATATTAGAATGTGTGCAAATTTGGTATTAATTATGAAATAACCAATTCTGTATTGATTATTAAAGTGTAACCAATATATAGTAGTTATTTTAAAAAAATATAGCTTGGTTGCCATCAGCCAGAATAAAAAACAAAATATATAGCGTTCAATCATTATTAGTAAAGTTTGAAATATTTGCTAGAGCTGATATCAAGACATTAAAATTTGGGAGGGTGACAAACAAATTCAAACCTTTAGTATTATACACGATTCAAGCAAACAAGTTAGCCAGCAAAAACTTCCGGGTGGGTCACATACTTATATATATATATATATATATATATATATATATATATATATATATATATATATATATATATAGAGAGAGAGAGAGAGAGAGAGAGATAGAGAGAGAGAGAGAGAAAATAAAAAGGAACAAACCGTATTATGTGTTCATCAACGTTTCGTCTTTATTTCGAGACTTCCTCTGGATGAATGAGATTAAGAAACAAAAAATACCAGTACAAAATATTTGAAAAAAGTTTCACGTGCACAGTGTGGCGCAGTTCTATTTCAGAGAAACGGAAAAAAGACGTTGGAAATTCAAAAAGGAGGGGGAGGGCTGGCGCTGTTAAAGAGAAGACATTTTAGTGACATCATATAGTCGTTAATGTAATTTTAAAACTATGAACGCAAGTTAATATTCTTATTGAGAAAAAGATATATCTGTTGAAATTCAAATATAAGTTTGTAACAGAAATAAAATGGGTGTTTTTTATATAATTTATTGAAAGAGAGAGAGAGAGAGAGAGAAGACGCAATTTTTATTGTGATGTGTTTTAATTCCGTATGCATTTTCTAGTTTTGAGTGGGAAGCGACCGACGGATCTTACGTATTCGCTTAAACCTTTATACATTTGCTTAAATTTGGAGCCACCCTGGAAGATTATTAGTAAGTAAAAACGCGCTGCTTTAATGTTCGTAAGTAGTTTTGATGAGATTCACCTACGGTGAACGCATATACACAAGAAATGTGTTATTAGTAATGATTTACATGTTTTTCTTTCTTTACTCTGTATGTTTCTATTCCATTGCACTAAGAGATAACATTTACTTCGCTCCCCGCCATAAACAAAAATAAAAATATGTAAAGATTATTACCCCCTTTTGCCACCAATATATACACAGTTCTGCTTTTATCATATGATGGCAGGTTTAATGGGTAATTATTTTACTAAGTATGCATCCAATTGACGTGCACCTTCGCGAACATGTATTACAAAATATCACTTGAAAATGTATTATAAAATATCACTCAAAATCTGATGTAAATTTATTTTCTTCTGAAAAAGTTTTATATATAAGTTATTCCAAGGATTTTATATATAAGTTATTCCAAAGATTTTTGGCCGAGTGCTACATCTCTGATAATGAATTTTCAAAGGTAATGTACTCTCATTATTTGCGGTGCTTCATCCATGATATAAATCTCAACTGTCTGTTGTAATGTATGTATGTATGTATGTATGTTTGTATGCATGTATGTATTTATGTATGTATGTATGTGTGTATGAGGCGACGGATTTTAATGAGATTGTTATCATTTTAAAGCTCGACCCTTCGGACGACAAATATCGAAAACTTGACTAAAATCATAAATTACTACACGCTCAATTGGGCATTTTTCTACAGGAACGGGTCGCTTTTTTCGCCGATATATGTGAAAGTCATCCCTTTTTCTTTTGATTGACTAGTCTTAATTTAAACCATCGCCTCTTCCAGTTTTGCAATGGACGCAGCGACTAAGATGTTACGTTTTTTTTCACGTTCTTTTTATTCTTTGCCGTGCGGGTTGGAGCTTGCCTGCCTATTACCACATATTTTTTTGCTGAACACACACCTCCAACCACCCGCGCAACGCCGGACATAACGGCTAATATTAATGCATAATCAATACAGCAGAATCGTCGGTTCTTAAAAAATATTTAAAAACATATTTTATATACATATAAATGTTATATATGCTATATGTACTATATATGTTAGCAATTTACAAATGAGAATGCTACTCACTTTTTCTTCGACATCATATATTGCAAAATTCATAATGATTCGTTCAGTAGTTTAGAAAACTAAATGTTTGTTGTTGGAGTGTGTGTGGGTTTGCGTTAGCGCAGCCCATAAAAGGCTATGTTTATAAAACAAATAATTTACCACCGTTTCTTACCAGATTACCAAGAATATATATTTCAAAACTCATAGTGGTCGGTTCTTACAAAATTAAACGTTATTTCCATCCTAAATGTTAACACTAAAAAAAAATAATGTACTCATATTACCAACCGTATTTTTTAGAGTATATATGCCGGCAAAAAGAAAGTGCGCACTTGTAATTTTTTTCACAAACTGCAAATTTAAGCTTAATTTGATGTAATTGTTTAAACAAAATATGCCTCATTTGATTCCCTTTTATTCCTCTATAATTTACCTGTTAACATTTGATTTTTAATTGAAATATTCTAGTGTTTACGTAAATTTAAAAATAACTTCAAATCGAGGAGGCAACAAAAAAGTCTGCAGCAACAAATTCGCTTAAAACCAGCTTAAATTATCGTCCCCAAATCACTTTAACATGTCCACCAACAGCCAACAAAGCATCTCTAATCGTAATTGTTGCTGTTCCAGGTTATAGAAGGAAACATTTAGTCCATATGCCACGACTTTCTCTTAGTGATCGTCAGGAGCTCATTAATCTCCACCTTTCTGGTTTATCCAATCGAGAAATCGGCAGCAGATTGAAATGTGATGAGAAAACGGCACGGAAGACTGTGAAAAGCACCAACACACCGGCAGTGTTCGTGGTGCCCCTAAATCTGATCGCACTAGAGTTACTTCTAACAGGAAATACAATGTTATCAAGATCCGACGCCTCAGAAACAAATTTATAACAGCTGCCCAAATCCAACAACAGTGTAATCTTGTTAAAAAGTGCTCTCCTTCAACTGTCAAGAACAGATTAAAGGAATTCAAATTTACGGGAATATGTTGCAAGACGTAAGCCAATGATTTCTGTAAAGAACAGAAAGCACCGTCTGGTTTTCGTCAGATGCAATGAAGATCATGACTCTTTATATTAGTCAAAAGTGCTTTTTAGCGACGAAAGCAAGTTCAGTAGGCTAGGTAGTAATGGTAGGCAGTATGTTCGTCGGAGAAAAGACGAAGAATTTTATCCTAGGTTCTCAGTTTCAACGCTACAAGGAGGTGGAGGTTTAGTTTCGGTGTTTGGCATTATTAGTACCAATGGTCCAGAGCTTATAGCTCGCTTGCAAGGTCGAATTAATTCGACCAAGTGCATTAATATGTTGACTCAGTATTTTCTACCCTACATTGGTCGGAATTTGGATGATAACCCCGTCTTCATTCAGGATAATGCTCCCATTTACACAGCTGGGAATGTTGAGAGGTTTCTGGAAGAGAATAATATTCAGTATTTGGATTGGCTTGCACAGTCTCCAGACCTCAATTCTATCGAAAACGTATGGAATTACATCAACAACAGCGACGCAATGATAAAAATTCAAATTGGGAAGAACTTTGGACAAACATTAAAGAAAAATGGGATTCCCTTTCCCCTGGGTATTGCTACAAGCTAGTTCAAGGAATTCCCAAAAGATTGCAGGATGTAAAATTACAGAAGGACTAGGCTACTAAATATTAAAAAGTGCATTGTGTTCCTGTTGTATTTGTGTTTCATTAATGTCCTAAAGTTACATTTAAATACCAATTTTCAATTTTGTGGACTTTCTTTTTGCCTCCTCAATTTAAAGTTATCTTTTTAAATTGACGTGAACAGTAGAATATTTAAATTAAAAGTCAAATATACGCAGGTAAAATCATAGAAGAATAAAAAGCCAATCAAATGAGGTATAGGTTGTTTAAACAGTTACATTAAACTTAGCTTACATTTGCAGTTTTTGAAAAAGATACAGGTGCGGACTTTTTTTTGCCTATATATATATATATATATATATATATATATATATATATATATATATATAATTCCTAACAGTCTATTAATAAAATTATGGGGTCATGCTGGACATAAACTAGCAGCGTGCCCCGACGTTGTACGGGATTGGATGAGAATACCTTCGCTATACTCTTATTCTCATGCAAATCGGTGAAATCGCCCATTTTAAAATCTAATCTAGTTTGGCAGCCCCTCCCATCTTGTACCAGAAGAACGCTCACATATCCTCTCGCAGCGACTAGGTCACAGCACATATTAGTCTATATTGAACGATATAGAATCTGATGTTTATTTTATAAACTTATGTATAAACTAGCATGGATATCCATACCCAGCGTTGCCAGTTCATGTCAACATGAATTTCGGTTGGGCCACACCTGCTATACTTAAAATATTGATAAGTTTTTCATTATTATATGCCAACTTCATTATTACCAACAAAAATTTCAAAAATAAAAGAACGGATGAAAACTCGAAAATTTAATCCCCCTTTCCCCCTCAAAAAAGAAGTACGTGACAAACTCTCCACCAGATATTTCGGCAGAAGGGATACGAAGAGAAGCTATTCTTCAGATATTGAGCACCTTTTTATGACTATATACCAGTTTAAGCAGATTTCTTTTATGCTACCTCCGTTTAGAAAGATTTGCCTTTATGGTCTGTTGCAAAGAAAACAAACTGTAAATAATTCAGTTTCAAAAATACCAAAATAGATTTGTGTTAACCGAAATACACTTTTTATGTTATAAAAATGACCTATGGGTGTATTGTGTTATTAAAAAAGAATAGCAAGTATGATGTCTAAACAAGTGAGAAGAAAAACTGGTGTAAAATATAGATGAAAGTTTTTTTTTTAAATAAAGAATTGTAATTGAATAAAATTGTTTGTTTATTTGAAAATAAAAGTCCACTGTACTACAACGTTAATTACGAAATCGCCTAAAATTATTTTATTTAAACTAATTCCAAAAATAATGCTTGATAATTGTAGTTTTAATATCCGCCGAGAAAGAAAACAAAAACAATTAGAACTAATTTGGCGCACAGGGGAAATAACTCAAACTGGTTTATAAAAAAATCGATGTCGGTAAAAATAACTTAAATTAAATATGTTATCAATATAAATACACATTTACATTAAAAAAACCTTTAATAGAGCACTAAAAACAATTCTCACACTATAAACAATAACTAACATACCGCTTTTTAATAAAATCGATTTTCCCTAATACAATATGCAAATGAGGTAACCTCTTAATAGTATATTTTGCAAGAATCATACTATATACAGAAATGAATGAAATAATAAAGTAATGGATCTTTTGTATATATCTATATCAAATTGTGAAAAAAAAAACAAATAAACAGACTGGAATACGAATTTATATATATAGATAATGGCTACACTTAAAGTTGTAAATGCAAAAGTTAGCTATCATGCTTCAACTGTGTCCTACATATTTATTTCGAACGCATCCTTGTATCAGCAAACAACCAACTGTTGATTTGATGAACGTATTCTTACATAATAATTTGAATTAAAGTTTTTTTCTTTACTTGCCTCCCTATGAGAGTAGAGTTATACAAAAGGTCCCATTTTAATATGGGGCAAACCAGCTCCCCAATAAGGCCACTCTTGTCAGTAAAAAATTTAAAAAAGTATCAGTCATGATGGATCTCTCATCCACTAACCGAGACCAAACAAGTGAAGTGAAAAAAGGGAAGTTCAGCATCAAAACAGATACTACACTTTGATCCTGGTACGAAGGCCGAGAACCTATTTGAATTAAAGTTTAATGCACAAAAGTATTCCGGTTCAATTGTGCTCTAAAAAGAAACGTTCATTTCGAACGCACCCCTGTTTTATAAAAGAAACTACAGTTCACCTTATAGGCTGGGGCTTTCTGTCTATGTGGTGACAAAATGTATCAAATGCATAAATTGTATAATAGTGTTATATGTGTTTAAAATCGGACTTCTTTTTTCAATTGCATTGTTTCGATTATTGATTTTCGATACTTATCAGACGCATTCCGATACAAATCCTTCGTAAGAACATTCCCACGTAATCAAGTACCTTCGTGCAAATTACAAAAACATAAGCTCAGCCGTTTCCGAGTCCATAGAGAACGAACGTACATACACATATTACTCCCCACACTCGCATACACACACATACACACACCCTCACACACACAAAAATTCCTTTATATAATAGTAGATAAGTGTCCATGCTTGATTGTATAAATCTCGAGATATAGACAATTACACCAATCTGAACTTTTTACATAATGTCTGATATGGAGTTTAATTCGATTGCTTTCCATAATTCACAAAAAAGGCAAAAGATTGGCTGTGAAGTCGTCAGTGCGTACAACTGTCTTAGTGTACAGTGAAATGCAGCCATTTATGTCAAGATAAAACATACAAAGATATGTGCTACATTTGCTGATAACATCCGACGTGTATGCTCGTTATTTTCCTCACTGTTATTTATGTCATTATTATTTTGTTTATCACCATTTCATTTAGTATTTATTATTCTTCTTTAGTTATTTTATCGATATGGTTAGTTCATTATTAGTATCGCTATTCGTAGTCTCCTCAATATGTGTATTATATTTTTCTCGGTATTACTATTATAAAAATCATCGTTAGTAGTATTATTAGTACTATTACAATTTCGTCACTTAATCCAATTTCTCGAACAACACCGCGACAGGAGTAGGCTAACACACACACACACACTATACACACACACTATACACACACCCACTATACACACACACACACACTATACACACACACATATATATATTCAACGTTTTCTTGGCTATAACTAGGGCTATGACAACAACATTTTCTTTTCATTGTTTTGACTCTCGAGTATATATCTGACGCAGCTAGAAACAGTTAATCAACCGAGAACCACATCACTCTATATAAAAGCATATAAGATATCAACGGATACACACCCGAGAATCAAAACAATGAAAAGAATATGGTTTTGTCACAGTAGGGCAGGTCGATTTTGAAATCCCGGTGAGGCAATAGCGATTATAGTTGGGGGTTGACATAGAAAAGACCTACACGAGATATTTTTTCTCAAAATCGTTATCTTTGCTTGAGTAAATGACTTTAAAAGTGCTAAAATTGAAGCGATGAAAAGTTTTTCCGTGAATTTTTAAGAACGTCCCGTCATCAAAACAATCCGTACTGTTAAGAAAATCATTATTTAGAATATATATTTCAACTACATTTTTAAATAAAATGAGTGAGGATAATGAATTAATAAAATAAATATTAAGTGTGAAGGCAAAATGATGTTTTTTTATTAAATAATAACGACCAAAGTTCGATTTTTCATTTAGGAACTTTTTGGGAGTGGAAACATTTTAGATTTCACCGTCGCAAAACACGCTAGTTATTGATATTGAAAATTAACGTTTGTTTATTACGTAATTTGAAAATATTACGATTATGCTAATATTTCACATCAAATTCTATTCTAAATGTTTATTAAAATATGGTAATACTCTAGTTCATATTAAAACAAAACCAAAAAATAGTCGATACAATTTTATTCTTCACATTCTTTACGAAACATAACCACGTACATTTTCAAGTTTTCTACTTATTAAAAATATACCCTGCAGAAAATTAGTGTCAAATTTTAATTTCGTTTATTTTCAGGAAGTAAAGCAGAAGAAACAAATGATTCAAGTGTGAATACCATAGGTTACTTTTTAAGTATGCTGTTGGCATTTTTTGTGGAGAATTTAACTTAGAAAAGGAAGATGGCTAACATAAACCACAAGATTAATGTGTTTATGGACTAGAGTTGTCTATCCTCAAACACTATGCTAAATTAAACATTTTGGTCAAACTTATCATCCAAGTGTATGCAGTTAGTTGGTTTGATATCAAAACCGACAATATTTTTTTTAACCAACAACATTATATTTTAATATGATTCAGAGAATAAAACAGTTAACTAAACCTAAATTACTGTTTTAAACTGTTCAAAATATAGTGCTTTTGCACTACTTCCGGTAAATATAATATCGATGATAAACTCAGATGAATTTGATGTTAGAGAAGAGGGCATTCAAACGATTTTGTCCATTAAGTAAATAAATATTTATCCATTAAAGTTTATTAGTTTTCTTAATTTACCCAAACAATAGTTAGCTTCATTCATATTACACTCCAAAGATATAAGAAATAAGTGTTTTCAAATAATTGTTTTGCTTTTTTTGTGTTGTTTTCTTTCAGAAATAGTGAACAACTACAAAAACAAATGAAAAAGATTACTTCTGTCAATTTTGCAGCCACACACTGGTCAAATTTGATTGATTTTTCTCCAAAAGTTGTATATGGGCAGGAAGCAAGACGTAGACATATTATTACAAAGTCATTGTACTAGCAAATTAGACCTTCATGTACCTAAAAAGAAAATTATAAAGAACAAATTAGTTCTATTGTAAGTTTATATTATTGCCTCTAATAAAAAAATAAAATACATGGTTATGTAACTTGTATCAAGTTGTAATATTGTGTAATACATCTCCACATATCTTTTTATATTGTGAAATTTAAAAGGCTTAGTTGCTAATTAGCTTTTTTTACAATTTTTGTTTAATCAATGCAGTAAAAGTTGAAAAAATTGCTAGTTGTGATTCATAATTAAGAATTATAATTCATGTATTTATTTTTCTTTCAATCTATTTCATATAAATATATCAATTTTAATTGAATATTTTATAAAAATAGTGAAATTTCAAAGTTAGTGTTGTGAAAAATGCTATGAAAATAAGGGATTTTTCAGCATTTTTCTACAGGATATTTAAAAGTAAATGCTCAATTTTCTGTTCAAGATGGGAATCTAATTTTTGGTATATGTTCGTACCACATCTAATCCCAACTATCATCACCAGTGCCATGTTGATTTTCTGAAAAAAATTTGCAAATCGACCTTCCCTATTGTCCCAGCCCAAGTTATTACTCTCCCCTTTTTATTATTTCTCCCTAGTTATTACGTTCCCTTCTTATCCTGTTTGGATTATTTACTAACTACATTGTACTTGGAATATAAAATGTGTGAAGGCCGGAGAGAGATTGAGAGAGAGAGAGAGAGAGAGAGAGAGAAAGAAGGAGATAGAGAAGAAAACAATTTGGTATTTTATTTTGAAGTGTTTTTCTTCTATGTACAAGCTTGACAAAAGGCCAAGATTGCAGAGCATTTATCTTTGCATTTGTCATACTTATTTGCCAGGTGTTCAGTTGATAATTGTAACCGTAAAATAAACCAGTGAATTTGAAGAGAAAATATCTAATGGGAAAATAACATTGTTAGATGAAGTCATCCACTTCCACTCTCTGTATGAACATCATGAACGTCTTAATAATGTACAGTTCTTCCATAATCACCGTTTCTGTAAGCTACTGGTCTCTGTTTTATTCTTTTCTGATAAACAAATAACTTACGTTCAACTTATGTTTAATAGAAAAACCACGAGGTAAATAGATAGATAGAGAGGAAAAGGAAAAGATAAAGAGAAAGAGAGAGAGAGAGAGACAGAGAGAACAAAATCTGTGTAAGGTATTCAATCTTATAGTGTGTCTGTCAAAAATCCTTCTTCAAAGAGCATTCATCTGTTTTTACATGATAGTCACCGCTTATCAAGGGCCGGAAGCCACTCGGGGATAAGCTTTATTGCGTGTACAGTAATCAATGGGCTATTATCCCGATCATCGTTAGTAATGGAGATGTGATTAAGTGTCTTACTTCAGGGGGCGGTTTATCAGGATTTTTTTATGTTGGACTTGAAGACATCCAAGTTGTAGTTATTCGGGAACCAGGCAAACGGAAGAGAGTTTCACAGGCGTGCACTTCTGAAAAAGAAGCTTTGTTCATGGAATCTACGTTTTGATTTAGGCATAGATAATGAGTGGGGAAAATTATTGACAGTGGTTTCAGCTAGACGGGTGTTTTTTCGTGAAAGATTGGCGAAGGGGGCCAGAGATTGGAACTCAGACGAGCACTTGCCATGGAAATAACGATAAAACAAAGACAGGCTCGCAACGTCTCTTCTGTGGGAGAGATGACAGGGAAGAGAAAAGAACCCCCTACTAAGATATGAATTCTATTCAGTACTCTGTCAAGGCAGGATAGGCTGTTTTTAGCAGCTTCAGCCCAGATGCGGCAGCAATTATATGGCAATCGACATTATGCTTCTGGATTTTTTAGATGATGATTGATAATTGCAACATATTTGGATTATTTCGACTATTGTTTTCATCTTGGGTGTTATTCTCACAAAGTTTCGATCAGTGTAACCTTGGATCTTCTTCTGATGTATCTTATGGAACTCGGTAATCTATCTTTCGCACTCAGGAATCTGCACGGAATTCTGAACAGACTCCTCTATTTTATGGACAGAGGTTCGCATGCTCTCAGTGCGTCAAATATCACTGGAGAGAATTTCTACGTAATTCGAAATTGTATTTTTTGAGTTTCGTCCATACTGAGTATTGAACCTTCTACCTTGTGAAGAATGTAAGTTATAATTTGATTTTACCAAGTCTTTTTTATTTAACGAGTCTTTGCGTGCAGAATCCCTAGTTTTAAAAGGCAGATTCCCCCGTTCGCCAAAATACACTTGAAGAAAGTCGGATGTTACATCGGCGGAAACGTAAAAATAACAACCAAGTATTACAAGTAAATCAAGTATGTGGATTGATAAAAGAGGACTGTCCGACTTTCAGTTGAAGTCTTCCTCTCCACAAGTAGGTATTGAGCGTTTAAAAGACCCGGTGTGTATATCGGAAAGAAACAATGGAAATGGTGAGGGGGAAGAAATATTTAAACTAATTAACACGTCCGAGACAAGCATAAGATCGATGGCCGTGTTCGATATTGGTGAAATGCCCGATCCGAGTAATAAAATCACTGTTTGAAATTCAATTTGTTTCCCGTCTGCTGGCAACAATAGATTTAAAGGACAAACTGATTATCGGTTATGGATAACAAGTTCACTCGGCAAACTGTAAATTGAGCAGGTTAATCGATAAATAGATAGATAAGTATACAGTAATTGGACATGTCTATCAATACATATGCACTAGGTAATCAGACGATAAGTACATCATCTGCTAATAACATTCGACGGGTCGACAGTTGGGGGTCAAAGTGCAAAGCATAGCATATTCTATTCGCCTTAATTATGTTATGGAGTAAATCGTTCCAACAAGACATATGAAAAGAGAAATTCAATTTATTCATTGTAGATTTCCTAAAAACTTAATCTACCTAGTTTTGGTAGATTTATATTATTTCACTCACTAGCAGTTCTCATAAAGGTCATCACCAGAGATTGCTCACTGACAAAAACCGGTTGTATTTCCTGGAGTCAGGGTGACAGCAATTCCCCCAGATTACCAGTAATGATAACCTCTTTCGACAACCTTTGCAAATAAATTTGCGCAACGGTCGCTTAACATTAATTTCTCGCTGACACTGACCATTGGTCCTCATTGGAATTTGGGTGGCAATAAGCCTCCCCAATGTCCCAATCCCATCCGCACTGATACAGGGGAGATCTTGTAAGTGCTTTCACTGTTCGTTTTTTTCCATATTCTTTGACCCTTCGACTATTTGGTCTAGTGCCAGAATCGGCTGGCACTACAGTATCCCCCTTTTTTGTGGGGCGTGATGGCGAGGAGGGCAGTATGGGTATGGTAAGGTAACGGAGATTGAAAGGAATCATGTGGGAAGGGGGTAAGATTGGAAAGAAATCGATATATATATATATATATATATATATATATATATATATATATATATATATATAATTACTTACTATTAAAAGAAAACAGTGCTCGTTATAATATATATATATATATAATTATATATATATATATATATATATATATATATATAATAAGACCGATAGGAATATATATCCTAGAGCTATTTTTATATTCAATAAAATGATTAATAATTTTGAATTAAAACTCAGTTTCCAAAGGGAAACAAACAAAACCAATCGATTGTACGATCGTTTCGGAAACAATCTTTTTATTGAAATAGACAATATGTTTGAACCATAATTTAATAAAAAGATTTTTTAAAACAAAGTCTCGTCATCAGCAAACATGTTGGTGGGATTAACGACACCAAAATAAAACTAGCATTTTTGTAGCAAGGCATATATTCCTGGAAATATTTGAATTTTTCATGTTGATAAATATAATAAAAATAAAATAGGGTGGGGAAGTAAGCTTAAGATAAAATATTTAATATTTCTAAATATATATATATATATATATATATATATATATATATATATATATATATATATATATATATACCTTTTTCCGCCCGCTTTTAAAGCTTGCCATTATTTCGGTCCATCTCTTCCTTGGCATGTTGTTAAAAGTTACCTCTGCATGGTTGAAATCATTATTTATATTACTTTAAAGGCAACGCTAGTGAATGTATTATTGTCAGCTTATTGACGTTGGAACGCTATATTTGATTTTAAAATTATAATTAATTTAGAAAGGTAGATACCTGCCATTTTTGAAAAATGACATTCAAATAAAAAATCCTTATCGGTGAAGGGAGATAACCAATAATTATTTATAAAGTGAATTATTTTGTTATCGTAATGGTTTAAACAGAGTAAGATTAATAAAGTCCATAATAGTAATACTATTAATATTTATTGTAGTAATTAAATTATAATATTTATAATAGTAATTATAATAGTTATAGTACTAATATTAATAAAAAAATACATATAAATTAAAAATAGTATAGATAAAAAAATAAAAATATAAAATAATGGTAATAAAATACCAAGTACATATTATTATTATTATCACTACTACTACTACTACTAATAATAATAATACATAATAATAATAATAATAATAATAATAATAATAATAATAATAATAATAATAATTACAATAGTTATTAAGTTATAAATTATAAATGTTTAAAATAGATTAGTAATTAGAAAATTTTATGATTTTTTTGTGGCTTAAACCTGTCGAATTTAAAAAATGTCAATTATTGCATCCTGTAAGAATTTCGTCTTTTAAGTTCAATAGAATGGATTTACTGTCATTATATTTTAATATATTAAGGGCTTCATATATCCAAAGTGCACAGAGTTTGTTACTCGGCAGGTACGCTTTATAAGGTCTTAGTATTTTCAATTTTAAATTGAAGGGAATATTTCCATCATTAGAGTGCCAAATATATTTTGATAAAGTTAGATTTTTAAAGGCGTGCTTATGTGTGATTATTCTTTGTTTAGTATGTCAAGATATGGATCTGAAGTAAATTGAATTCTGTTTAATATATTTATAATAATTGTTTTCAACTATATTAACAGTGCTATTTGTATGTAATACGTTTGGTTGTATTTGATTCGTAGATTGGTTAATGAGGTGCTGTCATTGATTAATTGTGTGCTGAAAGTAGTTTTTGAGAAAGTATTTATATGTTTGCTATCATTATAATTTACATTTGAGGTGTTGCGACTGTCAAGCTATAAATTACACTTTTTTACTTTACATTTATTTTTCTTCTACAGTTATAACCTGCCATAGTTTGCATCTTTGTATTTTGTATCTTCCTAATTCTTTATTGTTGGAACTAATTATTTTTTTTATCTATACTTGGCATTGTTCAGAGACACAGCAAGGGATATTGTTTCTGGTCAAATATTTGTTGTCAAAGGTTATAATAGACTATCTCGCTGATAGTATTAGATTAATTTCGTCTGGTGTTATATCAGTTAGTTTATATGCCATTAAGGGGGACTTATTTAATAGGACTGTTGATATCGATTTTTAATAGGATTCGATGTCGAAAGAAAGAAATTTAAGATTCTTTTTATTGTGAATGTTTGAAAACCAATCAATTAACCGATGGAATGAAATAATGGCAAGCTTTAAAAGCGGGCGAAAAACGTTATATATATATATTTTTTTTAATAAAACTATTAAAAGTATTATATCTTAACCTTACTTTTTCACCTATTTTATTTTTATTTTATTTACCAACATAAAAATTAGTAACCTCTTTTTCTTTATTTGTTAAATATTTTCAGGAATATCTGTTTTACTACAAAAATGCTTGTTTTATTTTGGCGTCTTCACCCCCCACACACGCATTTTTTCTGATGAGGAGACTTTGTTTAAAATTTATTTTTATCAAATAATTATTGAAGACATATTGTCTATTTCAATAAAAAAATCGTTTCCGAAACGATCGTACAATCTATTGATTTTGTTTGTTTCCCTTTTGAAACTGATTTTAGTTCAAAATTATGAATCATTTGACTCAATATATATATATATATATATATATATATATATAAATATATGTATACATACACACACACACACATATATATATATATATATATATATATATATATATATACTTCATTTCCTTTCGTACTTCTCCAACCATACTGCGACCTTTCCACTATCACGCTGATCACCATTAATTTTCACAAAGAAATATAAGAGTTATAATCTCAAGAAGGTCACAGTTAAATAGCGTTGTTAAGATCATATTTGTCACCAACAGTAGAGCTGAATATTAATTGGCATCATTCACCTTAACTCGAATCCGCCATTCACTCGGTAAGTGGTGATTTTCTCCGCTAAATTCCAGCATTTTTGAATATTCCTGCAAAAATCACCGTCGAATAACTCTTTTCCGTTTTGACTTTGCGTCTTGTATCGCCCGCCACCCGTCGACCATCTTGCTTTCACACTCGAGCGGACGCGGCTCCACGTCGACAGCGGTCACTCGTTCAAACAGGCGTCTCAGCTAAGCAGGTTATCAGGCGTAGTCAGTGATATGAAAATGGTATATGGGATTTTATCCGAAGAAATGTTTGAGATGAGAAAGACAAATCTGAATAACCAAGAAATCTGACACAAGGATAAAGAAGATTAACAAGCTTTTTTTCAAAATGGATGGTGGGGAAAGGAACAGAATTTTTATCGAATAGAACACGCGAGAAATTTAACGAGAATAATATTAAGAAGGGACAACTGCTTGGGAGATGCTGCATATGGTGTACTTTTGTCTATTGCCATAGTACAAAGGTGACGACGAAATTTATTGGTGGATGATTACTTTTATTTTTTTTTTACTAAAGAGTCAATACTTATAAGGACCAAAAGCCACTCAAACACTGAATGTAGATTCCATGAGCAGAACTTCTTCCTTAGAACTGCACGGCTGTGGAACTCTCTTCCGTTGGCCTGCTTCCCAGGCGACTACAATCTGAAAGTCTACAAGTTCAATGTAAACACGTTTTTGATGCACCGTCCCCGTATGTAATCCAACTTACAAAAAAAACCCCGCTACTTATGTTAAAAACGCTATAATCAGACTGACTACTGCATACCTATTAACCTTTATCCTCGAGTGGTATATAAGCCTTGATACGTGGTGATTCCTATGTAATAAAAATGATTAATGATCCATGAGTGTCAGATAGATGGTGAGACTGACCCGTGAGTATTTGTAACGATAGTGATAATTATTATTTTACAAGGAGGCTCAATAAGAGTATGGCCATGAAAAAACCACGTGTGAATAAGTTGGGAACCACCTCCGCAGTATTGTGTTCTACAGATAGGCAGTTTTACGATAGAAGTTTTGCTAATGGAAGCATCGTATAGCTTTAGATAGGTAGTGAGAGAAGAGAGACTATTAAAAATGGCTGTAGGTAGACGAGTGTTATGTCATTTATAAAGCACTTTCTAGCAGATGATACGTTACTAGTTTCTTTCTACATTACTATTATTTCCACGAAAGTTGATCGCCTCAGCTTTAATTTTGATTTTTCCTTGTAAGACCTCCACAGTAATATTTCATATTATTACCGCAATGGAAAAAGACAATTTTCTCTTAGACAATTAGGGTCAGATGGAATATCTAGATACATTGCTTCTTAGCAAAGACTTCCTGAGGAAGCGCAACTAACATAGCGGGACTGTTTGGCTACTAAATACAACTTAATTTTTATTTTAATTCTCATATAAAATATTTTGTCCTAACTCATCCCATAAAATAAACATTTAATGCTATTGAGCACTGTTAGAGTTATTATGTTTGTTCTCTTTCGGCTGCTAAAGAGTCCGTCCCATTACCGATTATCCTTGAGCAGATTCTGAGTTTATAAATGGTAACCGAATAGCAAACAAACAAACAAAAAAAGTAATAAATAATTTCAAAGAAAAAGAATATCAAAATATTCATATGCATTAGTATTTTATTTTGTATAATTCTTATTTTAGCCAAGTTGAATCATTCTAGCCTTCCAAAACGGGAATAACCATAAAGTGATCTTCTATTTTTATAAAAGCTAACTACGTCCTAGTGGAGAACAGCTACGAAATTTGAGGAGATGCTGCTCAAAGATGTATTTCTTTCTTCGACGGATTACAAGACCGACTTCGAAATCTAGTGGGCGATATTATTTTCTCCTTTTTTGCTACACATAAGAAACCATGTTTGGCGTTCTCTGCTCTTCCATTATTTTATGGCACGTCACTGACCATACTGAGCTCCAATCTTTGATCTTTCCTGTAAAAAAGTCACAAAAATAAACGTATGTATAATGGCTAAAAGCACAAAGAGACTTTTCAAGGATTTAAAGAATGGGAATAACTAATAGCAGCAACAAAACCATGTGATAGGAATACAATTTATACTGGGAAAATGTTCACTCCTTATGTAACATCGCGCGGTTAACTGAGTTTTACCCTGTTAACGTAGTAAAACGTTGTCTTAACATATTTGGAGAAAGAACCGCTTTGTAAGAGAAGCCTTTTTTTAAGAAAAAAATTCTCAAGAAAAGAAAAATATTTTATTTACGATTTCACTCTTGTTTTTTTTCTGTTTGTATCCGTTTTTTATGGGTTCGTTTCTTTGTATCATGGGGTTCGGTATCAATTATGAATTTTACTTGTAGGGTCGTCGAGAAAATGTCTATTTTTTCTGTTTTTCTCAAATTAACAGCAACCGTTTATAGTTCAGGAATAGTTCATCGTCAGAATCTGTAGGGATGCCAGTCGCACACTACTAAAAACCATTAAACCATAGAATTAGTTAATAAAGATTTGATAAGCGCAGTTGGTGAACGACAGATCTATGAATACTCAGACATTCTGGGAACGTAGCATATAAAGTAGAAGACATGTCATTGAAACTAGAAAATAGATAGTTGAGAATACATGTGAATGAATATAGTATGTAACGAGGTACTCTTGACCCTCCATTAACTCAGTTATATTCATAAAAATAAACAGGAAACGAATTTTGTGCAATGTAGTTAACACGAATGATTGTACTGAACGATTCTATGTAAAAAGAAAAAAAAAGCCCAAAGAACAATGGTAAGCACTGACTATAACTAGACATGTAATTAAGGACTAGAAAAAGTATTTAACCCGAGTATAAAGAGATTGGCCCCTGTCGCAACACTAATCACTAAGGCAAGGTAAACCACCCGACAGCAATCAGACGGGAGAGAAATATGCGTAACCAGCAAAATAGGAGCTAGTATATATATATATATATATATATATATATATATATATATATAAGACTACGTAAATGATACAAGTAAAGACTAGATAAAAGTAATCAGAAAATCCAAGAGTCTAATATAAGAACATTACGAAGTTTGATATTACTAGTGAGGACGGTTTGTATCTATAACCTGGTGACATTGGATTTGAAGACGTCCATGTTGTAATTAGCAAAGAAGCCGTATTGGTAGATACGGCGATCGATTGATGGAAAGCCCTGTGAGCCAGCTATGTTTACAGAAGTTCCACCTGAAGTTAAACGCGAGAAGAACGAAGCGTAAGTTCTCTTTTAGATATGGTGTAAAACCGAGTTTCTGTTGTAAATTTGTTATAATCTACAGCAGAGAGGTCGGAGCTGAGTTTAGTACTTTCTAATGGAAATAAAGGTGGAATACGAAAGAGACAACGGTGTGGAAAAGATGAGATAATGCCGTAGTAGATTATACATTTAGAATCCTGTCCAGTTAATTAACAGTGCTCTTAAATGCCCCTCCCCTATATATGGTAAATGTACTAAAATGACGTATATAATTTTGTATAAGTAAGTGATTTCTTCTACTATGCAGGTTCTCTTTGAGAGACGTAATGTAGCTAGTCTAAGTTTTTTTTTTAAATTTTAAATACTATTATAGAATGTATGCTTCAGAATTATCTTATCAATTCATTGCTTTTTGTTCCCGGTAGTTTGACTCGTTAGTTTAGTCGTCGCTATCAGTTCGTTATTTTTATACCTCGTTGTTACACAACTTTACAAGAACTGCAGCATTGTGCTATTATCTTCTCGTTAATAGTTTTTCTCGTACCTATGGCATTTGTAATAACCACCTTTTGTTGTTGTTAGTTTCTCATATCAAGTTTGGGACGATCTTCATTTTTAAAAATATGCACCATTAGTCAGGTACAGGTTGAAACGATAAAAGTGTGGCCTAGAAAAAAAAACGACATGATTCAATTTTCGTCTGATGAAAATCTGCCATTTTTGTTCCAGAAAATGTACGATTTTCTCAGTTATGTACAAATCTCAACAGCGATAGGAGCCTTCCATCATGTCGGAAAGTGACACAATGCTCAACGAAAGAGATCGGAGATGCGCCGTTGTATAACTCAAAATGCATCGCTGTATTGCCACGAATAACAGGGACGTGCCAAGGGTGAGGAAAAAAGTTTCCGGCCATGGTTATCGTTTTGGGTGTGGTTTCACGTGAGGGCAACATCATGCCACATCACTTCGACGTCGGCTTAAAATTCAACGCCAAAGTGTACCTGGGGCGAGGAAGTGTGTGGTGATTTCATTACGCTATCAGGTGGCAGCTGGCAGACCGTGGGTGTAGCAGCAGATCTGGACACCGGCTCACAAGTCTAAAGAGCCCCAGTCTTGGCTTCAAAAGGAATACTATGATTTTGTACCTTCTGTCACTAGCCTTTTTCCTCCCCTGATCTGAACACGCTGGACTACTTCATTTAGTCATATATTGAGAACATCAGCAGCATGACTTTCTTCAACACCAAAACCAGCCTGATCACCGAGTATTCGCCGAGCTCCCGACGTGGAAAAGACATGTTCCCAGTTTTTAACCCGTATCGAAGCGGTAATTGAGGCTGAAGGCGTTTATATTAAATAGATGTGAATTTCACTACATAATCAAGCTATCTGCATTGATTTTGTCAATATAAGTTTTAAAGTAATACTGTAGTGTTGTTTTCTTTAGGGCGACACTTTTATCGTTCCATTCTGTACATTCTGAGTTGAAGGATGATTCACCCATCTTTCCAGCTGCTTTAGTAACGGATTTGATTTAAGTCTGGAGTTATAGTCAGAGGAAGGAGGGAGATAGATAGAGAGAGAGAGAGAGAGAGAGAGAGAGTAGCGTAGATTCGATAGATAGATATTTAATGAGAATAGACAAATGGATATTTTGAAATATAAAGTATCACGCACGAAGATATAACCGACAATTGTATTAGCACTTCGTTATAAAAGGATATAGCGTCCTTCTTGCTCCAGCACCCTCGAATAACAACAAAATATCATACATAGAAATAAGAAAAATAGAGATGAACGAATAGGAATGTTACAGATTCTGATAAGCAAACTGCACGTCAAAGGAAAGAGAGTGGTGTTATCGAAGGTGCTTAGGGGTGGTAGTTGTAGTGGTAATGGTGGTAGTAATGGGTTGCAATGGAACAGAAGACAAATGGACCTGGATTGGATCTATCATCGTCAAGGTGGGTAACGAAAACTGAGGCGAGATTCGATTTTAATCAATTTGCGCAGGCGTAAACGGAAATCCAGTCAGTTGGTCTGCGCAGCTGTCTATTTCAGTTGTTTTTCGTCTTTCTTTCCAAGCGAATGTTGAATATGACGCTGTCTGTAAGGCTCCTGACCAACATCAGCAGCTGTGATTTATTGCTACTTTGCGAGTCATCCATGTGGAATGCTCTAACTTTGAATACCATAATCGTTCATAACTCATGACTCGCCTTTTCTTTCAAGGCCCGGCTCGTTAAAACAATAATCCTAGCATACTGTTATCCTGTCCTTTGGGAGGGTCGAGTTGGATACTTTTCTTGATCGCCTAAAACACACCAAACGGGCAATACCAATATGTCCATTATCAGCTAACATTATACTTTTCAAAAGTTCCCTCTTTGTATGGGTCTATATTTATCCTTTACTGCAAGTATGTAAATGGTAATCTAATAGTTCAAGCACGGTCGGTCAAGCTCTAACTCCTGTCCCATCACCGCAATGTCGCATTCCATTGCTTGTTCTATAAGTACTTTGATAAAATATATCCGACGAACTGATAACACTAGTACCTCTTATATGCAAATAACCTGACGTGCACATGAAGCTGCAAAATCCTACCCTTTCACGGTATAGATTCCCAGATGCTAAACACATCCTAATCTAATCATTTCATCGTCCGAATTGTTTGTAATTCTATGTCTGTTTTCAGATTCGATGACTGTAATAACATGATAAATTTAAACATAGTGTGGATAGACATCTCACTACTAAATTTCCTATTTAGTGACCTGAAGATATGGTCCTTAATTCACAATGGCGTCTTACAACTCGGTGAAATCGTGTTTTCTTTGAAACGAATATAAATAATAATAAAAAGTATAGCCTTTGTGAATTTTTGAGATGAGAGTTGATTATTTGTAGCCGCAAGTACCCATGATACAGTGGTTAAAATATTTGGAAAAGTCAATTCTAGAAGTGATATTATCCTGAATGGTTGAACGTGTCGATTTTCAGTGTAGGCGATCGAAATATACAATTGCAAATTATTTAAGACCACTATCCAGTTATGGGAAAGGAAACGAGAGCATGATACTCCCATTAAGTAAATGGGCGAAGTTCGAAATTTTGTTTAGATTGCAGAGTTCCAGAGAAGCATTCAGAAGTTCTATAGATACATCAAAAGAAAGGCGGAGCGTCGACAGACACGTTGTGAAAATGATACTCGAGATGAGAATAGTAGTTCGAACAATCGAAGTAATACGGATTAAAAAAAGTACTTGCATTTCCAAGGTCGTCTATTAATTTTTGAAGGAATAAAACACCAAAAGTGGATCACTCTGAATCAAGACGAAAATATAATAACATAAAAGAACCTCACCTGCTTTGAACGAAGAACAGATCATATTTTTTCATCTTTATTCACTCAAAACAAGGCATATACCGACTAGCACTTACTGGGCTATTGTGATTAGTGGCCAGTTTTATAGATGCTGTCTTAAATAAGTTGTGTGATGGTTGTTTTTGTTTTACGACAAATTAAACCTTTTATGGTTATTTAATGCCGAATCCAGTGATTTTGAAGAACAATTTTTCAATAGAATATATTTGTTGTTTTTTTTTAAAATTCGGTTTCTATTTAACTCATAGTTGGGGACCTTACAGGTACTATCAGTCCGAATCAGAGTGGACCTGGAAGAAATGACAATTAACGGGTGGCTCCACACCCCCAATGCCCGCAAGCTTGAGCTCACATTCGGACATAGTTTAAGGTCACATCCAGTACCTAAGTTGTGTGACAAGATGTTTGTTCACATTTCGTTTACATTTCTGCATTTCTGCAAAATAAGTAAAAGAATTATCAAAGCACGCGGTCTAGTAAAACAAGCTATTAGAGATTGCTTTTTTTCAGCGTTTATTGACCTCTACAACGAAGTGTGTAATTTTTCTACTTGTCACGTTTGTCGCGGGATTATTTACGTCGAGAGGTTACAAATGAAATAAGTTCATGCACGCGTATTATAATCTCGACAGAAAAACAATAACTACCCTCTTATAGCGTTATACATTTTCTACTGATAACGATAAACAAATTAAACACACAATCTATTATCCAAAATTTCAAACGTAAACTAAATAATAAAAAAACTCTTAACAACACAAACATAATATATATGCGACATACAAATTGAAAGCAAGCACTGTCAAAAATCCAAACCGAAACGAATAGAATATACATATACCACTGTCTCCTGATGGCTTATATACCATGTATCCGATATTAGCGCAATTCAAAGTTTTATAATTGCATACAACAAAAACTACAGTCAGTATCGATTAAAAAATACAAACCATGAATACTGAAATCATCCGCAAAATTAACTGTAAATATCTTCTAAAAATCTTTTAAGAATATTATATTTTTTACAAGGGAGTCAGCAGTTATCACGGCCCAGAGGCCATTCGAGGATAATTGTTAATAAGTGTACAGTGATCAATAGGACAGTGACGTATTAATCGTTGGTAGTGGAAATTTGGTTAAATTGGATTACTTAAGGGGAACGGCTCATCAGGAGCTTGATTACATTGGACTTGAAGACGAGCACATTATAGTCAGCCGGAAAGCATGCAAATGGAAGACAGTTCCACAAGTATGCAGATCAAAGAAAGAAGCTTTGTTCATGGAATCTACGTTTAATTTAGGTTAAGGCACGGATAAAGAGTGGGAGAAATTATTGATAGTGTTTTCAACTAGACAAGTGCTTCTACTGAATGGGTGGAGGGGGGAACATAAATTGGAGCTCAGATGAGCACTTGCAATGAAAATAAAGATAAATCAGAGAAAAGAGTTGCAGGGACGAGAAAATGGCATCCCCACAAGGCTACCAAGTCTATTTTGAACTCTGTCAAGGCAGGATAAAGTTTCTAGCAGCTCCTGTCCAGATGTGACAACAGTACTTCATCCTGTGACGTACCTGACTCTTATGTAGGTAGAGAGTATCATCAGCCGTGAGATATCTTGTGGATCGATAGAAGGATGCCCCCATTTTCCCAGCGACCTTGGAAACTGATTTGATATACGTGTTCCATTTTAAATCAAGAGTAATGGTCAAGCCCAGAGCTTGTCAAAACATGGAGCCCCCATAAGACGAGAGCCATTCACTTCACTTGATGCCAGATGGGGATCAGTAGAACCTGCACATGTTTGTATTGCTGAGATTACTCAGTTTCTTAAAAGCATTGCTTATCAAAACTTGATTTCATGAAAGCATTATTATATATCCTGATTATAGTACAACGATGCTTTTTTGTCAGCCAGTCTACAAATACATTTATATATATATATATATATATATATATATATATATATATATATATACATATATATATATATATATATATATATATATATATATATATATACTAGCAGGAAGACCCCACATTTCCCGGGATTGAATGTTGATCAACGAATATTTCACAATCCTATAATTTTATTGTCATCGAAATTCGTGAAACCCGGAAGGTAGCTTCACATACTTCCATGCAGTAACTTAATCCGAAATATAGGTTATTCTACATGGCACTCTTGAGACCCTACTGTTTCTTGTAGAAAATTATTTCATATAAACTTTTTTCCAGTTGGTGTAAAACATTAAGAAATTTACGTGTGAGGTTTGAACCTACATACCACTTCATGGCGTTACCGATAGTAGAATAATTAAAACAATGGTTTCGATTATCGGTAATAATCGAGGGTACTCTGAGACAAAAGTTCACTCCCAGACTTATACACTGAAGGTCTGTAAATTTGAAAGAAAATCTGTTCAGCTCTCACACACAAAGATACAAAGTTGCACATATATATATATATATATATATATATATATGTATATATATATATATATTAGGTAATACCATGCATGGTGCAGGAAACCTTAATTTAATAGATATTGTTTTATAATTCAAGGTCAATTACAATTGTAATGTTCATAGTTTTGTCTGCTTACAAGAAATAGCTTATATTGCTATTTCTCAACGGGGATTAAGATTTGTAACAACTTTGACATCCTCGCGATTCTATATTTAATTCTTTAAAAGATTTACGAGGATTCTGCTAATCCAAAAAGAAAATCAATAAAATAAAGTGTTTCAGTTACGTTTTTTGTTTTCTAAAAATTACAGAAATACGTTTAACTTTTACGGCCATGCCTTAATACTTGGCTCACCTTTTCCTTCCTATTTAAATTCTGTATTTTCTGTCTTAATAAAAAAAAAACCTAAAATATAATTGATTTTCTGTCAGAAAAATAGCTAAGGAAAGACATAACGAAGTTAACAAAAAACCTAGTTTCACGTCTTGAAACTGAAGAGAGACAAGTAAAAGGAAGGATTCAGCTCAAAATGATAAATCAATAATTTCACACGCAACGTTTTTATAACCATGACCATCACCTCCACAAAATCAGACAGTGCTGAGCTGCTGTATTCCTCTCACTGCAAGGTGGCGCCACAACAAGGACTGCTTCTCGTTTAAACCTTATTAATTTTAATGGTTGGTGCGTTATATTAATTTTTACTCTCATTTACATTATTTTTTTATGTATATGACACACTACCACTTGTTCTAACTCTATTTATATTAGGTTAGAAAATGGGTATAGCGGAACCTGGGGCAAAACGAGATACTTAAGGGAAAAAGAATTGTCGAGTCAAAAGTAGCATTGACATATAAACCATATTCTGTGTACTGAACATTCAAAGTATTGGAAAACAATGCCGCAACAACAAAAAAAGGTGAGAAATTATTTTCGAAAGAAATACAGATGATTTATTCAGCTAATTGTCTTGTCCCGTTTTGACCCGTGCTTGGGGCAAAACGAGACGGATCTTTGTCTGAATAAGGCAGTCTTCACAGAGCTCACAAATGTCAGGTTTAAGTAGGTGAAATTGATTAATCTATTACCATAGCCCATAGAAATATCTGTCAGAACGTTAATTCTTGTTTGACAAATTTGTATCTTTTTCGGAAAGAATACGATTTAAGCAGAACCATAAAAATAGATCAAAATAGATAAATTTTGAATACTTACCTCTTTTTGATGTACGGGGCTGAATAAAACAATAGTATACGTTGGCGGCATCTCTTGATCAGACTCCTCGCGAAAGAGCTCTCTCTCTCTCTCTCTCTCTCTCTCCGTTCGAGTTATCTGCGGTGTCTCGTTTTACCACGCTATCTCGTTTTGCCACAGGTTCCCCTACATTTTGTACAGATATTTAGGTAAAAAATGTATATATATATTTTTACAGATATTTGTGTATAAAATTTCTATATATTTGTGTATATAATGTGTATATAATTTTTACATATATTTAGGTAAAAAATATGTACATATATATATTTTTACAGATATGTGTGTATAAAATCTGTATGTATTTGTGTATAAAACGTGTATACATTTTTTACAGATATTCAGGGGGAAAATGTGTATTAAATTTTGCACAGATGTTTGTGTATAAAATCTATACATATTTGTGTAAAAATTGTTATATATTTTGTACAGATATTTAGGTAAAAAATGTGTATATATATTTTTACAGATATTGTGTATAAATTTCTCATATATTTATGTATAAAATGTGTTTACATTTGTTACAGATATCTAGGTAAAAAATATGAATTTAAATTTTTCACAGATATTTGTGCATAAAATCTATATATATTTGTGTATAAAATGTGTATATATTTTTTACAGGTATTTAGGGAAAAATGTGTATATATATTTTTTCAGATATTTAGGTAAAATATGTGCATATATATTTTACAATCGTCGATTATTATCAAGACTCAGATGCGACTGATTGACAAGTGAATCTCTATGGAAACGGTAAGGATAGAATTTGCTTATTTACGTGGACGACTCGACAAGAATTTATTTACATTGAACTTGAAAATGACTTCGTTATAATCAGCTGGGATACATCCGTGTTGTATTGTTTTCCAGAAACGGGCAGCTATAGGAAATACGCTCTGCTCATGGGGTTTTAGTTTTAGGTGCAGATAAAGAATGAGTTATCATGTAGACTATATTTAGATGGCAGATGTGCAGATTTTGAACCGGATATATCTAAGGGTCAACTCGGGTTTGCCCGGAACATGACGTCAACCGCCGGACTATGCCGAGTGTCGTTGATGATGAAATCTTAACAACGGTACGAAACAGAAAAATGAAAATGTAAAAACAAAAAACAAAAAAAAACAGAAATCAATACGATATAACGTAATTTTGTCTTATTATTCATTTAACGTTTCATAATTAACATTTTTATGCAGGGAGGCTATCTTTATTTCTTGTATTTTTGGTTTAGCAAATAAAATTTTAATTTCAAAATAAATTATGTATCTTCTTTTATTTTTAATTTTTTGTTGTTTATAATTTTTCGTTTTCAAAGAAAATTGTAAGAAAATATTAAAAAAAATCTTCAATTGTTGTTACTTTATTTCCTTGTTGTCAAGAAAACTTAAAAAGGTTTTTGTACCTCCAACCACATCCGTCACTTACGGAACCCCTTTTTAAATTATGCATTTAAATCCGCTTGTGATGCAATTCTTGTTTGGATCCGATTAATTTCTTATTTTGACAAGAAAAAATTACTTCGGGCGTCTGCAGTTTTTTGTCTAAGACTAATAAATTCAATCTAGTTTCGTTTTGTTTGTTTTTGTTTATTCTCTTACACTATTTAACCCGGCCTCTATTCTTCAACTAATTGCTGGCCTTTTACGTCAGATTATAATAACCCCGAGCGATTGACGTCGTGTTCGCGCAAAGCCAAGCGGACCTTCACATACGTTCGGTTCAAAATCTACACAAGTACCCATTTAATTACATGTAGTTTTATGCAAAAAGCAAGAAATAAGTGGTTGTAGTTCAAAATTAAGATATATCAAAAATCGATACTCTTGCAGTGAGTGATCCGTGCTCAAATAGTAACGTTGTTATTAAAAAAAGCCATTCTGAACATGGGAAGGGGAGGGAGTTTTGTACTTATTCTGTACTTTAACCTTACAATTGAATTAAAAAAAAACATAATAAAATGTTAATTAAACGTTAATGTACGATATAAAAATAGCGCGGATCACTCTCTGCATAAGCACTCAAAAATGTTAACTAGTAAATTTTCAAAAAAAATATTAACTAGCTGTCTACACCCGGCCTTGGCGGGCTGAAAGATATTGCTGAGGGATAGCATTAGTTATATACTATTTAAAATACACCGAATATCGTAACTTGTAACGGAAAGTGGCCACATGTTGGATTTAGGGACACTTATGCTTCCCGAATTCCAACATGAGATCACATGTGTGAGTTTTTTTTTTGTTTCTTTGTTTTTTTTTACATTTCCATTTTTCTGCTTCGTACCGTTGTTAAAATTTGATCAACGACACTCAACATAGTAAGTGGTTGACGTCATGTTCCGGGCAAATCATAGCGGACCCTTAGATACGTCGGGTTAAAAATCTGCACATGTTCCATCTAAACATAGTCCACATGAAAACTCATTCTTTATCTGCACGTAAAACTACAATCCCATGATTTTCTAGAGCGTCCTATTTCTACAAAACAATACCACACGGATGTATCCTAGCTGGTTATAACGAACTCATTTTCATGTTCAATATAAATAAATTCTTGTCGATTCGTCCTCGTAAATAACCAACTTCTACCGTTACCATTTTTATGGAGATTCACTTATCCCTCGGTGGAATCTGAGTCTTGATAATAACTCAAATAATGGTAAAAAATATATAGAACCATATTGGTTTATAAAAATCAAACAGGAGGAATCTTTCCTAGCTGAAACGGGAAATAATCCCTATAGTTTAAGTAAATAAGGTTACTTTCGATTTTAAACTGCTTTCAGCTATTAATCATTAAAAATAAATTAAATTACATTAAGATAAAATTATATAAATGAGCTTTGCATAACATTTTTAAATATAAAAATTAAAACAATTCCGACAAAAAATAAAATACAGATAATTATTAAAATACATTTTCTATAATGTAATTTTAAAATGAGGGCATTCATTTCACGTGGATATTTTAAAATACATTATACATCTAAAATCTTGCTGAAACAAAAGTATATATATATATATATATATATATATATCCGTTTTATGCATGTAAATACATTTATGAAACAGTGTATATTGGTACATATTAATTTAACGAGGCCGATAGCCATTAGTCATGTGCTCTCGTGTAATGAATAAATAGGTGACTGTAGGATTGAGATGAAATTCTTAAAGATAAACTAAAATGACCGAAAACTGGACTGAAATTACTTAAATAAATAAAAATAAATGACTTTAATGAACTTAAGGATGCATTGAATGATCTTAAAATGACTTGAATGCTTAAAAAATAACTGGAATCCTTCAAAAATAACTTGAATGATGTGAAGGATGACTTGAATGGCTTTGAGACTAGCTGGTTGCAAAGTAGGTGATCATTTTACATTAAATTAATACAGAAAATTGATCCCCCACTTTATATCACAAAGTTACAAACATAACTACAGCATGTAGTAAAAACAGATGCCGCACTTTTATATAGGCCAAAAGGGTCAGAAAAGGGTATTTAGTTGCTCCCCCACCGAGCGAATTAGGCATAAGACCGATTTTTAATGTGAGGAGTGAAGGGGAAATGGGGGCCAACTCCCCGGGGAGTAGGGGAGCTGGATAGTGACAATTGGTATAAAGGGTTACCCTTACATTAACCAAGGTCTTATATGTGGGGTTGCCCCCACATATGGTCGTTACTTGCAGTATCTGCCGGACCAGATACTACACTTTGATCTTGGCCTTTTGGCCAAGAAAAGGGTGGGGTTATTTATTTGCTCCCCCACAGAGCAAATTATGCACAAGTCCCATTTTTAATGTGAGGAGTGAAGGCGAAATGAGAACCAACTACCGGGGAGGAGGGGAACTGGATAGTGACAATTGATATGAAGGGTTGCCCCTACATTGACCAAGGTCTTTTATGTGGAGTTGCCCCTACATATGGTCTTTGCTTGCAGTATCTGCCAGAACAGATACTACACTTTGATCTTGGCCAAAAGGCCAAAAGGTATTTATTTGGTCCCCAACCGAGCAAATTAGGCACAGGGACGTTTTTTAATGTCAGGAGTGAAGGGGAAATGGGGACCAACACCCCGTGGAGTAGGGAGCTGGATTGTGACAATTGGTATGAAGGTTTCCCCTACATTGGCCAAGGTCTTATATGTGGGGCTGCCCCCACATATGGTCTTTGCTTGCGGTATCTGCCGGAACAGATGCTAAACTTTGATCTTTGCTAAAACGCCAAGAAAAGGATATTTATTTGCTCCCCCACCGAGCAAATTAGGCACAAAGACGTTTTTTTTTAATGTGAGGAGTGAAGGGAAAATAGGGACCAGTACCCCGGAGAGTATGGCAGCTGGATAGTGACAATTGGTATAAAAGGTTGCCCCTACATTGACCATTGACCAAGGTCTTATATGTTGGATTGCTCCCACATATGGTCTTTGCTTGCAGTACCTGTCGGAACAGATATTACACTTTGATCTTGGCCTTTTGGCCAAGCAAACCTTAAAAGGCTAAGAACATCATCTATTTACAACATACCTTTGATCTTAACCAAAAAGGCCAAGCACAAAAGTGTTACAGACAGACCGACCTACCGACCGATTGACGGACCGACGGAGTGACTTATAAAGTCGCTTGCACTCGACTAATAATGACCAAACAAGAATACCATATTATTACAAGCTTGACTAGAAGATTTACCCGGAATTTCCCGGTATTAAACTTTACCTTAAATTATTTAAAAAATAAAAAAGAAAAGAAACTGAGACTTGTGCATTCTAATATTATGATTTTTGTTCTAAATAGTTCCGCTTTTATAAGTAAAATAAAATCGAGCTGAGATCGGAAGTATGATAACCATTAGATCAACTTGACACTTTCTTTTAAAATGTTTTTTGCCTTTATTTTTTAACATAATATGCAGAGTTAGCACATGCGCACTCGTGAAAAAGTTTGCAAACAGATAGAAATCCGATGACTCCCATGTACCAATTTTTCAATTTTGACGCCTAGCAGCCTTTTCAAAATGAAAATTGATTTAAAAACTTTCCACGTATCGGTATACCCTATATATCAATTTTAAAGTCTTTAGATAAAAACCTCATTGGGTAGAAAAGTTGAGAAGTCTTCTATCAGACACCCACATACACATTATAAAGTTTATAGATGTATAGGCAATATTCAAGCAAGCAAGCACGGCTAACAGAGTTTTATAATTATTAAGACTCCTAAAAATTACGTGTTTAGTATTTTAGAGAGGTTTTTGAGAGCATAATAATGGCACAATTTTCTTAGTCGTACGACGATTATTAAAAACAAACATCTTGTGAACTTGAATTTCTTTTGAGTAAACCTCGAGCTTTGACCTTGAATTAACATACTTTTAAATGTTAAATCGGAATAATTATTTATCACCTAATACCGGAAGAATTTTCTAAAAAACACTAGCAGGAAATCGAAAAAAAAACACGGCATATCACGCCAAATTGAAACCAAGTAGCAATTCTGTGACTACAGAGGCACCAGACCACGTACAGACGCAGACCTTCAGCATTGAAAGATGGACTGACTATTTTAACAGAGTTATACAATAATAATAAAAAACACCCCCTCGTGAAACGCAGCTACCAAAAAATGATTGAAATAAGTATGAACGAAGGAGGGAATTGTTAACGATTAAAATTCCCAGCTGGTGAACAGCAATAACAAATAACTGCCATTTTGTAACGTTACAAACACGTTTAAGAACGGACCCCCACGTTGTATGCTGTCTACGTCGCAAAAGAGACCAAGACAAAACATAAATTGAACTCAGTTTTTCGTGTAAAAACGTCATTTGTGTCAGAGTACTTTCTCGAATATATCGTGATCTGGCTCCTTCTCTTTGACCTTTATTCTCATGAACGTACTCTCGATCGTGCTGGAGGTCATCGTCGGTTAATACACACGCGTGTTAATAGTTTTTTTTTTCGCAGATGACTTGGCATTTGCATATGCGCATTCATACTTGGTTATACTCGAATAATTCAAAACAAACAATAAAAAACATCCTGAATGTATACATCCATGGACCAATATGCACCAAGCAAAATAATATACACTGTAGCCTTTATTCTCAGCGATTGTTGCAGGTATTGGGATGACACAAGGGGCGTGCAATAAGTAATGCCCATAGCCCA
Source organism: Euprymna scolopes (assembly GCF_053919585.1). NCBI lineage: Eukaryota > Metazoa > Mollusca > Cephalopoda > Sepiida > Sepiolidae > Euprymna > Euprymna scolopes. Next base: position 75,357,512 of record NC_136509.1, read on the forward strand.
CTTCCAGTTGTCTGATCTAGCTGAAATTTTGCATGTGCAATGATTTATATCTCTACGGGTTATGTGGCAAACTACAGCTTTGAACTAATTGTGGTTTCTGTTTTACGGGTGTTTGAACAGAGTCAGGTGTGAAATGGAGCTTGTTGAATGTCGAGAAGTGATCCGGTATTTGTATTTGAAAGGACGCACACCACAGGAGACATTTGATGAAATGATAGAAACGTATGGTGATAATGCCCCATCATATGACCTTGTAAAACGCTGGCATCGTGAATTGAAACATGGCCGGAAGTCTGTTGAAACAGCTACCAGACCTAGTAGCCCCCCCCCTTCTGTCATTAATGAGGCATCTGTCCGTTAAGTGCCATTTTGGAAGATCAGCGCATTACTATTCGCCGAATAGCCCAAGATGTCAAGATTAGTACAAGGTCTGTGGAAACTATCATTCATGCCCATTTGCATATGCATAAGGTGTCTGCAGATAGATTTCCAGGTTGCTCACACCATTCCAGAAGTAAGAACGCGTCGATGCTCGAGGAGGAATTTCGAGATGTGCCAAGAAGATGAGTCAAAGAGTTTCAAAATACTGATTACACAGGATGAAACCTGGGTCCATTACTATGATCCAGAGACCAGAGCCTTGTCAATGCAGCGGAAGCCCTTGGACTCACCACCTCCAAAAAAAGCATGGGTGCAGGATCCGCTGGCAAGTCACGCTCACAGTCTTCTGGGACCAGGACGGAGTAGTGGTGGCAGATTTCCTGGCAAAGGGTACCACAATTATAGGAGCCTATTATGCTTCACTTTGAGGATATTAATGGAAGCTATCAAAATCACGAGGCGGGACAAGATCAGCAAAGGTACCCTCCTCCTGCAGGAGAACGCTCCGGTCCACAACTCGCATGTCGCCAGAGCAGGAGCACGGGCGTGTGGTTATGAAATCCTTCTCCATCCTCCCTACTCTCTTGACCTTCCAGCCATGAAGTTTTTTTTTTTGAAAGGAAAGCGTTTCCCAGATGATGCAGTTTGATTTATCAAGTCACGTCGCGGTTGGAGGACCAACTTGGGGTGTTCTACAAAAACGGTCTCCAGAGCTGCATCAAACGATGGGAGAAATGCATAACTCTGAGTGGTTCCTATGTAAAGAAAGACTAATAACTGTGCCAAGTTTCGTTGCTCTACTGCTGTGGGAAGTGGAGCAGGTGCATTACTTACTCCACGGCCCCCGTATGATACCATGGGCAGCATGTCGACGTTCTTAGTCTATAGAAAAAAAAACTTAGCATAGTTGAATAAGTCACATCTAAAAATAATAGATTGTTTTCCGGGTAAGTAAGTGTGTGGGGGGTATCTAGCCATTTTAGTATTTAGCTTCACTTGTAGTTAAAACCAACAAATATTTATTCTTTTATCATTACTACCAGCAGTAGACGGCTTTGCCTTAAATAAAAACAACTAAAAAAGACAATTATAAGAATCGTTTTACCAACGGAAACATGACACATACTTTACCGATTCTAATACGGATTTGCATTCTGATTTTTTCGATTCCCGATTCTGATTTCTATTTATTGTCCTAAAACTAACTATATATATATATATATATATATATATATATATATATATATATATATATATATATATATATATATATATATACTAGCATTTCATCCCGGCGTTGCTCGGGTGTTTGGAGGTGTATGTTGAGCCAAAGATGCGGTCATTTTTTAAAAACTTTGACCCTTATTATGATCCGTTAAATCGTTGAACTTTGACCCCTTAACAGCAAAATTTATGGCAGAAAACGAATTACAAAGATTTTACTAAATCTCAGTACCCTGTATATCAAATTTCGAGTCTGTAGACTTAAAATTAACAGAGTTATTGCGTAGGAAAATGTTCACAGACAGACACACAGACAGATAGACACGTTCACTTATATATATTTATATATATATGTATATATATGTATATATATATATATATGTATATATATATGTATGTAACATTTTGAGGGGGTACAATATTTAATTATGGCTTAATACAGACCAATTAACATGACAATTAAAAAAAATGATTCCTGAAAATAAAGGTTTCCGTCCTTGCTCAACAGAGCTAAATCGAGGAAAATACGATAAAAAAAATAGTCATTAATATGGCAGGGGAGACAAAAAATGAAAAATAAACGAGGAAAAATTACATAAAGATCAAATTAAGTCCTATAAAATTCTTATTGTTTGCAGAGAGAAGGTCTCAAGGACTTAATAAAAATAGTTTCTAGAATTTTTGGATGAAAGGGTGAGTACAACTTACTCAAGATCATAAACATGTCAGAACTGAAATTTGTGACACACATAGTTATTTATAAGGTGCTCGAAAATCGAAGAACCAAACGTATTACGCAGAACATCCGAAGGTGAAATTTTTGCGTAACGAATGTTTAACATGCGTGTTGTTTTAAACGAAAACCCAATCTTTGCGATGTCTGCCCCACTTAGTGCGCGCTGCAACTACATTTGAATAAATAAATAGTAGGATTAGTATGGTGGAGAAGAACATTTTTGCAAATGGATAACAACATAGGTTTCGTTAAAAAAACAACGCGTGCGTTCGATGCAAAATAATATCGTTATACAGACGAATAGATTTTCTTAGCAAATTGGTCGCTGATATTAACTAGCGAAGGTAGACAACGGTAAAACTGATACCTATCAACTCTAATTTCTTAAGATTTGACAAAATTAGAAACTTTCTCATTAATAGTAGTTTCAACAATGTTTAAGGGATAGCTCTTATTGCAAAGGGTCTTCGTAATGAATTTAAGCCAAGATATATATATATATATATATATATATATAATATTTTATTTTTTTATTGAGCCCATAATAAATTTACATTACTGTTTCCAGTGGATTTTCACCCCAGGAGATGAGGTAGAGTACCAATTTCATCGGAATTTATAGGTGGACAGAAGTTTTAACATACAGAAATGGATAGAAAGTTATTGGGGGGTATTAAATAGAGAGGGAGGTCGTGTGGTAGTGTGAGGAGGTTTTATAGTAGAATTTCAGTTGTGAAAAGAAGCTAAAGACTTTCTATTAGATACGTTTGAAAAAAGAAAAAAGAAAGAAAGAAAAGTAGACGTTAAAGTTTTAAAAAATACTTAGGGGGAGTAGTGGGAGTAGAGGTTTTTTGCGTAATGGTATCTGTAGTTGTGTGAGAGGGAGTGGGAGTAAGTGATCAGTCGTTGGTAAATATTGTCACCATGGCATTCTACATCATATGTTCTAGATGGCCTCCATTTAGCTTTTTTTGTGGTCACCTTGTATAAATATGTGTGTGTGTGTGTGTGTGTGTGTGTGTGTGTGTGTGTGTGATAGGACGTTTCCCATATCTTGTCTTAGATAATGTTGTTACACCATTACATCGATTAGTTCCTACATACAATGTTTATTTTATTTTATTTTTTTAAAGAACTCCTTCGGGAAAACTACATGCAGTGTTATTCAGTATTATGCGGTGAATACTTAGAGTTCGGTACGCCTCCTTTGGGATTAAGCCCCAGCTGTAATTGTCTTAAATAGGATTCCATTTAACCAGCAACTTGCAATAAAAAGTAAATATTTATTAAAGAAACATAGAAAATATGAGGCGGCTTGTTCTGATGTTTTTCGCGATTGTAAAAGCTTTCATCTGTTCTGTAGCAAAATTAGCCTTGTGATTTTCCCCTGGGAATGCGACATAAAATTTCTTTGTAGCATACTTGCTATGAGCATATTTAATAATATTTATATCTTGCGATAGATGAATCAGCAGAGAGATATATATCCAGAGAGAGAGAGAGAGAGAGAGAGAGAAAGAGAGAGAGAGAGAGAGAGAGAGAGAGAGAGAGAACAAGTTTGGTTAGACGTTCAATCCAAATGGATGCTTAATATTAAACACTCACGATTGTCTTTGATTTTGACAAACAAAACAGAAAAAATGAGAAGAGAATCCGAAGAATGTTCGTTTAATATGCAGTTATATATATATATATATATATATATATATATATATATATATATATATATATATATATATATATAGCAGGTAATAGCAATTACTGCTGGTCGAGAGATTTGAACAAGCTAATAAAGTCACCTTTTACGACAATGGCTCGGACATTACGTCTGGGCCAGCATCAACACGAGAATTAATAGAAATGAAACACCTATAAATAAGAAATAAGCATAACAGTAAAGCAATAAGAAAGAATTCTTACGACCGAAAGTCGTCCACGTTGCATACCCCTGGTTCATTGCGTTGGTTTATTTCTTAGACTGGGGTCAACTTTAATAATCCTGAGGGTGCTTGATTATGAATGCACTTAGTTATTTCTTTGATACCTATAGACACGTGTTCCTAGTTCAATTTTAGTGTAGAGCTGTGATAAGGCGAAGTAGTCCGTATGTTGATGACTACAACATAATCCTCTCTTACTTGAACATATTAGTGAGTGAAATAATAAATTCGTACGAGCATACAAAATAAATAATGTTGCAGCGATTTGGACAATGTTGATCATTGTAATTTCATTTACCTATGAGTGCTCACACACGCACATGGACACACAGACACAGACAAACACAGACAAACACACACACACATATATATATATATATATAGATAGATAGATATATTTAAATGTATATGTTAATTTTTTTACATAGGCATAACCACTTATAAAAGCACAGAGACCACTCGAGGATAAGTGTTAAGAGTGTACAGTAGACAACTGGACAATATAGTAATCGTTAGTAATGGAAATTCGGTAAATATGTTAACTTAAGCGCAACGGCTCATCAAGAACTTGTTTACCTTAGACTTGAAGACTACCACATTGTAGTCAGCTGGAAAGCAAGAAAACGGAAGACAATTTCACGGACGTGCAGTTCTGAGAAAGAAGCTTTGTTCATGGAATCTGCGTTTAGGTTTACGCACAGATAAAGAGTGGGGGGATTATTGATAGTATTTTCAGCTGGACGAGTGTTTCTTGTGAAAGTTTGACGAGGGAGTACCATAGATTAAAGCTCAGTAGAACACTTTCCATGAAAATAACGATAAAGCAGATACAAACTCGCAACATCTTTTCTGTTAGATAGTGGTAGCAGGGAAGAGAAAAGGACATCTCCTACAAGGCTACGAAGTTTATTTCGAAATCTATCAAGGTAGGACAAGGCAGGTAAGTTTATATATACATATTTGAATGTGGCAGGCATTAGACGTAACAAATAACAGGAAGTTAATCATATTTGCATAAAAAGTAATTTAACAGTTTATAGGGATTCGATTTGAATGGTATTGAAAGAAACAAGCAATAGGGAGAAAGGGGACATGGTCAAAATTGAAAAGATGGTGTGTGTGTGTATATATATATATATATATATATATATATATATATATATATATATATATATATATATATATATAGTGGTAATTTATAAAATATATATGTCAATTAAGCTACACTGAATATTCCGCGTTTACACCACACTAGGATTCTTCAGGCTTATGGGCATAAGCCTGAAGAATCCTAGAGTGGATGAAACGCGAATATTCAGTGTAGCTTAATCGCCATATATATTTTATCAATTACTAACTAGCTCTACCTACGCAGTGAGCACATTTGAAGTAAATACTTAAAGTTTACGCATAAATTTATACTTTCGTATATTAATTTTCTCTGAGTAAATAAAGATGTTTTATATATATATATATATATATATATATATATATATATATATATATATATACATATATGTATGTATGTATTACTCCAAAATATATTAAGTTTAGCAAGTAAATATTTGTTTATTTTCATAATATTGCGTTGTAATTTTGCTTTCCAAACGAATTTCATGCGTATTTCAATTTAAAATTCAAATTCAATCAACGTTTCTAACACAGAAAATACTACATTAAATTTCAAATTGCGTTGCCAAACCCTTTACATCGGCATTTCATTTTGATATCATGGCGAGAAAATAACTAAAAATAATATTCTGACGAAGGAGTATAATTTCGAAATATATTTATTTGCAACAAGTAAATATTTTTTTTATTTTCATAATATTGCCTTACAAATCGGCTTTCAAACGTATTTCATACGTATTTCAATTTAATACTAGTGTTGGGACGATTAATCATAATTGAAATATGGAATTGGAAAATATGAACATTTTCGAGTATTGGAATGCGTATCGCCACGAAAAAATGTGTGCATACTTTCCGATGCTAAAATCGATGGCTTTAATTATTCTTTATTTTATGTGATGTTGTTTAAAACCAAATATTCTCGCCGCAGGTAGTAATAAAATATATATTAAATGATCTTAAATATCAGTAAAGCTGAAAACTATAGGTCATTGGCCACAAGTGTATTTTACGTGTTATAAAATATATTCACATTTAATATACGGTAATCGGGGAAAAATTAACAACTTCATAGTTAAATATTTAGTGATTTATAAAACATCAAAATTGGAATCGGTAATTGTATCGGGATGGGTAATTTAGTACAGAATAAGGAAAATACTCGAATCGCCCCACTACTACTACAATACTACTACTACTACTACTACTACTACTACTATTAATAATAATAATTATAATAATAACAATCATATATATATATATATATATATATATATCGGTCGGCACTTACTCTATTAAAGTTTTAACTGGTTTCCTCCAAAGGAGGAAGTTTTATGGGAGTGTGAAATTTACAAGCGATCCCCAGTCGAACGTATACCCCCGTTAGGGGAGAAGAGGATGTTAGGTTTTTGCAACTCTTGCAGAAAGGTGTCGACATCGTCCTACATACAACGCATGAAATTCCCAAATTAGTCCCACATTTTAGTAATATATATATATATATATATATATATATATATATATATATATATATATATATATATATACTAGCACAAGTACCCGTCGTTGACTGGGTTCAAAAACAGCCTACAGAAAATGGACTCTGATTTATGAAAGTGTGATAGGTTATGAAAACGAAGGGTTGTAAAGAGATAGCTTCGAATTTGGGGGTATCAAAACAAAAGCAGAATATGATGACAGTAAACATTAAATAGATAAACCCCATAATTTATTATACCATACCTGTTCACACTGAAACACTTATCACAATAGTCGGTAGATCTATTTAAAAAAAAAAAAACATAATTTTATTATACCATATTTCTTCCATAATTTTATTATACCATATTTTTTAAAACTGAAACATGATTATCAAAGTATACTTACGCAGATAGATATGAAAAGTATTTATTAAAATTTGTGCCTATTTCCATTCTATGGAGGCCAGGCGCGAACGCAGGCCCCACAATTATATTATATCATTCCTAATTAAGTTAAAACATACTTATGAAAGTATTATTATGTACATCGATATGAAAAGTACTTGTAAACGTTTTTTTTTTTAATTTTAATTTTTTTTTTACTTCCATACTTTGTGGACCGGGCACGTACGCAGACCCAACAACTTTAATGAATCATCATTCCTGTGTCTCGATGTATCTTCTATCATTATATGTGATCAGTTTTCTATAATAGTCAACCGTATAGAGGCATATCCATGACCAGACACACACACACACAGACGTTCAGCTTTATATTATAGGTATACATTACAATAGAAAAATGCGAGCATGAAAAGTAACATGGTTTAGCTTAAACATGAAAATGTTAAGGACTAGTTATTAAAACTAGAAAAGAAAAGGACAAAATATTCCAGTAAAAATATAAGTTTATAACTTAAAATATTGCGCATTAAGAAATGATTATATAATTTTATAAAATGAATATACACAAATCTTAATACTACAATATTTTAAGTTATAAATTTATTACATTATTTACGAGAATATCTTGCCCTTTTCTTTTCCAATTTTAACAAATAGTCCTTTACTTTTGCATATTTGCGCTTAAGCATATTTTCATGTTTGCATTTTGTTATTGTAATCCGTGAATTTTCCATGCTTCTAATAAATTCATTTATTCTTTGTTATATTTCAGACTTTTTTGCCCCCATAAACGCATATCTAATTCAATGTACGACACTCATCAGCTTTTAATAAAATACCCTATTATCTCTCTTTCATGCTTTGATTATCTATGTTTCATATGTTACTTCTCTTTCCGCAACAGCAGTGAATTAGTAGCACCAGTAGTCGGTGAAGCGACGTAGTTGCTATGGAAACCAGTCATAAAAAGCGCCGCTCACCTCCTTACATATTTTTCCGATTTTGAACACCAGAAAATTCATCATAAATTTTGTTTACTGAACGAAAATAGAAAACTCTTCACAATATAGCTCAGAAGGGGATCTATAAACTGTAATAATTGTTTGAAATTTGGTCGGAAAATTAATGAGCGGTGAAGCTTTAAAGCAATTCTAAATGACAAAAACTGTCATTTAACTATATATTCAAGCACGTTAGTGTTTGTCATTGATTGAGATTGTCGGACTGACTTCCTCATCTTGTTTGTTAACGTCACAACGTTTCGGCCGTTTTGCCCTCCGGCCTTCATCAGGTGTTTTGCATCGAACTTGGGAACCACGTGACATATGGCCGAGTGGTCCTAGACGTTGTATCAAAGTTTACAGTTACCCAAAGGTGCTGAGTTCAATCCTGAACGAAGGCAGTGAAAAAGTAACATTCAAAACAGATAATCAGCAACTATGTCCCAGAGCCTAGCTGGAGTCCGAACACGGTACCCCCGTAATAATAATACAGGGTTGGGTTCGAGACTCCTAACAAACGGTCCTCCAGTTCGATACAAACTACCTCATGAAGGCCGAAGGGCAAAACGGCCGAAACGTTGTGACGTTAACAAACAAGATGAGGAAGTCAGTCCGACAATCTCAATCAATGAAAGCGCCTCATCTCAAAAATACAGGCAATTACTACGTTAGTGTCTGAATGATATGTAAAAAGATTTGGAATTTAAAACTACATATTAAGACCTTTTGTGAATTTCGAAAAATTATTCGTAAATATCTGGCAATTCTAAACTGTTTTCATAAATATTTTGAATTTCGATGAGTTAATAAAATATAGAACTAATGTTGAATAATCGGATACGAGTGATCTACTAAAATGATAATGTAAATAATAACAGGATTAGTTTTGAACACATCAATTTAATGGCAAGTTTTACAATTTCGTTTGTACTATATCATGAAATCCGCAATGTCATAAAAATAAGAAGTGTTTAGATTGGAAGAGAATATTTAAATGCATTCCAAGCTGACCGTAATTTTAGTTCAATTATGATAAACGGCTTAGATTTAAAAATTTACTTATTTATATTAGACTAGCGGGACCTGTGGATATTCCACAAGGGACTCATTCATATATAATATATTGATGTTTGCCTTCTGTAGATGATCAGTGTAAATGGAGACGCTGTGATATAATTGTAGCTTTTTTGTTAAAACTGCAAAAGTATTTAGCAAAGCTAGCACAAACGCCCGACGTAGCCCGGCCATAAAGTACGCTTAAATGTAATATTTTATTTCTAGCAGATTTCGTGTATATTATTATAAAGTTAATGCTCTATCGATTTTTATATGTTATAAAGTTACGATTGCAAGAATTATATATATATATATATATATATATATATATATATATGTATATATCCACATGAGTTGAGTGCATTAGATTGAATCGGAACCGAAATAAAAACTATATATATATATATATATATATATATATATATATATATATATATATATATATATCACTTGAGTTATATATATATATATACAACTTGATATATATATAACAAGTTTTATATATATATATATATATATATATATATATATATATATATATATATACAGTGATGATCATATTTATTGGCACGGTAAAATAAAAGTTAAATTTTGTCTAATAAATTCTAAAAAAGGGATTAAATTAAAGAAAATAACAAAGTATATTATGTATTTTTAACTGGCCTTTCCAATGCAGCAATCGGATTTTAGAAAAAATAAATAACAAAGGAACAACAAACATAATTGCAAAAAACCCTTGTTCAAAATTATTGGCACGATTTATTTAATAATCAATTGTATAGCCTTTGGCCTTGATTACCTTCCTCAGTCGCTTTTCATAGTTTACAACCAATTTGTTGCACTCTTCAGTAGTAATTTTAGCCCACTCTTCCTGACAATAATCCTCCAATTGAATAAGATTCTTAGGCTTACTTTGCATTACCCTCAATTTTAATGTTCTCCATAAATTTTCAATTGGATTAAGGTCTGGGCTTTGTGATGGCCACTCCAAAACATTAATATGATTGTCCTCAAGCCATTTCTTAGTCAGTTTAGCCGAATGCTTTGGGTCATTATCTTGCATGAACCACCAACGACGACCAAGTGAGAGCTCTTTAGCAGAGTCTTTCAGGTTTTCATCCAATATTTTAACATAATCTTCCTTTTTTATGCTACCTGTGACCTTAACAAGTCGCCCTGGTCCAGAGGCAGCAAAGGATCCCCAAAACATCAAACTGCCTCCACCGTGCTTCACTGTGGGTATGGTGTTCTTAGGCAGGAAAGGTTCGCCAGATTTTCTGTAAATATAAGACACTTTATTATGGCCAAACAACTCTATTTTCGTTTCGTCAGTCCATAGAACACGTTTCCAGAATGCAACATCTTTATCAATATGACGTTTTGCAAAGGCTAGCCTTGCTTTCAGGTGCATAGGCTTCAATAAGGGAGTCTTTCTCGGACGACATGCTTTTAAACCAGCTCTCTTCAAAACTCTACCAACTGTATGTCGAGATACATTCACTCCAGAGGTGCTCTGTTCATCAACAATCTCCCCAACAGAGATGCTTGGGTTTTGTTCTACTTGTCGAACAATTTTCCGTTCATCTCTTGGGGAAAGAATCCTTTTTCTCCCTCTACCCTCTAAACTCATAACGTGGCCTTGCGATTTGAACTTGTTTATTATGGCTCTAACAGTGGATTTGGGAAGGTTTAGCTTCTTTGAAATCTTATCATAGCCCTCCCCATTGGTATGGCATGCTACAACAAGCTTCCTGACGTCTTCGCTGTGTTCCTTAGTTTTAACCATGGCGATTGAAAATTATAATTTAGTCACTTATAATAGTTTAAATAAATCGATATCTAAAAATTATCTGAAAAAATTATTCACTGAATTAGCGTTAAACAAGCATAATATGGCTATAAAAAAGTTCAGAAAGCACGTAAACCGGAAATTGATTGATATTATACTGATACTAAAAGAAAAACAAAGTCGTGCCAATAATTTTGAACAAGGGTTTTTTGCAATTATGTTTGTTGTTCCTTTGTTATTTATTTTTTCTAAAATCCGATTGCTGCATCGGAAAGGCCAGTTAAAAATACATAATATACTTTGTTATTTTCTTTAATTTAATCCCTTTTTTAGAATTTATTAGACAAAATTTAACTTTTATTTTACCGTGCCAATAAATATGATCATCACTGTACATATGTAACTTGAGTTCCTTCAGCCATAATCGACACCGGAACTAAAAGTTATAATTAATTCTTGATATAATTATTCATAAAACAATAGATTATTTAAGTGCCATCAACTATAGTCGAAACCGAAATTTATGAAGAATTCTGGGTAAAATTATTTATGACAAGTAATAGAAGAAAATAATAATTAAAGGACCCAGGATGTAAGCGTGACACACACTAGAACACACACGCAATCGTATTAATACATAAATTATGCATTCGCACGTATCTTTATAAATTATTATGCTAAATATCTCTGAAGATCTACTGTTTCTTAAATGATGACGTCATTTTATAACGTTTTATCAGTATCATGCTTATATATTTTTTTACTTTAAGTTTTAACTTCGAGAAGAAATTGCCTTAAAGGCTATTGTTTATCTGACAATATCAATATTTTCATTTTAACATTTTAAATTGAATACCAAAATTACGTAAGAATGTTGAATGTTATGTTCACAGGCAATTTTCTAGGAAGCGAGTTACAACCACTTGCAAATCTTTGGGAAACGACAATACGCGTATAGATTAGATGTGGAGTTGATTGGAATGCGTTAAGGGCTACTAGTTATTTGTCCTAATGAATGACAACAATTTGTAAAATGTTACTCTATGCATTAAATTAATCAATTGGCAAAATAGAAAAGGAAACAATTGGGAAAACATTTTTTTTTATGTTTATTGTTCAACTCTTAATTATAATCATTTCATTTGCCAATGTTTTAATGTAATTCGTTTTATTTTATATTTTCTTTAATATTAACTTTAAGCATTTTATTTATTTTTTCGAATATAATTATCGAAACATATTTATTTATTTCTCCTAATATTATTGTATCTCCGTTGATTCAATTATAAGTTTGAGATGTGCCCTGATGGTGGCTGACATAAGGAGCGTGCCAAATTCGAATGATGTCATTTCTATAGCATTTGTTTATTACGAATGCCCCTTGTCTTCTCATGACGCCTCTTGTAGATCGTATTTTCAGGAATAATACTGGAAACATATGTAAACAATCAAACCGGTCCAAAATTAGTAAACATTTTTTTATTAAAATATTAATGGTATATATAATTGTTATAATTGGTAGAATCGAGCACCCCTCTAACACTAAAAATGGTAGCTAGTCGTAAGAGACGCCGACGAAAAGAAAGTTTAACACAGAGGAGAGAAAAGAAAGACAGGATATCCACATGCCTTGTCGGTGGAATCCCTTTTACCCTTTCTCTCTCTCTCTCTGTCCTCCTGTGTCTCTGTCTCTCTATCTATCTGTCTCCCTTTCTAATATATATATATATATATATATATATATATATATATATATATATATACATGTGTGTGTGAGTGTGTGTGTATGTGTGTGTGTATATATATATATATATATATATATATATATATATATATATATACACATGGTATGGAGTTCGATTCCTAGAAACAGTCAAGCGACGCTGACGAGACGTAGTTACCTTGAAACTTGCATGCACGTATATTAATGTTTTAAAAATAATAAAAACAAATAAAATGTTACATACGTCCAAATAAATAAGGGGCTACTTTCTAAGTAAATGAAAATGAGTTTCGAGGCGAAGTCACTATTTAACCCTATTTATCTTTAAAAAACAACCACGCACCCACACATACACACACAAACACACACACACACATATATATATATATATATATATATATATATATATATATAAACTTTTTCTTATCAAGTAAGATCTTTGACTTACTTGCAGTTCCATGAAATACTTTTATATGCAAAACCGATCCCGCATTTTGCTATTTCCTACCCTCTGATGAACAGGAAAGTATTTCTTCGAAACTCAGCGGATTAAGGACTATCCGCTTATCAAGTGTTTCCTTTCCAGATTAAATATGTTTTTAACTCTTTTTCAAAGTGTTTTTAACGTTTTCTTAATTGTTTGCCCTTATATATATATATATATATGTATATATATATATATATATATATATATATATATATATATATATATATATGCTTTTTGTCCTAAACTTCAACTATTGATTTAATCCATTACAATTTTTTCCGTGGACAAAAACGAAAGGAAGGAAAATATGAGTTTTATGGTTACGAGTAGATATTAGCCAAATAAGTTTTTTTCTGTCGCAATACTAACATACGTCTAGTTGATTGCATTACAAATTCTGTCCTATATATCTTATATATATGCTCTAATATGTTTATTAGAAAAACATTCATATGACAAATAGTTAACATACGTCCAGTTAGTTACATGTAACATACGTCCAATTATTTATATTGGGTTTGCGGATATTGCATGATTTGAGTAAAAGTAAAAATTAGAAAAATAGAGATTTAATAATAAGGACAGACAAGGGAGAAATATGAGGGTTATAAAACAGAAAAAAAACATTGCTTAAATATTTTATGTAAAGCGAGTTGTATAATTATTTTATGGGCTTACATTTATATACAGACTAAAGAAAAAAGGGGGTATCTAAAAAGGTATAAAAATAAAAAATGGCACTATAAAATGGCGTCGAGTTTAGTAAGAATTAAATAGCAATACAAATGATTAGACATAAAAGTGTTTGGTAACAATACAATATAAATAATTAGATATGGGGCGATATAAAATTAAGGAATTGAGAAGCTATTTATGAGGGGTAGGTTAGTGGTTGTGATTTTTTTTCGTAGTAATAAACAAAAGTGAGTAGGGTGATAATGTTTACGTGTGAAATTAGTAGATGTAGGATGTTATAGTAGACTAACCTTTTTAGGGCGTCTTTTTCATTATCTTTAAAATTAATAATTAATAATTTTTGTATAGTAAGAGGAAACAAGGGAGTTTACAAATTGACAGGTACTGGATTTTTGAAAGTATTTCAAAGTTACTCTTAGACGTAAGGTTATTTTGAATGAAGTTTAGCTAATGGGTAGTAAGTAAGGATTTGTTGGGCTAGTTGGGGTTATTAAAGGAGCATTTATGAACTCTTCAACAGTCTTTAAATGAATATATATGTACACATCTCTATCTGTTATTTTGCCTCCTCTCTCTATCTCTCTATCTCTTCTCTCTCTCTCTCTCTCTCTCTCTCTCTCTATATATATATATATATATATATATATATATATATATATATATATACTAGCAAAAGTACACGTCGTTGACTGGGTTCAAAAACAGCCTACGGAAAATAGACTCCGATTTATGAAAGTATGATAGGTTATGAAAAAGGGTTGTAAATTTGGGTTGAGTTAGGGGGTATCAAAACCAAAGCAAAATATGATGAAAGTAAAAATAAAATAGATAAACCCCATAATTTATTATACCATACCTGTTCACACTGAAACACTTATCACAATATTCTGTGGATCTATATTTAAAAAAAAAAAACTTGTTAAACTTTGTGACATATTACCATTCTATGGAGGTCAGGCGCGAACGACCACCCCATAATTTTATTATACCATATTTCTTCAAACTGAAACATAACTATCAAAGTATACTTACGCAGATAGATATGAAAAGTTTTTATTAAAGTTTGTGTCTATTTCCATTATATGAAAACCAGGCGCGAACGCAGACCCCACAATTTGATTTTACCACCCCTATTTAAGTTAAAATATACTTATCAAAGTATCCTTGTTTATATCTATATCAAAAACACTTGCAAACGTTTTTGTTTTTAATTTTTTATTTTTTTTATTTCCATACTTTGTGAACCAGGCGCGAACGCAGACCCCACAATTTTAATGAATCACCGTTCTGCCAGATCAAACATCCCCATTCCTGTGTCTTGATAAATCTTCTATCATTATATGTAATCTGTCTTTTAAAATAGTCAACCATATAGGAGCCTATTCTTGACCAAACACACACGCACACACACACATACATTCAGTTTTATATTATATATATATATATATATATATATATATATATATATATATATATATATATATATATATATATATATATATAAACTGTACATCAACTTTTAAGTGCGGCTAGACTAGCGATTACCTCAATCCAGGATTAAAACTCGATCGCCTAAGCAACAGTCGGCGCTTCTAATCTTACGCTATATTGGCTGCTGCTAACGAAGGTATAGTTAATTATAATTACCAACATTCTCCAAACGCTTAAGCTACATTTCTTTACACAAAAATCATTATTTAATATGCTAACGAAAGTTTTCTATTACTACTCCCCAATATGTTCAACCCAAGATAGCGAGCATTTTTTGTTTACTATTATTAACACAATAAACCTATTTCTAGTATACTTATCATTGTTCGTATAATTATTCCATCTCAGATTATTATTCTGCTTATATCGAAATTCTCGCTATAACACTAATGTATGTGTTTGGATTTATAATGAACGACCCATTATGAACATTTCTTGTTGTCGTAAAATGTTGTTCCTGCGAGGATGGTTCCATAAGGAGGATATAATGAGATGCGGGATTGTCACTTAACAGAAGAACACATACTAAACTATTATCCCTCCTTTCCCCCAAATGGAAATAGTAACACCTGAGAGGATAGTATAATTACAACCGAACATATAGCTTACTATCCCCGCACAAAACTTAAAGAAGAATGTAATCCCTCGTCGGATAGTATTCTGACTACAAACTTAAACTTCACTAAAACAACACAATAAATAAAGGAAGGTAAACCCTGTACATATATTAACATGGCCGCAAAAGATCAAATAAAATGCACCTAAAGTGTAGCTGGCCTCGTGATTTTGTTCAGAAATACGCTTATTTAATCTTGTTCGTCGAATATATAAAATAGTTACAAATTTAACTGCGTGCTCTATATTTTAACACGATCTTTTCTAAAGCGTTTCATGGTTGTAAATTGCAGACTATGTTGAATTTGCAAAGGAAGGCGTGATAGCCACAGCGAGCACTTTTCCAGTTATAAATGCAACAAGAAATGACCGACATTGTTTAAAGAATGGGGAAAATATATTCCAGAAAAAAAATCACACAAACAAACAAAGAATGACAAACATAGCTAAATAATTACTTTTCTTGATGTGTTCCTTTTTTTTGGCTCGGAAAAAGAGTAACAATAGCGGACATTTCTCACAAAACTCCGAGATAATGCGTGTACTAAACAGCCATTGTGTATGAGAGTTTACCTTTTTAAGGTCAGTTGCATTTGAATTCCAAATATTAAGCGAAGCGTACCGTGTGCAAATCGCTAAACAATAAAGTAAAATTTAGTTAATACTATACGCAACAACGAGCCATTTGGAAAGGGTCGACAGGCTTCTGTGAGATATTAGGGAGCGTGCATGTATTCATGCGCGTTTATTTAGACAAAGTACAAAATCGTTGAACCAAATGCGCATGCAGGCAACGCACATAGTTCCTATTTAACAATGCAGAGTTAGACACCAGGTTCGTTTTTTTAATGTGGAGAAAAGGAACAAAAATAGTTAAGCGCATAATTACTATAACCACCAGTAGATATTTATGAGCGTGTAAAAGGGCTATTTTTTTATTTATATAGAGCGCGTAATGCGTATATATTGATATATTTGTATGTATATTTTTACACCAAACTAATAAACGGATCATTACTAATTTTGTAAAACATGTGCTAGGCGTACGGTGAGGTACATATAGTTGAATTTAGTTTTACGTAGTTGCGCATAATAGATATTGGAAGCTCTTTGTAAGAATTCAAGTAATTTCGATATTTGTGTGATTTTAAAATAGTTATTTGACATATTTTCCCCGAACTGTAGTTTGATTATTTTACACAGTATATTATGAGTATGAGCACTAATTTTAAAATTCAGATAATTAAAATTTGTATTGAAGGGGATTTCTTCCACTCTCTTCTCTCTCTCTCTCTCTCTCTCTCTGTATATATATATATATATATATATATATATATATATATATATATATATATATATATATATGTTACTGATTTCTAAAGAATTGAATACCATCAGATATAATCGAAGCTAAACCATTCAGCGCTCCAGCCCTGTTCCCGATTGTTTAAGCTGTCAATAGATAAGACAGATTTAAAATTAAAACACTTCTTTCTATGAATGAATTTTCGCATGCGCAAAAATAATAGAAATATGTCGGCAAAGTGAAGTGAGCATTTTGCATTTCACATTGCCGGCATATTTCTGTATGTGTTATTCTTCCAACCAAACAGGTTTTATTCGTTATAAACCATCCTATGTGCATACTTACTATTTCTTGTTAATTTCAGTGTTATGTGACTAGTAGTTGTATAGTTTATCGGTTAAATATTTACAGACACACGCGCATACACCTACTGTATTATTTATACAGGTGAACACACGAAATTCAGATTTTTCCATTCCTTTGAAACTTGGCGATAAAGAATAACGAATTTGATGACGAATTTGATGACTAAGGACCAACTCGCGTTCAAATTTTGACAGGTACGATTAGAAGGTAATTATTTTATAAAAAATCATATATTTTGTTACTAGCAGCGTCATCTATATATCATGCCTGGTAAATATTAGTGTTAAGCTTGAAAGATCGACCACATAGGCGTATAGTTATAAAACTTACGAGCAGTATTAATAGCGTAACATATCGGTTAGGTAATCTCTTCTCGCAGACATCTTTCGTTGGAATTCGAGAAAATAAAAGCAAATGCTGCAAATGTTTTGCGAATCGTGTGTAATTTTGCGCGGTCGTGCTTCACATGTACGTCTTTACAGGCATTCAAACATAACATTAAAAGATGCATGTTTTGCAGTTGTGCGGTAATTCTTTGACGACGTCAATTGAACCTGAGGGGAATCTTCATAAGTCGTCCTAAATAACTTTCGAATGTCTCTATTACGAATGATTTTCTAACAATGGTAGACTTCGTATAAAGTTACACATTTGGTATTAGTGTGCCGAAAGTCGAGACGACCCTCTTACTATATTTCAGTACTTACTTCAATAGGAATGGTGAATAATATATGTTCTGATATCATGATACTTGACTCCCGGGCATTACCTCCATTTCAGGGCACTGTTTTGTTATCATGTCCCCATCTTCTCAGGCATAAGCTCTTTGTTTTGTTGTTTTTTTTTTTGATAGGTTTATTATCCGATCTGATGTTATGATAAGATCATTGTCTGTATTGCCTTCTGGTAATATACATTCTCCGTCATATTACCGCCATCTCTTTATTATCGTAATTTTTCAGGGGGGGGTATTATCTGTTCGTAGCTCCTAATTGTCATTCTTCTTCTTCTTCTTCTTCTTCTTATTATTATTATTATTATTACTACAACAGCAACAACAACAACAACAATAATAATAACAACAACAACAATAATAATAATAATAATGATAATTAGAATAACAGCAACAACAATACTTAGAATAACAACAACAACAATAATTAGAATAATAACAACAATAATAATTAGAATAACAACAACAGCAACAATAATTAGAATAAAAACAATAATTAGAATAACAACAATAATTAGAATAACAACAACAATAATTAGAATAGCAACAACAACAACAATAATTAGAATAATAATAATAATGAGAATATTAATAATAGTAATAATAAACAACAACAACAACAACAACTCCTGGAAACTTAATTATGTAGCAGAACCCTAATAAAATGTATAAATGCGTGGGCAGTGTCAGTAGTAAAATACTCTGGAACGTTCATAGTGTGGACTAAAGAAGAACTGAGAAAACTCGACCAGAAGACCAGGAAACACAGGACCATGCATAATGCACTACACCCAAAAGGTCGATGTTGACCGACTCTACGTGAAAAGGAAAGACGGCGGGAGAGGACTGGTTTTTATAGAAGACTTACACAAAGAAAGTATCAGAAAAATACATAATTAAATAACGCTGGTAAGATAGAATTGAGAAAAAGAATACCGGAATTAATTGTTCTGTTTGCCGTTGTCCAAGATCAGAAATGGTAAAATTAAATTGTCAGGGGAAAGAATGAAAAATAAAAAGATGTCGGGTGAGAGATCGAGAAAAAGAGAGAGAGAGAGAGAGAGAGAGAAACAAAGAGGGGAGAAAGAGAAAGGGTTAGAAAGAAAGAGTGAGAGTGAGAGCGAGATTAGGGCTGGGATTTAAGTTTTAATACAATAATATTACGCACACTTTAACCCTTTATTTACTTTTGCATCGCCACGTGTAGCCCTGCTAGTGCTATCAAAAGCTCTTAAACAGATGCTTATAACTATTAGAAGTATATTACTAATGTTAGCTAGTCTGAATAATTGCGTGTTCAACAAGATTTTGTTTAGATTTCCTCTTTTTCAAGTCACTCAGCTATGAGCACTGAGGAAGTAAATGTGATCATTGAGCAAAGAATAAACATTGTACTGAAACCACCTACATATTTATCTCATTTTGTTCCGTGTGACTATTTTCATAATGAGGAAGTTAATGGGCACATCAAAAGTATCCTTCCGTTTATTTTTAACCTAGTGACGAGTGTATAAACAAGCATACGCCCATGTTATCGTAAGAATCAGGATTCTATCTGATGCTTCTTTTTTAGTTTCTACCTCTTTCTTCTGTTTTTTTTTTGGGGGGGGGTCCCCCGACAAAAAAAGGGTGGACCTGTACATCCAACCTTGTCCGTTCGTCTGTTCGTCTGTCCGCACTTTTCGCAATAACTACCCATTCGATTTTTTTGAAATTATGCACAAGCATTAAACATGATATGAATAAAAAAGTAACAGAACGGATTTTCAGTGGAAAAAATCCGGATGACCTCCTAGAGGTGCTTTTCCGGTTAAAACGGCTAAAATTGACATTTTTGTGCTTAACAAACAAACAAAAAAAAATGATGACTTAGTTTTTTATGAAACTTTCTGTAAAAGTTGTAATTAACTGATTTCTATATAATTTTGTTTGTCTATACTTCGCCATAACTCTTGCGTGTACCCCAGGAGCTCATTTAGGACTAATAAAAAAAAGATCCATTTTGCGGACTATTTAACCATATTTCTCAAAATTTTTCTCTGTGTGTCTATCTAGCAGTTTTGTATGGTGCTGAAATCAAATTTAAATATGTTAAGGCATTAGGGACTTTTGGAGCTAAATGGGCGGGGGCAAATAATGGGCTTAGTCATTTCTTTTTTTTGCATGGTACAGAACTCAAATTTACATATTTTAAGGCACGGTGTTATCATTTTCAGCAGGATTTGACGTCCCCTGTGGACTTTTGGGGCTAAATGAGGGGGGTGGGGCGAATTCTAAAGTAAGTCATTTTTTTATGCCTCGTTCACTTTGCACTCACAAGGGGGGCATGCCTGCTCCACTTGTTTTTATTTTTAATGCTTACCTTATATCCCAACCATATTATTTTCTCAAACTCTCCATCTAACTGGCGGCCCTGTCGGTGGGCCATTAGAATACGCCGACTGCCCCCCCTGCAGAGGGTAAACGTCCCTAAATGCGGGTCCTGGATATGACCTTAAACTATATCCAGTGGTGAGGCCCCAGCTTGTCGGCTTTGGGGAGTGTTGAGCCACCCTTTACTTACTATTATTCCCAGGTCCACTCTGACCCGGAGTGGTAGTACCTGTTAGGGTTCCAACTATGGGTTAAATAGAAACCGACATGAAAACAACAAATATATTCTATTAAAAAAAAAATCTTCAAAATCTTTGGATTTGGCATTAAATAACCCGACAATGGTTGATATGCCGTAAAACAAAAACAACGAACGAACCATCTAACTGGCAAAATTGCATCCGGTGATAGACCCCTAATTTTTTACCTTTGTGAAGACTGAAATTAACTCTTGTTTCGCATTATTTCTTTTCGCATTATAACTAGGAGATCCGTGCATTACTTAAACAAACCAATAATAGTCCATTTATACAGCAATAGTTATCGTATGCAAAATAAAATTAAGGGACGATAAATGGTTAATAATCCGTTAAGCAAAATAATCAAATCAATGTATTTATACAAAAAAAATAATAATAATTTTAAATACAATAAAGAAAAACACTCGCAGCAACTATCGTATGAGAGAAAAGGAGAGAAATATAGAAAGATAGATATACGAGTAACTCTATAGCTGTCACTATGCGATAAGGTGTCATCGCCCAGTGAGGAAAGCAACTTGAACACATTTCCTCTCCCTTGCAGTAAAACCAGACAAAATATAGAAACCATGTTGTTTCGATGAAATTCGTTCTGATGTATTCTCTTACTATTGATGTGTTAGTTAATTTTCACTCAAAAAACACGGCTTTAGATATGTGACAGAGGAGTCGTTTAGAATTTGAGGGAGAGCAAGAGATTTTAAATAAGAAATTGGTAGTTTGCTGTGTGGATTTGAAATACAGTTTTGTGAAGAGCAATCCTGTTACTTTTCAGACAGGCGTGGTATGTCATCTCAATCCGTAAAGAAGATGGACATATCCCTGCACAATTAGTCGATGCTGAACTGACCGAGCGGAAAAGCAAAAGAATTAAATCAAGTAAAAGATTTAAGGGTTCAGTGAAGTATAATCTGAAGGACGAAGAGATTCGACACAAATCACCGGAAGCAGTCACCACAGGGAGGACAGCTTAAGGATTTAAAAGAAAGAGTGTGAAACGTGCTGAATTGAAAAGGAAAGAACGGTAAAAGGAAACCGGAGTCAGAATAAGCTCTGCACAGATGTAGGCTACATATAGTACCGTGTTTGTGATGTGGGCGGCTCTGGCCATATCTACATCCACATCGTGTTGGAGATGCGGATAACGACTCTTATCGGACGCGTTTACATTGCCACTTGTCTAAAGAAACTGTGTACGTCCGATAGAGACGTGAAACGGCCTCGAAGCATGTAGAATAAAAATCCATGATTAATCTGCAATATATTATTTGTAAAATATCTGAAATAGAAATAAATAACCATTAATGGTAAAATAACAAAATGTTTAACCGATGTGTGACCTTTTGGACACAATTTACCAAATTCATATGTGCAACATAAAAAGCAACTTGGATGTTATAGAGATCCCCATCATTCCACTAATCATAACTGCCGCAGGACTCATACATAAAAATATTACAGATAAACGTACCTGACAAATATACCTAGCGATTAAAGTGCAAGATAGATCTAAGCAATTGCATTTAAGTGAACGATTATTTTTCTAAAACAAATATATCGATTTACGTCTGCGAAATAGGCGGTGAATATCTGTCATCAGGTAGGATGCCAATACACATCAAAAATCCAAATAATATGACCACTGAAAGAATAGGCGCACTTATGATTACTGTGTCGCGTTAAGATAATCTTGTAGTTGTTCAATAATATACGTAAACGTAAGTGTGG